>NW_028145444.1:3937500-4435000 GCF_977016875.1 Pavona decussata | reverse complement strand
TTCGAGGCGAGTTTACAGCAATTTATCTGCGATTTGAACAGTTTTGTTGTGATTAGAGAAAAGCGCATGCTATCTAAATGTCAACACGCCTAAAGAGTTTCCTTGGAGTTCCTCCGAGGCCCTTTATGATGACTTGCGTTCTGTTTTCTCAGCTACAAAGTCACTATGAAATCTCAAAAATCGCGCGGGGAAATGGCATTTTATTCGCAAAATTTCGAAATGTCACAACTGGCCATTTAGCAAAATACGACTCCCGTATAAAATGTAAGCTCTACTGTAAGAATCTCAGTTGCCTCTTTGTACCCTTATAGTTAACGCTAAGCTGTGATGTGTTAATCTTACTCTGCGTTTGTTTTCAGTTGAGACTATTGTCATCCTGTTGATCATGGAGGGACTGTCAGCGTTCCTGCACGCTCTCCGTCTACACTGGTAAGAATTTTATAGTGTTGAAGAACAATAGTCAAACTTCATTGAGAGCATTTGTGCATCCACCCAATTTTTATGTTACTGTCGTTATCGCACAGCTTTTGCGGAAATTATTTTCTGGTTTTACAATCCACCTCGGTGCGTGGATTATTCGAATGTTTTATCGAAAAAGGCTGAAAGGAACGCCATCACAATCGCTCTCTTCAGACCACCTTTTCTTCGCTTCGTCCGTGCTTTCTTGCCTTTCTTAGAATTTGTTCGTTGGCAAGCGTCATTTGTAAGTTTGAATTTATTTTAACTCAAATCGTTTTATTCTTGTAGTCCGCGATACAAGAATCATAATAATTCAGCTCGTATTTCTTCCTTTTTTTAGGGTTGAGTTCCAGAACAAGTTTTATCAAGGCACCGGATACATGTTTCAGCCATTTTCTTTCAAGTTGATATTAAGTGGACAGCTGGAGGAATAGTATACACTTCATGCATGGTCCCGAGGGAAACAGTTTTGTTTTCCCGAGAGTCCTGGGACGAGTTGCATAAAACTTAACGGCGGGCGTAAATGCTATTGTCACACGTTAGAATACTGAATGTGACTGGGATGAAGGTCTGGCGTTAGCAGTTACGCCCGACGTTAAATTTTCTGCAACTCACCCCTGATTCGTCTCAGGAAACATCAGGGAAACAGAAAAAAAAGAAACATCAGGACTCGAGGGAAAACAAAACTAACTAGTTTGCCGAGGGACCATGCATTAAGTGCTTTGTTATATATTTAGACTCTCCCTTCAACAATCACAGCAAAACAAACAAACAAACAAACAACTGAGAGAGCAACAACTGCGGAATTGCATCCCGGTCGGGATACATTTGTATTTGATCAGGGGCACGTGACCAAAAATCAACCAATCACAGTGCTCGTTTCGTCGAGTGAAAGTCCAGGTATGCAACAATGCAAATTATTAGCTTCGTGTTTAACCCAAGGGTAACTTGGTTTTTAAGCTCATTTTCGCTGTCGTAAGAATATAATAATACCTAAAACTGCATGTTATATAAAATATAATAGACTGCGCCGTGCCTTGTCAAACCTTTATTTAGACTTTTGTCCATATCATTTAAAGGAATCTGCATTTTCTCGAGATCCACATGCATAATGCAAGATACTACATTGACTACGCAACACAACTCCAAATGCAACCTAAGAGTTAACAGCTATACGCTTAGAGCGCCTTACCGTTGTCATAACTGGCCGGCCAAACTTGTCAGTTTGTACAATTTTGAAGTTCTGGACCCAGTTGTTCAAAGCCTGATTAAGCTAATCCTGGGTTAACGTGAACTTTGATTCGAGTTTAATTACTACTAAATCAATGAAGACTCTTCAAAAAGAGTCTTGTTGCTCCGTTTGGACTTAAAATAAGCTTTTAAAAACATTTTTAATGAGCGAGATAAAAACCTCGGTTAATTTTTGATCGTGGATTAGCGTTTGTCGCTTTCGAACAACCGGGCCCTGCCGCACAAGTTCCTCAACATATCATATACTGAAAATATGTCGCGCCATTTTTAAGGAATTCGAAGCACTTGAGTGGTATATTACTATTCCTTCAAACTGAGTCGCATTCCGTTTGCAAACTGACCAGCTCAACCGGCAAGATCTTCCTAATAGCAGACCACGAAGGACGGTCTCAAATCTTGCAGGTTTTAGTCTCCCAGACGTTAGAACGTCCAACCTCGTTCCCGGGGTCCAATTTCTTCCTCCCTCGTGGTGGGAACGAGGTTGTGAGACAATAGGCCATTTCCGAGTCGCTGTGAACCTCATTATGAAAGGGAGGCTAAGTGCAAATCTTTTCATATGAAAATTAGTTTTGTTTGGATTTGAATGAAAACTGATTTTCATAATAAAAACTTTGCACTTAGCCTCGCTTTCATAATGAGGTTCATAGCAACTCGGAAATGGCCTATTCCGTCAAAGTTTTCTTCATTGTACGATTTTATTAAATTTCTAAATGTATTTGCTTGCTCGGACCACTGGTGATATAATCATCGACCGAGGGTAAAAAAGGTCATTTTTTATCATTTTATTTTACATAGCTTTCGGAAAGCTTGGGATTTATATGTATAAAGGGATAGGAATATGGAAAAATTCTGAATAAAATGTCCTGCTTTGCTGTCTGCGTGGTTGTAATGTTCATTAACCCTTTAAGCCCTAACGATGATTAGCATCAAATTTCTCCTTGTAATGTCAATTCTTATTCAACCCTGAGGTCATGAATAGTAAGAATTTGATCACCCAAGGTGAATTTTTAATAACTACTCCACAGTACTTTAATTAGAAAAGTATGGGGACAAGATTGGAGAATTTGTTCTTTGATATTAGGGGTTACAGGCCGCCGTTTATTCACACTACAATAATAGGCCTTATTACGGTTTTCGACGCCATTTTGACGAGTAGGCAAACAGGCTTGAAATAACAGTGTTTGTATGGAAATCCGATGTCAAATAACTTTCATAGAACATCGCTTCTGAAAAATTCATGAATTGGAAACTTTTGGCTCTAGGAAAAGGATTTTAACGAAAAAAAATGGAGGAATGTAGCAGTGCCAGAAAGCGTCCAGTCGTGTTTTGAACTTTACATACATTTGTCTGTATAGCGAACTTAACTAGCCGTGAACTGCTACTAAAAATAGTTCGCGGGAAAAAATACAGGGAAATGTATGGAAAGTTCACAACACGACTGGACGCTTTCTGGCGTAGCTACATTCCTCCAATTTTTTTTCTTAAAATCTTTTCCTAGTGCCAAAAGTTTCCAATTCATGAATTTTTCAGAAACGATGTTTTTTGAAAATTATTTGACATCGGATTTCCATACAAACACTGTTATTTAGAGGCTGTTTGCCTACTCGTCAGAATGGCGTCGAAAACCGTGATAAGACCTATTGCCCCCAGCCGTAAGTTCTATTCATCCGTAAGCTGGTAGGTCGTTAGGCGAAGATGAAAAAAGTTGGGCTAACGAGCGGGTTAACCCGCGATGCGATGGGAGTGGGAAAAAGGCCCGGGGGGAGGGGGGGGGGGGTACTTGGGTTCATTTTTGCTGGGTATGTGCCGCTGGCCTCTCAGAGCCCCTGCCGCATTGTAGTCTATTTTGTGGCCAGGTATAGACCCCATCTTACTCACTTTTTGGGAAAATGTAATTTTCGCGATCCCAACTAAGTCACTTTCTATTTATGCATCTACTTTCAAGAACGGAATGTAATGCGAGGTGATTGTTACATTTAATAAACAACTTTCTAAACTTTTTAACCGAGACCATTTTGAATCCCTACTTAATAGAATTTTCTTACCCAAAAAATCCAAAAATGAACGACCCCATTCTTTGTCGTCTTCCTTGTCCATTGGTTGCCGATCGATGAAACCATGACAATTTTCCACTCAGGAGGGGAGTTAGGGGTAGTAGAATTTTGACATCGCGCACATCGCGTTATTAAAGTTCAATTGAAGTATCTTACCAAATAGGGAGGCAAAAGTTTTATTGCTAAGGAAAGCGTATACTTGTTTTCATAGGTGCTTCTCCAGTCCGGAGGTATTAAAAGTGATCTGCCATGAGAATAGGATGAGAATGAATAAAAACGGATAGGTCCGATAGAAAATCCACGGGATGTTTTTCTCCGCTCTTCAATATTAATGATCTGGGTTCTTTGCTAAGGGATTCGTTTATTGCAATTTGAAATAGTTTGGAAACGCTTTACCCCATCACCGTTCAAGGTGCTGCGTCCCATGAAATTGCTATAAGAGAGATCAACATGCCTTCAGTTGCTATTTTTCGTGTATCATGATATGCTAATAAGAACTGAAGCACGATTAGATCTTCTGATTTTCTTATAAGGTTTAGCGTTTGAAGCGTTGCCATTTTCCTCTCTTTTGTTGTTACCAAGCAAGCCTATCCTTAATAACTCAACTGATGGTTAGACAGCTGAGAAATCAGAAAATTAATTAACTGCACTCTGCAGTGCAAATTAAGGCCCTTTTAAACGGTTTCAACATTTGCTTCAACATGCGTTCAACACATTTGTAGAACCAAATGTCGGGGGCCGGTTTGAACAGGTCGTTCAACATTGTTGACAGCATTCTTGAAAAAATGTTGAAAGCTTGTTGAATTTAAGTTTAAATTGGTTTAAACTGTCATTCAATTCCTTTGTTCTTGAAAATGCTAAATGGCGTTGGACTCCGTTCATCCAACGTTTGCCCAACATTGAACAAAAATGTTGAACGAATGTCTTTGGCGCTCGCAAGGAATTGTGGGATTCAAATATGTCCAGGGGTCACGTGGTCAAGTGGTCGAGTGATATGATCTCTTTTTGGTTCATGGTGGAATCCCGTATTTTTGTCGCCTAAATATACACTTTTCCTTCCTTGCCAAGATGTCTTCCCTCTTTAGATCAGAGGAAATGACACTGGCTCAACTTTTTCTTCAAGCTGAGGCCGCTTATTCTTGTGTTAGTGAGCTCGGAGAGTTGGTAAGCGGGAACGCCTTCCGTCGCCATTTTATTATTTAATTTCAGTTGACTTTTTATCTCAGTTTTTAATACTTACGCGTTTGTTTTGCGTTTCTTTTTCTTTCTCAAGGGTCTTGTACAATTCCGAGATGTAAGTAGTCCGACAATGAACTTTTGATATGTTTTTGAGGGTATGTTTAGCTGATCAAGACCTATCGACGATGAGGCATCGCATGTACAAAAGCTTGTAGTCTTGTTCAGTCTACAGTGAGTCTCCGTGAACTAGTGAAATGTTGTACATGCATGATGAAAAATTCCTCCTGAAATAAATTCACACTATTACAGACGCCCGCTATTAAGAACACTAACTCGCGGTCCCGAGGGTGTATAAAAGGCAGTTGACTGTACATGGATGTAAAGACCAGTCATTGATGTCATGAAGGACTATTTCAGATCCCAAATTATACGTAGTTAGCTCTTGTCACTGGTACAAACTCTTCCTGGATGAGCAGTTGGTGTAGCAGGGTCTATTGTAGACGAAAGCCTTGTCCGGGTACAGAAACAATGTATCCTGTATTTAGATTATCTAGTGTTATGTTTACATGGCCTTTTAGTTCTGAGAGTATACCCAACTGCCTTTCCTTTTGGTAATTTTAATTAATAAAAAAATTCAACCTAATAATTGTGTGTGGTTGATAATTACTTCTCTCCCCTGCAGCTGAATCCTGATGTAAATGCTTTTCAACGCAAATTTGTAAATGAAGTTAGAAGATGTGAAGAGATGGAGAGAAAACTCAGTAAGTATTGTAAAGTAGCTTTTCTTTATCTCATAGTGATTCCTAGTGGAAAACAAGCTGGAACAATTAACTTGGTTTTGTTCATTCCTACGTCTGTCGTTGATGAAAACCAGACTTAAGTTGCTATACAACACAATGGCATTGTTTTATTGCAAGCCAGGGAACATATGATGGATTACTAGTAAAATGATTATTTTTTCTCATCTGGTCTTTGGAACTACAAATGGATAGTATTTTATGAACTTTTACGAAGATCAGTGTAATTTGCACCTTATTATTTCCAAATGATGTTTTGTCTGTCTTGAAGCCTCACATGTCTGAGTCGTATGTTAATGGATTCCTAATGCACCAAATTGAATTATTATTATTTTAATAGGATTCCTAAACAAGGAAATTGAAAAAGCTGATATTCATATTGCCGACACCGGAGAAAACCCAGAAGCTCCCCATCCAAGAGAACTGATTGACCTTGAGGTGGGTATGGCTGGTGTTATAAAGCCAGGCACTTTGAGATTAGAAATAACAGAAAAATATACAACAACTGGGTGAGTAGGTAGAGTAAAAGACATAGAAACTATGTAACAATATGAACACTTGAAACTTTCGTCAGCACAGGTCTTAGCTTCAAAACATAAAATAATTTATTGTTATTTTAAAGGAAACCTTCACTCTTGAAATAAATAAATGTTAAATTGTTGAAAATACAATCTAATTTCAATTTCATTGGGAAACATGGAAATAATATTTCTGTGTTGGACAAAACAGTATTTGATTATTGCCTATTCTTGCTTTTAAATTTCCCGATCAAGCATTGCATGTTGGATTACATGATGTAATACAGTTGCTCAATTGTTTCACACAAAAGAACTTCTGCTCACTGACAATACTGGGAACTGTATGACATCATAAAACCCAAAACAGGATATAGTCATACTGTATCTGATTTTTAGCACACTTGAATGTTATTTTTACTTTTCAGACTAAAATTTAGATGTTATTTCAAACAATTTAAAGTCAATTTGTCGTCAGAGTAGAGCTTCCCAAAACAAATATTAAGATATTCAATATTAATTTATCTTCAGATGTTAAATATTTGTGATTGTTTCTCTTCAGGCTCAGTTTGAACAGCTTGAGAATGAGATGAAAGACAGCAATGCAAACTATGAAGCTCTCATGAAAGGCTTCTTGGAGCTGACAGAACTCAAACACATTCTACGCAAGACACAGACCTTTTTTGAAGAGGTATTAACTCCTTGTTATCTTTCTTGAGTTTGTTTATCTTGTTGGTTGAGGTATTTTATTAATGATTTTAGTGCTGTTATTGGGACTGTCAATAACGGTCACATGTGACAGTGTTAATATACTTAATAATTTACTTAATATACTTAATAATTTGCCAACACAACCTTCCAGTCTGGATTAAGTTAGTGTTTGCACGTTGTGGAGCACTATGCTAAATGGCTGTTGTATGCACTGTATTTTTTTGTGTATCATATTATGCCTTCTTATCGCTGCACATTGTTGTACATGTAGTGTTTCAAAAGTAAGACTTCCTGGCTTTCAAAATTATCAGTCTTTTGTTATGGTTTCTTCTAGGGAGAAGTGTGTACTTACTTTACGAAAATCTCCCAAAATGTGTAAATATATGGACACAATTTTGCTTTAAGGCGCTTTATGCAAATGGCCATACACAACTCATCTTCCCATTAAACCACATAAGAATAATGTTAAAGCATTGTTAAGTACTTGCATTACATGTATGAGAATTTCACCCATGTCACTTTGCATTTTATACTGGCTGTGTATTTTGTAGTGTAGTACTAGAACGCAGTGTTGTGTTGGTGACTTTGATTAGGCCGAACTTCATGTGCATAATCAACAACAGATCCATGAACCACAGGGCACCAATGACATGCAAGCTCTGTTAGGAGAAGAGCCAAAAGGAGCTCAAGCCACAGCAACTCAACTGGGGTAGGTTTTTATGTCTCATCCTCAGGGTCTTCTCAGTATTAGCTACGCTGTCCCAGTTACAATCAAAGTATCCAATGTTTTAAGTAATATATCAAACACGAGAAAGCGTGTTTCATCAGATATCCAAACAGTGAGAAGTAGGTTGAAAAAACGAGGCGCAGCCGAGTTTTTTTTAAATGACTTCGAGGTGTTTGGATGTCTGATGAAACACACTTTCGAGTGTTTGATATGGCTTCTCAAATGATCAATCATTCTTGGAGAAATTCAAGGCTAAAGTTGGCAAAATTTTTATTGTAATTAAGATCAGATATCCAAACCACGGTCACGGTAGTGATTTTCTTTGTTTTCTTTTGATGAATTATTAATGAGTTTGAGAATGGCATGACTTGCATTTGGCCAGCACATAATGTAGTGCTACAGTGTACTCTTGGAGAGAAATATCAACCTTCATCCCTTCCAACACAAGATTGGTAATCTTGACGATTGCTGACGTCATTAGTCAGAACCCCTGTCTAGGGGTACAAGTTACAAGCAGCAGTCTTGGGGAAAAACACTGTACTTGTGCTTGTTAGTTTAGTTCAGTGGGCTAAAAGTTATCCATCAGTTTCTAATCTTCTTATCCATTGTTTCCATTCACTTTTTGTAGATTTGTTACTGGAGTGATAGCTCGTGAGCGAGTACCTTCTTTTGAACGTCTTCTGTGGCGTGCCTGCCGTGGGAATGTGTTCTTCAAGCAAGCTGAGATTGAAACTCCACTTGAGGATCCAAGCACTGGTGACCAGGTTAATAAATGTGTCTTCATCATCTTCTTCCAAGGAGATCAGCTTAAAAGCAGGGTGAAGAAGATTTGTGAGGGGTAAGGAAAGCTGTATGTGTTTTTATTAGTTTTGAAAATTTGCTTTGTCTTGCTCATAAGTTTCGTGATTCTTTTTGGTCTTTTGTACATTGTACTGTTGATGTCTTGCTTCTTTGCAGTTTTCGAGCAACACTGTACCCCTGCCCTGAAACTGCTGCTGAGAGGCGAGAAATGGCCATTGGTGTAAACACAAGGATTGAGGATCTACAAACTGTGAGTAAATGCACTTTTGTATGTTTAAGGTGTTCCTGGAGGTTAATTTGCACATTTTCAACACATATCTACATGCATAAAATCTGTTGAAAAAATCACTTAAACTTCATCAAATTTTCACATTTAACACATTATTGCATGTAGTTTTTTCAAAAAATATTTTTATTCCGAAAGAATGAAAGGAATTCCTGAAATTTGATCTGTTTATGGGCGTGGTCAAAACCTTGCCATTTGGCATATCTCTATAAAACTCAAAGAGAATGTCCTGCATTTCAAAAAGCGTTGGCCAATTGATGTGTAATGTTAAGACCTAGAATCGTGTGCAAGTACGTCAGAGAAAACTCAAACGGGAAAAAAATATGTCTAGAAATGTAATTATGCAATCTCATAAAAAATGTGACGCCACTACGAGTCTTGTATTTGAAGGCATTTGACGCACTCGCACAAAAATGTTCGTTCAAGTACATATTTTATGGCTGCCAAGTTTCAAGCCCTTCTGATAAGCCTTCGGAAGTAATTTTAAATGAACACGCTCCCATCTTTCAATCAACATGCATTTTTTTCTCAAAAATTGCTCTGGAATCGTCAAAAAATCGGCTTGAAAGCTTCCGTCGGCTTGGATTCAATGGCAGCCATGTTTTTTTACGCCTGTAATAAGAGTTTACAGCGGTAAATCATCAAAAACGGTCCTCTTTAGGCCCTTTCTTTCCTTTTTTGAGGGGGCGGCGAAGCCGCATAATTTTACCGTCACTTTTCGTGCGTGATATGAGGGGGGAAAGTACGACTGCTCGCAGTTTAATTCGCCGTTTGTTGGATTACGCGATGCGACTAGGACCTGTTCGGCGTTCCAGCAAACCTGAAAGAAATATATATATATATATTGGAATGGTGTGTGCTTTTAGGTAGTTGGCTAAGTGGTGAAATAAGAAATAGCGTTTATTCGTAAAATTATCGCGCCAAGAAGCGAATTGCGATATTACGACAAACAATATTAATCACGTAATAGACTGCTGAGATGTTCAAATTACCGGTTTTGAAGAAATTTCTCGCATCAATAGCATCCACGCTTTCATTTCCAATATTGTCTCCACTGACTTGATCGCAAAAGATGATGTCTTTTAAAAACGAAGACAAATTTTATTTCATCCATCTAGAGATCCAGAACAGTCTCATCTTTCACGTAAAAGAGAGCACTATTGACAGATCTGTCAACATCATACTCTTTGGGGAATTGTACACGAAGACGACGCAAGGATTTTCGCAGTAGGCAGTCCGTGTTTTCCCCGCGAAAGACCCCGTAGAAACCAAACTTCCCTTGCTTATTACTCGCAAACGCTTTAGTCCTGATCTGTGAAATTTTAATTTATCTTGCATATGTTAAAAAAAGGTCATGATCCGAAACATTCGATTTAGCCTCCAGGAATACCTTAAGTTTTGATGGAAGATTGGAGAATCTAAGATATGATAACATTTCCATCTTTTATTCTGTTGCATTCGTTTTTTGTTAGGTGTTGAATGAAACACGTGATCACCGTCATCGCTTGTTGGTAACTGTGGCCAAGAACATCAGCCAGTGGTTCGTTAAGGTTTGTATATGTACACATATAACACTGGTGATCAGGTTTTAGCCAATTTCTGCACTTGTAAACAAAAATACTTGAAAATGATGACTGTTGCTTAGATACCATTGAACTTACAGTTCCCGTAAAAAGAAGCTATTTGCCTATATACAGCCATTTCATTGTAGCCTCCAGTAACATCAATTTAAGGCTTGTTCATATTCTTATGTTGGCTTCTAGGTCAAGAAGATCAAGGCCATTTATCACACCATGAATATGTTTAACCTGGATGTGACTCAGAAGTGTCTCATTGCTGAGTGCTGGTGTCCAGTGAGTGACTTGGAGACGATTCACCAGGCACTGCGCCGTGGTACAGAGCGCAGTGGGGCTGCCATACCATCCATTCTGAATCGCATGGCCACTCGTCAAGAGCCTCCTACTTTTAACAGGACGAACAAATTTACGCAGGGGTTTCAAGCTATAGTGGATGCTTATGGTGTGGCAAACTACCAGGAAGTGAACCCAGGTAATAATCAGGAAAGGTTTGATTCACACATGTGATTACCTAAAAGGTTGCTTGTTACATTGTGTTTTTGCTTTTCTTTGTTCCTCCAGCTCTTTTTACCATCATCACATTTCCGTTTCTTTTTGCGGTCATGTTTGGGGACTGTGGCCATGGCTTGATCATGTTCCTCTTCGCTTTGTGGTTGGTGTGTAATGAGAAGAAACTTCAGAGCTACAAAGAAGGAGGAGAGGTGAGTCTTTGTATAAAAAAAAAATTATTTTAGTTATTACCATTCTTTTGCCTTCCCTTCTTGAAAGTCATGTTTACTTGCATCATGGTCAATGTATTCCCAGGCTTCCTTGTTGCTCGTTGTGAATTCAGTCAAGTCTCACCTTACGGACACCCCAATAATATGGGCCGTAGCTAAATCCATGGCAAAAATAAATTACAGACGTTTGACTGAAATAAATTTCCACTATTATGGACTCTCGCTATTATTTTAAGGACACTTAACTTGTAGTCCCAAGGATGTCCACAGTAAATGGAGTTGACTGTACATAGAAGGTAAAACAGATATAACTGAATAAGTGCTAGGGATTAACAAAGTGATGTTTGTTTTACCATGACAGATGTTTGAGACGATGTTTCATGGTCGCTATATAATTCTGTTGATGGGTCTGTTTGCAGTCTACACTGGCCTGATTTACAATGACTGCTTTTCAAAGTCATTCAACATTTTTGGCACTGCATGGGACCTTGATGTATCCTGGGGTGCAATCACGTAGGCATTTGTGATCTATGATATAAGTTAATGAAGGTCTCATGATTTGTTTTTCACAAGGATTTTCCATTAGCTTTATTTGGGTGCTCTAGGGTCAGGGTGAGGAAACAGTTGGAATTACTGTATTGGCGGCACAAAAATAAAATTTTGTTTTTGAGTGAGTTAGTAAAATATTGTTTTTACACAAGAAATAAAATTCATATCTTCAAGCCACCATGTAATTTTCTTTCTATTATGTAGACAAATGTTTTGTTCACCATTTTCACCGAATGTTTGCATAAACAACCATGAAAAAGTGGGAAATGACGTCATCAATGAGGATATGGAAAATATGCCATACAGGCTCGGGATGTAGTTTTGTATGAATTTTACAGGTGGTGTATTTTCCAGTAAAACACTCATGTCTATATAATAAACATGGATGTGTAACGAAAAAAAAATGCAGGTAGCAGTTGTCTTATATTTTAAACTGTAGAGATCACCGCAGAGCTATGTGGGATAGTAATGAACTGAACTCACTTATCAATAGAGATGTTTACTGAGGCTTTCAGCCAGCAACTTAAAAACTGGGTGTCCAAAAGGCATGTCTTGTATAAGAGTACTAGGACAATTTTTGAATCATTTTTTTAAAAGTAGCCACTGCAAGACACCCTTCTGGCTTAAAGTAACCTTTTATTGACTTTAACCAGTGGTCACATTGTTTTAATAAGTGGATTTGTTGTTTATCAGTAAAGAGGCTCTGGAGTCGTATGACAAGTCCAAAGGAATCATGCTGGACCCAAAGAATACCTATGGTGGGATACCTTATTACTTTGGCATTGATCCAGTAAGTGTTGATCTGTTTCAGTGACATATGCAGATTTGTTTGACTTGGCTGGCTTTACTGTGTATTGGAAAATTGGGTACTAGGTTACGAACCTTATTACATTGCGAATTACCCTACCAATATCAAAACCAACATTGCATGTTCAACATAGGTGAATTTCAGAACTTCAAAGACCAGCTTTGTGCAACTGTGCACAAGTCTCGAGGCAACAACATCTGAATCATTTTCTGAAAATAACCCCTCAAGTATTTTCTAAAGTAAAATTTTTAAAGTGCCCATAACAATTTTTTTCTACTCTCTCATCCGAATATACACATCAAGCAACGACGTTCCCCGAAGAAATCTTTTTATTGCGACAAAATGCGATTTTTTATTGACTAAGGAACCTTTGTTGTGAATGCGTCTCACTGATTGTCAACATTCAGAGCAAAATGAGTGAAACAAAGACAGAAATTTAGCTTACTTCTGTTAGTACAGTGTAGTTTGTAACGCAAAACCTCTACTTTTGCGCTCTATCCGTGTCACTGACTAGAAAGGCTGACAGACATCATGTGATGTAGATTCAGGAACCAGCGCTAGAATGTTGCAAACAAAGTGAAAGGAAAATAGTGAGCGTTGGTATCTTGCTGTCCGTCTTCGTGTAATATCTGCAATGTCATCAGTTGAAGAGAACTTGTATGGCACAGAAGTGAGCATTTGAACAGCTAAGACAAAGTTGAAGTCACATGTTCCTTAATCTAAGTCACAGCTCTGAGAAGAACCGAGAACCAAGAGAAGACTAAGTCTTTCTCAAGTAGTGAACTAAAATGGCGGCAAATTTGAACGTTTTCTTATTTTTGAGAAAATCACAAATATTTTTTTCGCAAAACCTCTTTGATAGATGTGTAGATACAGATGAGAAGGTAAGAAAAATTATGTTATGGGCATTTTAAGCAAGAGGTTTAGAATTCAAAGTAAATGTGGTGACCTTTCAAAAAAGGCAATATTATTCATGTACATGTACATATAGGTTTTATCCAATTTCCCTGGTACACTTTAAAATATTTTTGAATTTGCCAGTTTCATGTTAATCCACAGGATAAAAGCGGTGAATAAAATTGTAATTTTATTTTATTTGTTTGACAAGTGCTGAAACAAGCTCAGATTAGGTATTTAGTCATGAAACAACAAGAGGTGAGAATTCTTTGTCTGTGAGGTGCACTTCCAACTCATATTGTCTTTAACTTAAAAGTATACTTAGGGTGTAATGTGCAGTTTCCCAATGAACTAAGTTGCAAAATGCACAGTAAAGTCTTAATTGGCCATAATAGGTTAAAAAGTTCTTATTTCTAACATGCATTTTGCAGATTTGGCAAGTGGCTGTCAACAAACTCACCTTCACAAACTCATTCAAGATGAAGCTTTCTATTGTTTTTGGTGTGACACACATGATGTTTGGTGTCTGTCTGAGTTTCTTTAATCACAGGTGAATAATAATTTTTCAGTTCAAATAAACTTTATATCTATTTGTCAGAATTGGCGGGCTGGACCACATTTATATGCCTTTTCAAATAATTGGTTCTATCTGTCCACTCATGCCAGTCAGTAAGCTAAATGTCTACTGGAGAAATAACTTTCTCTGTGGTTCTGAAGGTGCGCTTTTTTATCCACAATTCTGGAATAAGAATGGTTGGTACAGAATGCTAGGAATAATTTGGATTGTCTGCATAAAAAAAACCCCGTCGCTCCTGGCCGAGTAAATATTGCGTAACAAATATGGCGGCCGACTAAGAGGCTGCCATTAAAGCCGTTATTGCAACAATTTTCCCCGTACTTTTCTGTACAATGAAATTAGAAACAATGTTTCATTTTGTCCAAAAGTGTAACCTGATTTTTTCTCCGGTAGAGACGTATTTGAATCCGCAGCGCTCATCTCGCCGTCTGCCATCTTGGATTTTCATTTGCAACATTCTGTTCATTCTGCCCCTGGGAGCAGAATGGAAGGAATGGCATTCTGTCCATTCCGGAATAGGAATGCGGAATAGAAAAATGTGCGCATTTTACATTCTGTCCATTCTCATTCCAGAATTGTGAATAAAAAAATGCGCCCTAAGAGTTATTTCTGTTCTTGTTTTAGGCACTTCAAGAAGCCTCTAAACATTGTTTGCGAGTTTATTCCGCAGGTTAGTCAACTTGTTATAGAATTAAGTGTAGGGTGGCTGCATGCAGTAATAAATTTATAAAAGTCAAAGTGGTGGGGGTTGTTGTAGTAGTTTTGTGACAGGTACAGTTTACAAACTGAAACAGCATTTAATGGCTGTTGTTTTCTTGCAGGTTCTGTTTTTGTTTTGTATCTTTGGCTACCTGGTTATTTTGATCTTTTACAAGTGGATTGCTGTCAATGTGAATTCTCCTCATGTGAGTAATTAAACACCCTTGATAAATATCTTATGTTGTATTCTGTTATCCACTTCTCTGTTCACAAGTCATCTTCCCTTTCTAACAGGCGTTTTTCTTTTTCAAGGAATTTAGAGTGATATGTTGAATGGTCAATAACTGTGCATGTTGATCTTGCTATACTTTTTTCAGGTTCCTGTTTTTAGTTTGTTTGTTTGTTTGTTTTTTGGTAATGATCTGAGGCAAAGAAATGCAAATTAAACTGGTTTGGAAATGTTCAAACAAATAGCAACTTAATGCTGCGTCATTGGCTGTATTTTATATTTATGAGGCCTTTGCAAGTAATCACAGTAATTAATAAAATTGTGACGTGTTTTCTCTTGAAGCAACCAAGTTTGCTCTTGGCGCTGATCAACATGTTTCTTAAGTTTGGAAGCAAGATAAAAGCTGAGGACTTGCTTTTTTCTGGACAGGTGGGAAATGATATTAATTATACTTTTCATAGAACACATTTGTCAACTCCTTTTACAGTTTGCTGAAGCATTTGGCATAATTGCAGTGTTAATGGTCAACACCCTTTTACCGCAGCATCTTCATAGGTGCAGCTGCTTAGAAACATTTTATTGAATATTCTAAGTGGAACACTGCTATGGGCATTGTCTACCTTTGACCTGGTTATTATGTGTAGGCCTCTATTCTACTCTTGCACCCAGTAGCAATGACTAATTCATCAATTTAAATGCAGCTAAATGTAATTTAGGCTAAGTTAGACTTGAGCCAATGCTGTCCTGTGGTTTTTGGGCGGGCATGCGCGTTCTGGATCGCATACGGGTTTTTGCAGGGCCTGATATGTGATGCTTTCCAGATGTGTGAGGGCGTGCATTCTGCATCGATCAGTGAATCTGCTCCTTTCTCATTTCTTGTACAGCGCCACCTTCTCTTAGGCACCTTCTCCAAGCTCATCTATTGACGATACGTTTAATTCATGGGGAATCACTTGTGAAATACTCCTTTGCGTCATAGTATTTGCCTGCTTAAAAGGGATTACCTATATGCAAAGTTCTTGTGTGTGTGTGTGACAAATTTGTTCATAACAGGTATTTTATTAGAAACCAGACGTAGGTACTAGCACCCATTTACTCTGAACGTGGTACCTGCTTTTGGAGAGATTTAAAACCAGTCTAAATAAGACATACATGTATTAATGAGAGGTGCCCATTAACAACCAACAGATGTTTATGAAGAAACTGAAAATTGGACATCCAAGGGGCATGTCATCAGTAAAATTAAAAGTTAAAAGGGTTAAATGAAATTTCACTACTGTGTAGCACGAAAATTTTGCGGGAGTTTTGTTTTGCGGATTGGCGATTTTTTGTGTTTTGCGGGAACAAATTTTTGTGGCTCGAGATGACTGAAATTTCTGCTGGGAACTAATTTTTGCGATGCTCTCTGTTCAAGCAACAGAACATTTACGTGGAAGAAACCTCAATATTTTTAACTTTTATTGTACGGTATGTGGAGTCACAGTTTACTGTACTTACATATTAGAGACATATCACTGTAATACCTTGCTGCGTAAAGGGACTGAACAACAACGAAACAAAACAAAAAGCCTACCTGGCTTACTATGCACAACCAAACACTATATTATATTATATGAAAGCAGTATGAATGTTTGAATTACCGTAGCTGAAACCTTTCTAGGCATACAGAGGGGCTTTTGAGTGAAAGATGTAGCAAGTATACAACTTTTAGACCTAACTGGGAGCGGCCTGCTAAAACGCAAAACTTTGCCCTATTGTAACGCAGACTCAGCCGATGATAATAACACTCCTGTTCAGTTGAAGTTTCAAGACAGTGAAATAACATCTGTGCAGGCCGCCGCAGAAATGCCACTAGAGCATGGTTGGTCTGTTCAAGTCCAATGTATCGCCTCAGTGGCGCAGATCTATTAAAAGTGGAGTTTTTAATTTGACTGAAAGGAGTTAATTTTTGCAGCGTTTTATTTTGCGGGTGTTTTTTTCTGCGGGAACTAATTTTTGCGGATCGAGGTCAATCTGAAAATCTGCAAAAATTAGAACCTGCAAAATTTTCGTGCTACACGGTAAGTTTTTTTTTCAAAAACATCCATAGGGGGCCTGGACACCCTTCTGGCTGGAACATTAGTTCTAAGGAATTTTGCTCCCAGATTCAAAAGTTAAAATCACCTTGTTAAACAGGAAAGTAGATTCATCTGCCGTGAATGGTCATAGTTTAGCATTTTGCTTACACACCCACAGTTTGGTCTTACCTGTACATTGTAGTTATATGTGATGTTGAATTTGGCTCTGGAAGGCAACAAGGTTAATACTGACACCACAGACTTCAGAGAGATTAGAACCAGGTGTACCTCTAGGATACTGTTCTTAAATGTTGCAATGAATTAACTATTTAATATTGACTTTTCCCCCAGGCTGTTGTTCAGCCAATGCTGGTTGTCATAGCAGTGCTATGTGTACCGTGGATGCTACTGCTTAAGCCACTTTACCTCCGGCACCAGCACAAGGCTGCTGAACAAGAAGTAAGTTGGTTGAAATATTTAGGTGTGTCGCCTGACAGAAGTAGTATTTCCATTGTTTGAATTTCTTATTATTTCCCTTCCATCTCTTCGGGTATAAACTCACAAAACAACCAGCTCCCAGTTGGCTTGATAGCTCAGTTGGTAGAGCACTGCACCGGCATCGCAGAGGTCATGGGTTTGCATACCGTTCAAACCTGAATTTTTTGCAGGCTTTCTTTTTATACCTGCTTAAACGCCCATCTTCACCCAAAAGGCCTTGTACACGTTTGTTATTGTTTCCAAATGCTTCTATTGTTCAGTCTTGTGATCTGAATGGTTTACCAGAATATTACTGTTGATGTGAAAATCTGCGTATTCAAATCCAATTGATTGGTTTGTCTTTGGTTGCCCCAATTTATTTGAATCTCTCAGCACCTACAAAAGATATTTACTCCCCAAAGTACTGGAATTGTCTGTAGTTCTTTGTATAAAAGTCTTAACAAAAGATATTCAGTAGTTTGGTTCGTATTAATTTTGTAAGCGCCTGTGAGCAATGTGGTGGGGCACTTGAACAATTAAAGTCCCTGACTGTACATAGTTTTAGTTCGGAAAAATTTAAATCTTTTTGTTCTGGGGCCAGCTGTTCAAAGGCCGGATAACTTTATCTGCTGGATAAGGCACTATTCAGGGTCTAAAATATACTTCACGTAAAACCTTTTCCAAGGTTTTTGTACACTCCCAAACTTAACTGTGGTTAGAGTGTGCATATTCGCTTGTACAAGAGGAAATACTGAAATCTTTGCACAGATTGGAAGTGACGGATAGCGACTTATCCACTGGATAAAGTTATCCGGCCTTTGAACAACTGGACCCTGTAAGGTAAACAGTAATCTTTAGGGTCCCTCTTAGTCATTTTACAAGTTGGGGTGAAGAGAAATTAACAGCAATTGCTCTCCCAAATAGTGCTGATCAGGTTCATCGCACTGTCATGGTCTATCATGACATCATTATTTCTAACTTTGATAATCTAGCAATGACAATATGAACCAGCAGCTGACTACTGGGTAAATGATTGATTCAATTACATTTGACAATAGGAACAAACGAAGGAAAACTTCCCCGAAAACCATTCAGTTTATTCAATATCTGTTTGCTTACATCAGACAAATGAAATCAAACCAAACTGGTTAAACTTTGCTTGTTTGCCGAGGTCAGGAACATCATTCCAACAGGTTGCAGTAGGTATTAACCACTAACTGCAGCGGTCTTTCATTATTAATTGTTATTAACTACTTGTAGGGTTTCCAGAGGCTGAGGTCACGTTCGTCCAGTCCTCCTCCTGTGGCAGTGAACATGGGAGACTCAACACATGATGGGGGTGAAGTGGTTCATCATGATGGCCAAGCACAGGAACACCAACATAGTGATGAAGTCCATGAAGAGGTATGGAGACTTGTTGTAATAACAGGGTTGTGACAGTCAGGGGAAAAGAAAGGAAAGCAACATCATTTTTTCTCATAATCAGGAAAAAGCCATTTGGTTCAGGTTTGGTATGGCCCATTTCAGTGCATCCGGTGACAGTGTAGCCTCTGTTTTTATCACTATAAGGATAGGATTTGAACGGTGTACATGTATGTATCTTGCAGCTTTTGTGTTGCTGAGCCCGGCCATTTGCTTTTGCGGTTGTCGCAAGATGTTGTGTTTCTTATCACGGCTATCTGTCTTTTGATCCTTTCTTTATCATTGTAGCTTAATTTTTTGAAAGCTATGCAATGCGTTAAATTGAGGGCTTAAGTCCTCTTTAGTCACGGTTGTGTTTTTGTTAATATCGCTTCGCCGATCCACTCTGTGTAGTGGGAGCTTTAGTTAGTATTTTCCTCCTGTGTTTTGATTACGCCACAGAATGATTAGACAATTATCCTGAGTTAGCATTCTCGTTGCTCTGGCCAGGGGAGATTTCCCCGTGTTAACCATCACTGGTTTCAACCCTCCACAGCGCAATAACTCGGTAATTTCCATCCCCTCGCACAATAATTTCTCTCCTTGGTTTGGGTAAAATTTCAGCAGCCATGAAGTTATAACACACGTACGTAACTAAAAAGAAAACAATCTCGACACACATAATTACAACTGAAAAGCTTTATTGAGTCAATCCCCTCAAATTTACACCTAAGCTGCCTAAGTTTGTACTTTTTCAATACAATAACTTGATGTAGATTCGGTAGATTTCACAGTCAACCTTACGCAAGAGTGTTTATCGATAGTTTTACCGCATCAACCACACAAAAACTTACAATTTCCACGCACAAACATTAGTCACCTCCGCTTCTCACAAAATCACGGCGAAAATGCATTACTCTCTGTCCAAAACCACTGCTTTTGACAAAGAAACAACTCTACGCCATACATTTCTTTCTAGCGACTAGCAATGTTTGCCCCCTGGCGATCTCAAAATCCTTTGCGCATATATGGGTCTCTGATTACTGGAAAATCATTCATTGTGCCTCCATTGGGAAAGTCAAACTTACATGGTATCTTCAAAGTCTGGAAATTTCATCTTGGGATTAACACATTGATAACTGACTAAAACCATGCTTTATCAGAGTAATACAGAGATATTTTAGGTTAACGCCTATGTCGCAAATGGAGGTTGGGTGCCCAGGAGCCATGGGCTGGTACCGCCAACCCAAACCCAGGTAGGTAGAACACCCCATAAGCCTGCCCTACCCACAACCCAGCCACGAGCCCCGCCCGCCATGCCGAAGGACCTCCGGGTTGGGACAGCCCGGAGCAATTGGGGGCTCGTGGCCAAGGAGACACAGACCCCAAGGGACCAGACCTGAGGCACCCAACCCCAAGTGAAGAGACGCACAAGCCCCACCTGCTATGCCAACTCACTGGAGACCTGGGTAAGAGAGCCAACTGGTGTGCGGATATAGAGTTGATAGGCATCACTAGACCATCGGCCTAAAGTCTTAATAAGGTGATCAGGGATTCCCCGTGCAGCAGCTGTGGTAGCTGCACCAATCCGGAAGCTGTGGCCTGAGTAAGAGCCTGAATAACCAGCAGAGTGTAAAATAGCCTGCACCGTGGATGATAGCTGCTGCCGAGTTAACGGACGGCCATCCGCATAGCAGAACAGGGGCCCTGGAGATGGACCACGCAGAGCCAAAAAATTACCAAGGGCCAGCACTGGGCAGACAAGGCTGTTGCCCCGACCCACATAAATGTCACAGCCTACGCGAAAGGGGTCTGTCTTCGAGCACTTGATATGAACTTTAAAACATGTTGGGTCCACCAAGGAATCCGCCTGCACATCGCCAACTGTCAAATGGATACTAGGGTCAAATGAAGAATTTGTGGTAAACTCACCAGCTCGTAGGAAACCGAAAAAACCGAGGCAACACGCCGCCCAGAGCATGACATGGTCCCGGGAGTTCAGGTCCAAGGATCGCTGGATGACCTTTAAGAGGTCAATAGTGATGGGAAGGCGCTTAGTGGTAGATGAACCTTGCACACGCTTAATGCCCCTTAACAGCCGCTGTAGCTGCAGACAGTTAATCAGGGGATCAGGTAAGCCATTGTCAATGTGAAGGGACCGCACTGCACTGAGGTACACTTTAATGGACGAGTGGTGTAGGCTGTCAGCCAAAAAAGAAGCAAAACGCATGAGCGATTGTTCATCAGCTGGCAAAAGAGCACCATCTGGACTCAGCTGGCCATCCTGACGGCAGAAATCAAAGTAGCGACGCTGGGCGGACAAGTATACCCGACGTGTAGACGGGGCCAGACCCTGGTAAAGAAAAAATTGGCATCTCTCCGTCACATGACGTGCAACGCCTCCAGTAGAGCAGGGGGGACTGTCATCGGAGACTGCTCGGCTTGTGGGGCCAAGTGCCTGAATCGCTGAAACTGGAAACGGGAAAGAGCATCCGCAACTGGGTTAGATTTACCACGAATTGAAGATGCAGTAAAGGAAAATGAATGGCGCACTGCCAACAATGCTAAGTAACGCAACAAAACCATTAAGTCAGGGTCTCTGGAGGTACCAGAAGACAGAACAGCCACCACAGACTCGTTGTCGCATAAAAACTCGACCCGCCGTGACGCCCACCCAGGTCCCCACAAGTACGCCGCCACAACAATGGGGAACAGTTCCTTGTATGCAATTGAGAGAGGCTGCTGTGAAGCTGACCACGCACCAAAGAACCACTGGTTGTTAAAGATAGCTCCATAGCCCAGAGAGCCTGCAGCATCTGATGACACTTGGAAATCTGGAAGGGGGGCCCACGAAGGCATAAGGAAGAAACTGAGACCCTCCCAGCTTTGGAACAGTTCCTGCCACCATGTCAAGTCCCGATGAAACTCCTGGTTCAGTCTAATGGGATGGTCATCGCGCCTGAAAGTACACAGTAAGTTAATCATGCGTCGGAGAAATGTCCTTCCCTGAGGAGCTATCTTACATGCATGGTGGAGGTGGCCAATAAGGGACTCCAGCTCCCGCCGCTTACAGAACCGCTTACCTGACCAAGTACCCAGCAGGGCAATGATCCTCTCTCTTTTCTCCGCTGGGAGACTGGCCTGCATTGTGGTGGAGTCGAGCTCAATACCAAGGATGGAGAGGCAAGTAGAGGGACCCTCCAGCTTCTCAGGGTGAAGGGGGAGGCCTAACCTAGAGCGCAACTGGATACACGCCTGTAAGTTGTTGTAACAGACTGGGGAAGCCAGAGGACCTAAGGTCAGAAAATCATCCAAGTAATGGCGAAGGAAGTCAACTCCATAGTGTTGAGTCAGCATCCACTGAACCAGGTCTGCAATAGCAGTGAAGATGTAGGGTGCTGAACGCAGACCAAATGGGAGAGCCAAGTCAACGTAGTATTTGCCACGCCAAACCATTCCTAAGAGCGGACGATCCTGGGGATGAATAGCCACATTGCGATAGGCGCTCGCCACATCGAACTTGGCCATAAGAGTTCCTCGGCCCCTAGCCATAATGCCTTCTATAAAGGAGTCAACCGTGACATACTGAACTGAAAAGGGGGGTTTTGGAATGCCGTCATTAACGCTGTGGCCCTCTGGTGAAGAGAGATCCAAGATGAGACGCCATTTACCCGGCTGGTTGCTTTTCGGGATGACTCCAAAACGACTGATGTGCAAGTCAGGAAAAGGAGGCGATGTAAATGGGCCGGCAACTCTTCCATATGAAACCTCTGTCTCAAGGTAAGCATCTATGACAGATGGGTGGACAAGGGCAGATCGCATGTTAGAAGAGGCTGACTGCAGGGTGACTGATGAGGTCTCAAAGCCAATGTGGAAGCCCTCACGGAGACCGGTAAGAACATAGTCTGCTGCCGTCTGATCTGGATAGTCACACAACTCTGCCTGAAACTGGGATAACTGCAACGGGGACACCAAATGTACTGGAACTAATGGAGAAAACGAATGAACAGGAACCAAACTTCCGGATAAACCAGTTGAATCTGAAGAAGGCACAGCCACTGAGCCACAAAAGCCACGGTGCTGGTCTGGAGCAACAGGAACAAGATTATTTACACTATGTACACCAGAAGCAGGAGGACTTGTAATCCTCTCAGTACCGCCCCCCCTTGGCAGGGGAAGGGGAACGTGAGCGACCGACCCCTGGGGGGTGAAAGGGGCAGCTAACCCTGGGGTGGTCGCTGTTACATGAACTGCAAATGTGGCGATAACGGCATTCCCCGAAAGGCCAGCGGCATTGCCCGTTGTTCCACGAGATGCAGTAAGGGGGTTGGGAGTTGTAGCCCCGGCTTGCTGACACGGTAACGGGTGGGGAAGTAGAAGACTGGGGGTTGGCGATGGGTGCTGGCGACCGCAAGTGAAAATTATACAAATCCAAATTCATCTTCGACCAGTCAGAAGCCCCAGTTGCTGCAGCATCCTTGCGAAAAGCAAGATCATACTCCATCCAAGCTCTACTCGTTGATTGCCGAGCCGTTTGTATGATGAGCAATTTATATTTAGTGAGGTCTGGCCAACGATGGGGATGGGTCGCACACATCACCATCTGAAAAATAGTGAAGGCCTCGGTCCAGGTCAATATGTCCTGTATTTCAACCGCCCGGCGCTTTTTAGAGACCACCAACTTGCCGTCCAAAAAGGTTTGCGGCTCGTGCTCTGCCGTCCGCAGATTTGCTGACAACAAGTCCGCTAAATCTACGAACTGACCGCTCGTAATCTTCGCCACAAGTTTAGCGGGAATTGGGGCGTGTCCTGGTCCAACCACAAATGCTTTGTCCACAGACGGTGGGAAAAGCAAACTGCAGAGACTGGAAGACGAGCTGGCAACATGAGTGGCCGTCAACGGTGAAGCAAAAGACAGCACAGGCCGAGCCGAGTTAGAGCCGGTGGTGGCTGACACGGACGGGAAGGTAGATACAAATGCCGGCAACGTCCACGTACCTGAAGCGGAAGCCATCGAGCCTGCAACGACCGTAGCAGGAGTTGAACAAACGGTGGACGTGACACCTGAAGGAACGCTCGATACAGGAGCTGCGTTATCCCGGATCGCCGCGATGATGGTTGGAAGGGAGTTACTGAACGCTTGGGCGATAGCGGACGCGATGTCATTGGAGAACGACGAGGACGTTCCCGCCGAAGCCGCCGAAACTACCACGCTAGCAGCAGAAGAACAAGGTGAAGAAGTGCATGTAGACGGGATTACACCCGCCGACAAACTGTTGTAAGTTGAGCGCGGATGAGCCATGCGAGCCGAGCAATGAATGAACAACAACACACGCCAACACGATGCGAGCGACAAAACCCGTCCGAACACTCACCAAAAAACGAGCAATGACAGTCAAACCACCCTTATAGAGAATAAATCGAAGGCTGACCGCTAAGGCAACGCTTTTAGAGAAAAAACCTCGATGAAAAACGAAAGAAAAGCCCAACAAAACGCGATAAACTAGCCACGCCACGAAAAACGCTGAGTAGAGTAAATTTCCGAGCACGTGCAAAGGAGCACGCCTAAACTGCAAGAGAATACCGCTGGCCACGCAACTGCCTGCAGACCTGAACCAGGCCCCAAACAATAGTGTAACAACAAATGCCCAAACGCTAATGTGCTACCCGTGCTCAAACTATACGCCAATAAACGCTAACGCCTTGCTACGCCACGCCACCACGGAGCAAACTTGCTCCAAGTCGTTAACTAAGTTAAATTACATTTAACCCTATTTAAATATTTTTTCGGTAAACAGTTGTCAGGAAAAATTTTCAGTAGAGTACCCAAGAATGTAGAAGGTGAGGGGGGTGACAGTAGAAAGTTACATTATTTTGATTAAAGAGATGAAGCTAAATGGGAACCCTTTTTTTGCATAATAATTTTTTAAAAGAAGTCAAGACCATGTGATATTAATGTCGTAAAACAGTACAGTTATTAATTTTAAAGACATTCTGCAAATATTTTGCCACAATAATAGTTTATTTTTAAGTAATTTACACGTGTTCTAATTAACAAATAGATTCCATTTTGCCGTGTGTCTGTACTGTGATAATGCACAGATGACGTTAAAACGTGGTGAGAACAAAGAAGTACGCTACGAGCTGCAGGCAAGTAGCGTGACTGCAGTTCTAACCACGTTTTCACGTCCTCTGTGCATTATCAGAGTACAGACCCACGGCAAAATGGAATCTATTTGTTTTATACAATAACCAAGACATTTCAACACATTTCGTGAGCGAGCATCGCATTGCCTGAGCTGAGTCAAATCTTTTCAGCAAATTCAGTTTTAGACTACAACACACATGCAATATTGTGATCTTCTAAAGAGTATAATCTGAAAGAATTTCATTAACAATATTTTCAAAACTAACCTTTATTCCAGAAGGAAATCCTGACCCCAAAATATTACAGCATGTTAGTCGCTTCACTGCGATTTGTAATCAATTACTCGCCATTACCGGATTTCTATCGGCAACATATTTCGACAAATATTTGCTTCTTTTTCACGTCACAACAAAGTTCTAGCTTTTTTATCCTGGTTGAGGTCACTCTCAATGGTCTTTCTCCAATTTTTTATTTTGCAGTTTTCCTTTCCTGCGAAAATTTGCCTGCTTTTGTCCGCTACTCGCAAAAAACAATTTGAAAAACTTTATTGACCAGTCACTCTGGCTGGACTCTAGACTCTGATCACGTGCGCCGGTCACACCACTCGATGACGTCAATCGTGCGTCTATACTATAATCACACACTCCTCTAGACCAATCAAAATGCGAGTTTTACACAGTTCATTGTATAAAAGAGAGTGTCAACAAAAGTTTATGGCACGTAATTATAGTGGTGAGAATTTTTATGTCTACTTTGCATGATCGACAAAAATATATCAATCTAAATTAATACAAGTACTTAGTTTTATTGCATCTTTACTTTGAAGTGATAACATCTTTGTCAAGGGACTGCTTTTTCCATTTTTGTTCTAGTTTGATTTTGGGGAAATATTTGTGCATCAGGCCATCCACACCATTGAGTACTGCCTTGGTTGTATCTCAAACACGGCTTCTTACTTGCGATTGTGGGCGCTCAGTCTGGCTCATGCAGGTGAGAATTGTGGCTCATATATATTTAACTTACAGTGTACCTTACATATCAATAAATCAAATAAAAAAGACTCAATATAACATGCATGTTTCTCAAAGTGGAGCGTGGCCAGTAAGTTTTTTATTGTGTTTTACATCACTTAATTAAGATTTTTATTTTATTTTTTTGTGCTGACATCTGTATAGTTGTAAGCAGTTAACATTCTTAAACAAGTTGATAATGCTTAACCCTTTTACTCCCATGATGTGAATGTTAATTCTCCTAACTGACTGCCATACATTTCTTTTTAAAGTTAATTCACAGAATTTGGTGTCACATCATCATTGAACAATATCACCTAGTTGATGATTTCTTTCTTCTCATCACCTGTCTGGTTGACAAATTGATCACTCCTGGGAGTGAGAAGGTTAAACACGTTTTTCCTGTAGATGTATAGCCCACACAAATGTTTGAAGGAAGCACGTCCTTCATTTTCCGATCAAAATGTGTTGTTTTTATTTTGTACTGATCAGTAAGCAGCTCTGACGAATTGGCGGAAGTTGGCCTGAATCCAATTGAACCCCTATTTTGCTCTGGCTTGTTTGTTGTTGCAGAGTTATCAGAAGTGTTGTGGAACATGGTGCTACACTTGGCTCTTGGTATGAAGGGAGGACTGGGAGTTGCTGCAGCCTTTGCTCTGTTTGCATTCTGGGCTGGTAAGTTACTCTTTCCCTTTCCTTTGCCTTTCATACTTGTAACCCTTTGCCTGGTTGTTTGATAGCTCACAAATACTAATCGTGGGTCAAAAGGTAACCAAGGTGTCATGTTTCTTGTTTAATGTACACTGTAGTTTTCATTGTTAATTTTAGAACTGAGGAATCAAACATAAAAAATCCTCTTGAAACTGGATTCCAAGTTGACAGTTTACCCAGTACACATATTTAAAAATAGGGTGCAACAAACCATTTGCTTATGAGAGGTAGACTGTTGGATCTCTTTCATCCAGACACCATGTAGCGAATTTGTATCATTCACACTTGCTGTGCTACCTGGCACCTGAGGTCACAGGTTTTGATTTTTGAAGGGCAGAGTTGTTGGTTCTGTGCTATACCCCATCCTGGAGTACAAAGGTTATGTTTTGTGAGGCCTTTGTCTCACAGGCTAATCCAACGTGGTAAATCGTACAGGGAACAGAGGTTCTGCTCACAAAGCTTTGATTGTTACGAGCACACACAAGTCTACCCCACCACATTGGCGCATAGCACTACAGTTACTGCTCATTACATTGTCATGATTACACAGTGAGAATGATTCAGACAGCATCAACTTTTTACACTCTACCTAGACTAGGTATTGAACATCATAATATAAAAAAAATATATGAATTACTTGTGTTAAATACTAACTCAACTCCGTCCTTGTTTTGTAGTTCTGACTGTTGCCATCCTGCTAATCATGGAGGGATTGTCAGCATTTTTGCATGCTCTCCGTCTCCATTGGTAAGTTCTTCTAGCTTCATCTCACAGTCATTTGAATTATCTTTGAATTCTCTTAATGCTGTTGTCTTGGACGAGAATCTTTGCTCCCATTGTGTTTTCATTAAGGGGACCCAAAAAAAATTCCGAGTGAAAGTATTAATGCTCTCAGTTCTCTGTCATTTCATGCTAATGTACTCTTACATTGTACATACAAAGTCTCCTTTCTTACCCCATGTATTTCTTATAGCAATAGTGGGGAGTTAAAATATCAGGAGAAATTATGTTGGTGATCTTATCCTCTATTCTCATAACATTTCTCATTAAGTAAATTGTGACTCTATTAAGGCAAAACTATTTATCTCATAATTAACACCGTCTGCATGAAAAATTGTATTTTTTATCACTTTGAACGCTTTTCTCTTTTTAAGTACTCAAACAATTGAACTTATGCAACTTTGAAACTGGTGACATGGAGTCATCGAAACATCAGTTAATGTTATTATTGCTTGTCTTTATTTTAGATTGTTTATCGAAAACCTCTGTTATTAAAACTGATGTTACATAGTTTTAGGTTTTCTGTAAGCTATAGAGTTGTCTGACATTTTAAATATTTTTTGCAGGGTCGAGTTCCAGACCAAGTTTTACCAAGGGATGGGATACAAGTTCCAGCCTTTCTCTTTCAAACTGATTATAAGTGGGCAGCTTGAAGAATAGTGGGAATTTCTAGGTTGTCATAGATTTAGAAGTCAACGCATATCAAATTTAGATTGATTTTTTATAATGGAGGAAATTGAACATTCTCTATTGTAATTTGTGATGAGTTTTATTGACAAGGCATTCAATTTAAATTGTCTATTTTTTCTTGAGATTGCTGTGTTAAGCTGTCGTGGTTCCATTAGTAGCAAGGAAAAGACATAGGTACAATTACTGTGTTTTTTGCTGGCGCTATTGATGTGATTGGTATAAGGCTGATTGCTAGTAATTATTATGAAATTCTGCTGACTTACATGTGCAGTTGTACGTCAAAACTAATGTGGAAGGAAAATTCAGTTTGTTTTGTTACATAGGATTAAGGATTTGCCAGTTATCTGGGATGTCAAAGGGAAATAAAGTGTGTCAATCATGATTTGAATGTCTTTGCCTTGTTTTTCTGCTGAAACTCTTGGAAGCCAAACCCAACTGCATGATTCAGATCTTGTTCTTTTCACTCTGTATTTGAATTTGCCTTGATGCTTTTGAACAAAAAGAACATGTTGTATTAAAGGAGATGTTGTGGCTTAGTGTTTACTTCACTAGATGTGTAATGAAGTTTCAAGTTTATTCAAAAATTCAAAAATTTAGCAAAAAAGGAGAGACGGGCCCACAGGTGGCGAGAGCTAATCTAGGCGGGCCAGACTTAAAACTGTGTAAGGATAAAATTAATATTATTACAGTTATTAAAATCAGAGACAGAACAAATAGAATTTAGGGGAGGTAGAGAAATCACGAGCAACACACAAACAAAAAGAAGAAAAGTCAAAAAGTTAACGAAAAACAAAAATTAACGAGTTGCAACTAATAATAATTGTTAGTAAGTGACTGAAAAGATTTGAACCTTGAACCTCCTGATTACAATTATTGTGTTCAAATCTTTTCAGTCACTTGGATATCTGAGCCCCATCCCACCCCCACCAGCCATCAGGTCATGTTAAGTTCTGTTCCCAAAAACATTCCCAGAAATCATAGTTCTTGAGCCAGAACACCAAGGAAGGACAGGCAATGAAGTGTATGGAGACCATCCTGTGTCATTAAATTTTGTTCAGTTTGAAGTCTAACCATGTCGATTGCATACTTTCCTTGTGACCTATTTGATACTCTCCTTGTTAGCTATTTACAAAGCAGAATTTAAGGGTTGTATAGCTTCTATGAAAGACAGAAACCAACTCAATGCAACAGCCTCATTTATTAGGTAACCAATCTTCATGAAAGTACACAAATTCTTTGCCTTTACATGGTAAATAGCAATGAAAAAACGTCCTTCGACATTGCTTAGATTACTATTTTATTGTACTGACTGAAATGTGCCATACCCCAGCCCTAGGTAGGCAGACATTTGGGTCTGATAAGTGACACCATTTCTGCCTTCTTCTCTGTCACTTTGGTTTGCAAGGAGGAAACCTTTTAAGGGCCAAAAAGTCTGAAATAGGATACTCTGAGCTGAGTACTGTAAGCGTTCATGGCTACAAACCAATCATACACACGTTTTTCCAGCTGAGCAGAATCTTTATGACATGCACCAATTAATCTACTACACAAAAGGAGCAAATAATCTAAAAAAAGAGCAAGGCTGATTTCACGGTCAGGGAAGTATATTTTCCAATATTACGAAAGGCACGGCCTCTCTTCTTCAGGGTATGTTCGAAATATTGGAAAATATACTTCCCTGACCGTGAAATCAGCCTTACTCTTTTTTTTTTTTTTAGATTATTTGCTTTACAATTTTTTTGCTGATTAGATCCTTCACTACAGGATCCGGTACTTTTATTTTGTTGCGGTGGTCCTTGCAAACACAGTCTATCACTGGTTTTTACTGAACACAAAAGGAGGCCAATTAGCAGCTATAAAAAAATCGCAGCCTAAATCAAACATTCACTAGGAATAACCTCTTGAAACTAATAAAGATATTTAGTTCATGCTGACAACCATACCTCCATTAGGTTTTATCAACTCAGTTGAAAAGGTAACTTGGCCACTGAAAAGGGATTTGAGAGCTAATATTTCGAGTGCTAGTCCTTTGTCACAGCAAATTGAAGGGCTAATGCCAGACAGTGGCTAGATTACCTTCAGTTATCAACTTGGTTGATAAAACCACTACCCCACCGATGCAACACCACAGCTCTTTGGAAACTAAGTGACTTCTCTAAACGTGCCTAGTTTGGCCTACAGTGTAATTCTAAAGTAAATTTGTGTATTGTTCATAAAATGTCTGATAATAATATTAAACATGTTGCTACCACTTTCTCAGTCTTTTAAGACTGTTAATTAAAAACACCTTTTAAATAGTTTATTTAAATAATTCACACAAAAATACATTAATTTGGTTCAGTTTTGCCAAATAAGTTTCTTATGCAGATGGGATTCTTAAAATTTCAGCCAAACAATCTGCACAGATCAAACAGCCTATGAAAATATTCCTCTTAAAAGCCTGAAGGCAACCTTGGAAAACAGAAAAAAACATTTGGTATTCTCCTTAAATTTTCTTGATAGGTACCCTGAGTTTGCCACAATAGTCTAAAGGTAAAACATTTGAATCCTTCTACTGAAAGGGAAAGTGTCATCGCGGGGAGATTTGGTGTCATTTCAAAACCTCAAACTGCTTTTCTCTTAACAGAAGCATATGCTGGTAAAAAATAGTGGTTCAGTTTTGATGCAGCAGTTACCAATAACATAATGATAAGACCTATCACCTTCAAAAAAGTCAGATAAAGTTACGTTTTAAAGGACATAAAAGTACAAAATAAGGTATAGTGTATGTATGTAATGTATGTATAAAAAGGGGATTCTCGAAGGAATGCCAAATAATTTCAATTTTAAACTGTTTTCCTCTTGTTGTCTTTATGGCAGTTAAAAAATCTATTTACTGTCAAAACCTACTTACAATGCTTTTAAAAAGCCAACTCATTTTTTAAATGAAAATATAATTTTTGCAGCATAGGATATCTCTACCCTGACAAGTTAACTTTCCTCTGAACTGCTCTTGTTTGCTGAGGAGTCATCTTCAAACTGGGATCTTTGTAAACCAAGGAATTTCAGTGCATTGCCACCCAACAGTTTATCCTGCAATAAAACCCCAGCATAAATAACAGATAAAACCAAACATTGGTGGCAATCAATGTAAATCAATAACAATCAATATTTATTGATCAATTATTGATTTTTGACTGACTGACTTAGGTAGTATTTTAGGGATCCAGTGGGTGACAGAATCAATCACTTCGATTTCTCTTGACTTAGTAAATTGCATCGGCAAAAACAGCAACATTTTTTTCAACATTTTACCTTGGTGGTTGAGAGTTAATTTTTTATGCATCCTTTTACTTACTGCGCCTTTCAATAACATACAGACCCTGAAATTCAACCCCAACTAATGAATTCCGTGTTTTAAAGCCATCAATCATAATATATAATAATTATTATATTAGAGCGACAACCGACTGACCACAAAAATACAGAAACCAACAAAGTGGATCGAAATCGGCCAATCACCGTGCATGAACATGACCTTTTGACCTTGTCGAGCCAAACAAATTTGTTTTCTAAGAGGTCCGATGCAGTGATTGACGGCAGTGAAAAGTGTAACGTTTGGTTGAATCTTCAGCATCCTCGGAGACCCAGGGGCAGTTAGTCGGGTAGAAGGGATTTGTGTGGGCAAAAGTTTACTATAAGAACAAGAGAGCCCTTGGGTCTCCGAGGATGGAACTTCAGAGTCTGCACGTTATTGAAAGGCGCAGTAATATCTATTGAAATAAAACTAGCTTTGGCAGTGAAGGGTGTCAGTGTTGCATTCGTCTGACAGAAAGTGAAGTGCTGCAAGAAGATGTTCTGCAGCAAAGTGTGGCTGACATATTCAGTAGACTCAGGGTACACTTTAATAAACGAGTGTCACATACAGCGTAACTGTACTTTGTACAGAATACAATGCATTCAGTTCCAAGGTGTAGGATTTATGGATGCTATTTTGTGGATGATTTCTGATCATTCATTATTGTTCCGCACAATTCAAGGCCTTTGTCATAAACATTTAACATAGGTGTGTTACAAGCGCAAGTAAGAAATCCCCATTTTTGTCACATTGGAGTAGTATGATTATTAATCTTACCCTAAGTTCTGGATTGTCTTTGTACACTTCCTCAATTAGTTTCCCGGGATGATGTTCTCCAAGGGGAAATGGGTAATCACTGCCTAAAATGACATTTTCCTGAAAAAATAATAAAATTAATAAATAAAGGCAAGCAGGTAAATATCCTCTATTTTCTACTCTCTGAATGTTACTAGTTTTCATTAACTTGGAATTGCCGTCCTGCAAAATTCAAAGATTAATCACTTTATAGTAGTTTGTTATCTATATCTACCAGTATACTCTTTTCCCTTGTGTAAATTACTTAACACTTGTATTTCTTCCTCAAGATTGTAAGAGGGTAGGACCTGAAAGTAATAAGCCCTTTTCAGGCTGCTGACTGACGCTACTTTATTCCTGTAAATATTATTTTTAGTGAAAAACGGTCTCATTCAATAAATTTATAGCAATAAATACAACTAGGTGGGTTGATAAAAGAAGTTATCAAATGAGAGCTTTGTTGTACATTTTGCCCAATTTAAAATTTGGTTAACGCAGAGGCACATGGCATGGCCATGTAACAGCACATGATGGCAGCATAATGTTGTTCCCTTACCTGACCAATAGTGTCCACCAGATATTTGAGAGCTTTATCATCATGCACAAGACAGTCTGTAAAGATCTGGCCAATGTACTTTCTGCAAGATAAAACATTTTGTTTTACAGACAATTGGTTTGTTTGGCTGCTTCACCCAGCAGCAGTTGTAGAGGAGGGGCTTTGAGGGTTTTTCTTTTTTATTATGTAGAAAATTGGGTCCAGGAGAATATTTTTAAATCCTGAAACACTTGCTATTTTAATCCATCCTGGTCCAATTATTGCCAAACTCTCCACCCCTTCCCCAACACTTCTACACATGATGTTCTAGATCTGCCACTGAGACCATTATTATTAAGAATGAAAGTCAATATCTTGACACAACCTGACCTTGGGTTGACGTTGTTTTCCACCGCACAGAGATCAGGTCTGACGTTGAAACCATGTTCAATACGACCAATGGTGAAAGGAAATGCTCCTCCTATGTGAAAATGGTGAGGAGGATAATTTGGTAATATTTATTGGCATTATGTTATAGCTGAACATACAAAAAATAACAGGATATAAAATTAAAGCTGTATATATATATTAAGATAAACAGTTTTGTGAGTCTTCCTTATTAGCTATAGCAAGCACTGCAGCCCCATTTTTTTATGCAGGAATTAAAGTGCTTCAATTTATTAAAAAACAGAGTAGAGATGAAGAAAAAGCAGCCAAGAAAGTTTAAGGTGAGGCGCTGACAATCCACCCACCTTATCTGTACATCGTGGTAATCTACATGACTGTATGATTATAGCAATTTAACACACCAACGAATGGTCCAAAGTTGCCAGCCCAAAACAATGGAAGGCTCTACACTAGTTAGGTAAAGATGATCCAGTGACACCACTGGCCTTCCGTTTTACTAGTTAAGACAACAGCAGACCCACTTAGTTGGCAAATGCCTGATATTTGCAACTATACTATAATAAGAATGAATAACCCACAATTTTACTCTGAGATCAAACTGTCACTCACTATACAGTCATTTAAAATTACACTAAAGTATGTACTTTTTTTATTTTATTTGCCCATTATATTTCTTTTAGTTCCAGAAAATAACATACTCTGCATTACCCCCCCCCCCCCCATTCCCTGACAGAAGGGATTTTTTTCTAATACCTCCCCCCCTTCCCCCTACCACCACCACCTCTCTTGAAAATTATTTCAATTTAGCTAATTGGTTTACAAATTTCTTTAAATTTTTGTTGGCTTTTCAGACACCTCCCCCAACCACCCTGGAATTTCCAATTCCTTCCGTGTGGGTGGGGGGTGGGATGGGTATTTTCTAAAACTAGTCATTGATTTCATGTTGTTTCTTAGAAGGGAGGCCGGAAAGCAAATACTTAATTTAACTAAATATTAAATACATCATTACGTTGAAGACTCGGCTACTAGTAGACTACAACAATATTTATTGTAAGTACCTCCATGAGCAAAACACACTTTTAGTCTTGGGTATCTCTCCAGAACTCCACCAAATATCATACAGCAGATTGCCTGTGCTGTTTCACCAGGCATTCCTGTAAAAAACACAAGATTACAGTTGAAAATCAACCCTTAGTATTTTTTTCTACATGTAAGTGACCCATTTTCCAATCTTGAATGATAATTTCCATGTAAGAACCCTGAAAGTTCTGGCTTCCTAGCAAACTCAATCTCAGTGTTTTGTTCAGCTAAAAAATACAGGAAAACTTATTTAAACACAAAATTTGCACCAGACTGCATGACTCAAGTGTCTGTAATATTAACCCCCACGTGTAAAATGTTTTAACCCTTTAACCCCTAATAACAAAGTATAACAAATTCCCCTATCTTGTCCCAACACTTTACTTATAAAAGTGCTGAGGAGAAGTTATTAGAATATTAAGAAAATTCACCTTGGGGTGTTCATACTTTTTTCAGAAACAGTTTTCCAACACTTTTCCAGGCCTCAGAGAGTCTAATTTCAGTACCCACAATAGACATTAAACAATTTTTAATTGTTGGTCAGGATCTTTCCATCTGGCTGCTTCTCAATGTCTTTCAAGAAAACTTTATTACTTGAGTTTACAGATCTACAGATTTCCAGGACCTCCTACCATTTTCAAGGACTTTACAGTCCTGGAAAACTCTTGACTAAAATTGAAGTACTTTCCGGGATTTCCAGGACCCGTATGAACCCTGTTAATTCTCATGACCTCAGGGGTCGAATAAGCATTGATATTACAAGGAAAAATTTGCTGATCGCTGTTAGGGCTTTCAAAGGGGTTAAAAACTTAAAAAAGACTTTAAAAAGGGTGAAAAACTAGCTTAATATGGAACTTACCAACAAGCCATGGCAGCCAGTATTTCGACATTCTTCCTGTTAACTCCATATCCCAGGGATGAACAAAAATAGCACATCCCAGTTCTTCAGCTGCCTAAAGTGGCAAACAAGCAAAAAAATATGTGAAAAAAAAAAACATGAGACAAATTTTGGTGGGCTGATGTTCAAGTATCCAGCAGTAAAAAGCTAGAATCATTAACTTGGAATGCCTGTAGTGCATAACTTAAACACCGAAACTCAGTGCAGGTAATAAATCCATGGTTGAATTGACCAACTAATCTACAGCCCTTGGATCCCAAGTTGAGAAGGAGTCACTCTAAATGCTGTTTTGTTGTAGAAAGAAGACAACGCGAGAAAGCAGAAGAAAAAATTTCCCTATACTTTTTTTGGGGGGTAGGGGGGGGTGGGATTAGGATAGGGTACTCAGATTATGGTAATATTTTGTTTTGAGTGGGGAGGGGTGTTTGAGATAAAGATTAACATAAAGTCACAGATAGTATTTCTTTCGGGGGTTTGGTACAATCTGTACTGACCCTTCATATTAACCTTTTTTTTGTGGGGGGGGGGGGGTGGGGTTAGTTCTGGTCCCTGAGTATTTTTGGGTATTGAATAAATTATAATAAATTATTACTTCACCCACACCTCCCTTTCTTTTTTCGGTGTGAGTAACCCTCCTGGGACCTAGGCACATACACGTAATTGTCAGGCATTAGCTTTCTCCCCACCCACTCAACTTTTCTCCCATTGGAGTGATTACTGAGACACTTGTGAGTCTGAGTCATCAGATTTGCATTTATAAACATCTTGCGTGTCAAACATTTAGTATACGAAACATTTTTACTTGAGTGTTAGTTTAAATTTCATTGCACCTTGTTTGTCATTAGCTAACTACTGCAAAGGATTATTCTTGTATGCAAATGAATAACTTACAGCAAAGACAGGATCCAGTTCAGGGGCATCAAGGTTCCAGTCATTAATATGGGAACCTATCTCAACTCCAGGGAAGCCAAGCTCCTAGCAAATAAAACAGTGGCATTATGTTAAATTAAATTTAAGAAGTAAACACATTTTAAAGTATTTTCCCAAAGTACCTGAAATAGATATAATTTGCTTAGTAACTCAAGTCAAGTACTTCTTGGTTGACTTCTTTCATTACTTTATGGGCTAAAAAGACATTTCATTATTAAAGCTGTAGCTACATGACATTATGTACAGCATTTAGAGATGAAAGACTGTAGTTAGTGTTGGTACTAATAGCACTGTCCACAGGTACAGTACCAATTAAAAGTACTAGTAATTTACAAGTCACATCTCATTTCTCACAAGATGTGATGCTTGTCTTGAGAGACACAACTCTTGTCCCCTGTGGTTCAAATGAACGACTCTCATAATGTCACCAATTCAGCTAATCTTTCCAGCAATAGTGGAGCTGTTTTGTTCTGATTATTGAACAAGGTTACCGTAATAACATTAAGTGATAAAGTAGGTGGTGACTATTGCCACAAACTGGCTACTTTTGACAGCCCCAGCCCTACTCACCCTCACACATCTTGTTAGCTCCTGTACTGCAAGTTCTGGTGCCTATGAAGTAACACAAGTTTGAATGTAACTGAAGAACAAAAATTACAAATTAACCTGTCGTGACCAGCTGGCTATAAAAAAATTGCCCATGACCATACCATGTAAAACAGAAGAGTTGGGCCACCAAAGTTTGGTTTGACTGATTTAGATACTCATTAGTTAATCAGCACCATGAGCAATTGGGCCATCAAGCAGTCGTCCCATCGCAAGACCACTTCCCTACACCAGAGTCAAGTTTTAAGTATAAATCCACCAGTGAGAACATTCTTAGTGACTCTTAAGATACAAGCTTACAAAATGGTGGGGAGCTTCTTTGACTGACTATGCAACAGCTGTCAGGTTGAACTAACCGTCTGTCTGCTCTTTTCTGACATCAGCTGTGCATGGCTCAGTGTGTCTGTTCAGCTATGATAAATTATAACAACTCAATGACCTCAAAAATTAATTCTGATCAGAAAGTCAACCTCTATAAAATGCCAACGCATATTAATTGAATAAAAGCGCTCAGATGTTTGTACCACACTGTCTGTAAAACTTTACCTTACCTGCATAGGAAGGGTACCAAGTCCAACAAATCTCTTGGGATGCTTCTTTACAGTCTTGGCGAGATCGTCATTTACTATCCGGCACAAATCCAACGTGTCTTCTGGCTTGGCCTAAACAACAAGGAACCAAGAGCAAAGAAGAATTAAAATCTTTTAAATCAACATAAAAAGACTATAAATTTATTAACAGCATTAAATTGTGATACTCAACAGGAAAACCAGCAAAAAGGTGATGGCACAGGCATGCGATTTTAACACACTGTTAACAATGTTCAGAAAATTCCTTTTATTTAATTAATTAACACACCAGAACCATGTCACAAAAAACGTCTCATTAAAATATTCTTTCATCTCATGTCACATGGCAAAAACAACAAGCATTTCCAGAAAATATCCATACTACCCCCACAGACTCAGAAGGTATTTTTGTTTTGCACCCTGCCTCCCCCCAGGAAATTCAAGTTAAGCTTCATACTTTGCTTCTAAAATTTGGCTTTTAAGACCCCCCTCCCACTAGGAATTTCTGATGACCTTCCATGCAATTGTGAAGTGGTCCAGTCTAATAAAAAAGTGTCTCAATGCATATATGGTTGGTTACTAACTATCATAAGCAAGTTTACAAGATTGAACAAAAATGTTGCTTGCCGATTCATACCCAGTAGCTAAACATCACAGGAACAGTTGAAAGAGCTTGGACAGTAACACCTAGGAAACAAAAAAAAACATTGAGAATGATGTGTTTTTCAGTAAGCGACACAGGCATACTCAGAATAAAAAATCTGAGTGCTCCTATCAGGCGTCGAACCTACGACCTTCCCGATTACTAGTTCAGATGCTCTACCACTGAGCTACAGGAGACTCATGGGAGCTAAGGCCATTAAACTAGGTTCACGGGACAAACATCCTGCATGCTGCTAGGATTGGAATGTCATGTGTGGCAATGCGCAAATGGAATAAATGTGATGGAATATTTTAATTAAGCCTGGTGAATAAATGAGAATGATGTATTTTTCAGTAAGTGACACAGGCATACTCAGTTCGACTCCTGATAGGAGCACTCAGATTTTTTTTTCCTGATTGTCCTGATTTATAAAAACCCTTCAGTTGGTAAACTCAGGCTCTTTATCCATACATCCCTTGGTACTGAAAAGAGCTGAAAACAATCTCTATTTTACATTGCATGCCCGTGCAAAATACATCATGTGGTGATTTTAGTTATTTTAATAATTATTAAACTAATCAAGACAATTGATTTAATGACCCATGTCCACACCAGTACCTGTTTCATCCATGTCTCTAATTCTTGCTTCTGGAGACCAACAGTTCTCATCTATTACACGGAAAAGCTTCCCATCTTTCATCATCTTTGCTTTACCCTAAACACCACAATCCACACAGTTATGTGTATTTAAAGTTAATTTTACTTGATATACAACTTTAGTTGAAGTTCGATCATATCATTATCATGATATTGTGCATGAGCATCAAAAGACTGTACAGTGTGTTTATAAACCCTAAATACATATATGATGCCATCCATTGTAGTGCTAATTAAGCCTCAAGAAAGGAGTACAACAATCTACAGTAACAACGATGCAACTGTACAATAAAAACAATGGAAAGAAAAGGAATTAAACACCAAACTTACATTACAATGATGATGAAGTTGAATCCAGCCACCATATCCATATCGCTAAAAAGAAAACACGGCCAGGTTGACTTTCATACAACTGAGATTAGGGTTAGTTTGAGAACAGATTGATAGAGACTCACCCCACATTGTAGCTACAGTAGACCTAATCTTGGCCTATTAAATTCCTACGTGTTGCTTAAACCTAATTGATGTCATACATGTAGATCTGTAGTCTGTAAAATGTTGCAAAATGTGTTAAGGAGGTTAGGAATTTAATTATGCCCTCTTTCATCCATATACTGTGCCAAAATCTTAAACTCAAGTGCCTTACTCAATTAAGGTAGTACAGGAGAAATATGCAGCGCTGCTCAAGATAAAAAAGGCATGCACAAAATTTGTCGCCACTAATAAACTGTATTGTTTGTATTTGGGAAGTTTTGTCCTTTTATCAGTTCTAATACAGTTTGCATTGAACATCATGAAAACTTTGCCCGCAAAAATTGAAGGGGTTTCTGGAACAAGGCCCTAAGTGACTTTGATGTAAGGTCAAATTCTCCTTTTGTCTAACAAGTGAATACAAGGAGATTTGGAAGGAGTATCTAACAATTTATCAGAAGTCACTTAGGGCTTTTTTCCAGGCACCCCTTCAATTAAACTAGCCAATTTACATGATTTTTGCAAATTTCACACCCAGATAAAATTTAGTGCAGTAGGTTAATAACTGGTGTGTACTTTTACACAGTCAATCAATAAACATTGGCTCTGACAAAAAACCAGTAAAATTGTTGAAGTTGATGACAGTTTTATTGACTGTTTCGGTCTTTATTGATTTTTAATGATTTCAACTTTTATTTCCATCTTGCCTGTATTTGTCTCAAGGAAATGACATGATTTGCTTCAATTTGGCATCTGCCCAGTTAAACCTCGTTGACTTTGTATGAAAATGTAAAAGTTAATATAATAATTGCTATTCGTTTGAGCAAGTTTGGCAGACTTAAGAGAAAAATTGGTCTGATATGTCTGCCGTCTCCTTACTTCAAATGGGGTTATGTCATAGAACTAATGTTCTTTTTGAACAAAGCTAGGACTTCATTTGTTTTTCTGATAATGGAGTACTTTTTTATATTTTCCTTTTTAATGGGCCTTTTTTACACTTAACTAAAGAACAGGGAAGGTTATCCATCTGAAATTAGTAAACTCATGGGAAACTGACAAATGACATAAATTACTGCCTTGGCACACCAAAAGGACTGACTTTCACTGATTTTCATTAGCAATCTCAAGTTGATCTTTTTTTGACCCCACTTTTTAGAATTTGATTGACTACACCAGGGGTAAATACAATTCAAATACATACTCAGTAAAAGTCAAAGTATTTAGCGCATGTTGAAAAAAACTAAAAACTAGTATAGCTGAGGTGTACTGCTGTTCAATATACTGCTGACAAGCGATTGAATTTTTTAAGCCTTTCTATTATGTTAAATCATCAATGAACAGTGTGGCCACTTGATTTAAGGTTCCATAGTGCACGGGTCTACAAGTAAATGAGTTACCTATTAACCCCAGTTTGGAGGCGGGGTGGGGGTGTTGGCTGGGAAAATATGAAATCAATATGCTATATTTAATTGTGTGTTCCCAACTTTCTTTATAGGACGAACACCGTCTATGTTGATTGTACAAAGTTCCAAAAACTATCTACATAAAAATTGTTATTTAAAATACCAGTTGTTTAGTCATTTGAGACATAAAAGCCCTCGAATTTTGCTCACAAATTGCACTGGACGCTTAGGTAGCCTAATTAAAATTCTTACACACACAAGTTACGTCGACACGATATCGATAAAAAGATAAAATACGTTTCATTAGTTCTTCCTCTATAAGTCATGTTACGATATCTGTTTCCAGTGAAAACATTGGTTCCTACAACAGCTTAAGGTTTAGGGAGGATAACCTTAACGTTACAGAAAACAAGACGTCTTTGATACCGTATAAATTTTGATCGGCTCCAAGGCTAAACATGCATGGATAATTTCCCGCTTCTTAATTCTCTCCGAAGTCTGTAGAAATGTTGCACTTACCTCCTTCAGATCGGGCCATCTTTCAGGTAAAATGTGATTATGAATATCAATTTTAAAAGCCATTGTACCAAATTTATGAAAATTGCTTTAGTAAATCTACAAGCCCGAAGATTTCGAGCACAACAGAGCCCCACAGCGACAAAACTTCAACTCCTTTTGCTTCCTTTTGCTATATTGCGCAAACTCGTCCCAGTCTTTTTCGGTTCGGCTGATACTTTCAATTTTCTCAGAGTCGCAGCCTTTTCAAAAGCCTCCCCAAAGTATGACACAAATTAAAAATCAGGGGCGTAGCTACCTGTACGCACATACGCACGTGCGTACCTGAAAAAGTCGAAAATAAAATAAAATAAGGTAAGATAAAAAAAAATAATAATGAAAAAAAAATATAATAAAATGAAATGAATAAAACGAGAAGTGACTTGGTGGCGTCATAAGTGGCTGTTGGTTGAAGATGGCACTACCCAGGTCTTGGTGGAGACTGTACTTTTCTATCCCAGAATTTTACCCTAGAATTGCTAGCAGTCACGACGCTTCTCACATACCCTGTGTCTACATGTGCTGCACAGCGGAGCTTTAACTGACGCCACTTACTTATTCCTGGTAATAAAAGTTTTTCAGTTTTCTGAGCGTCAACATCAGTTTGCCGTGTTTTTCACAAAAATACACTTTCTGTTGTGTTCCCAGTTCGTTTTGTGGCCTTGGTGCGTCTCATGGGGACAACCCTAATACTGAAAATGATATAGACATGCGGTCCCCGGCCCTGGTTATGGCACCTGGCGACAGTTTTAAGAGAAAACATCGAACAAAAACGCTTTTCTAATCACGATTAAATATCTCCAGCCCTTCACGTTTGGAATGATCGTCCACTGTTCTCTAAAAAAATTGTCAGGACAAAGGTCATTTCTTTGTCCAAAATTTAACCTTTGATTGTTAATTACTCCAATTTAAAAACTTGAGGACAGTCATTCCAAACGTAAAAAAATAACTGATCTAAAATTAAAAAAGAGCAAGGCTGATTTCACGGTCAGGGACTGAAGTATATTTTCAAACTTTTGAAAGGCACGGCCTTACTTCTTCTTCTTTCTTCTTATTTTTCTTCTTCTTTTTTAGATTATTTGTTTTACAATTTTTTTGCTGATTAGATCCTTCACTACAGGATGCGGTACTTTTATTTTGTCGCGGTGGTCCTTGCAAACAAAGTTAATTCCAAACGTAGAATGTGTAAAATTTTAAATCTATATCGGAAACGCTAATTCAGTTATCTGTATAAAGAAAATTCGCCGCCATATCGCCGATTTACGGAATTTTCATTTCTTGATCACTTGATAGGAAAACATCGGCTTTTATATTCAACGGAAAATTTCATCCTGTTCTAAGCAGTCAAACCGAAGATATAGGGGATCATTCATATTTTCCAAACACCCTTCAAACCCAGGCCTTAAACTGCTTGAGAACAGACGTATTTCTATAACATTACAACAGATTGACTTGTTTGGATGCTTTAGCTTTAAAAAATTCATGATTATAAGTTTTAGGAAACGATAATTTTTTCCCCGAATTTACTCAGCCTTTGTTCGTTTTACGAAAATGCCCGCTGACCTTTTTTGGCGCTTTATATTTCGTCCTTCTCAATATTAATTGCTAATATCGGTTAAGAAAAATAATCTGATTAATTATTAAAATTTTAGATAAGGATCAAAGTGGGCCTGCAAAACATTATTAAGTGCCAGGTTATTTGTTCAAAATATTGATAAACATCAATAAATTCGCAGAAATTGAAGTTCCCTATCAAATTGTTGAATCTACCCTGTTTGATATGTGCTGTAAACCTATAACTTGCTCATAAGTCAGTTGCTCAGAAAGGCAAAACTGGCTCAAGGTTGCAAGAATTGCACCAAGTTGCTCACAAACTGCCAAGCACTATCGGAACAGGCCTACTCTTGGTCGTGTAATAGACGCCCTCTTCAAAAAGTACTACAAAAAATCAAATAAACTTGTCCACAACTCGAGTCCACTCAAAGTCCTCAAACACCTGCTACCAGTCTGCAAATCTGAATTGAAAACGTTCTTTCACCGAGTTCTTTTTTTACTGATCTCTTCCGAATTGGATTACTGCCGGCTTTTTTTTTCTCTTTCTTTCGTTGCTTCATTTCGAAGAAAGAGTGAAATATTTGACATTCACTGTACAGCTAGTTTTGTCATAAATATCTTCAATTGTTCTCTAGAGTTGATCGCAGCTCTCTTATAAGTACCTTAGTCAGCCAGGCAGCTTTCTTCAGCGCGCAGTTAACTTCTGTTCGAGATGATTAATACAAGTAGCGACCAGCGGCAAACGACTATGAGATAATTTATAATGAAGACCTTGTTCAGGGGCACCCAACGACAGTTTTCTCTCAAATCCTTTGGCACGCAATTTTAGGCTATCTGGAGTGCCTTTAAAGCTCTGTAGGTTCATTTTAGGCCGCGCTATAATATTTTTATGTGCTCGGTCATTCTAGGAGAACTAGAGTCTTTTCGAAATTACTAGGGCATTTTTGTCCATTTCCCGAAACCCTTGGGTCTTATTTCCTTTCCGAAAATCTTAGCTGACCTTTCTCCGGTACCCGAAACCAAATTTTTATCAATCCGTAAACACTAGGCCTGAAATTTTCCATTTCAGGAAAGTGCGAGGTGAAAATTCTCTTTAGAAAATCGAAGGGGATTAAGGGCCTTCCGAACAGATAATTTACCGAAAAAATAACAATCCGTTGGGTGCCCCTGCTTGTTGGACCGCTCACGGACCTGTTACTTCCTACCCGCGGCACACGGCAGACTCGTGATCTGGTATATCTCCTTGTTTCATTTCATGCCTAATTTTCTATTGTGTTGTTTGCAGTCGACTCACGATAACTCGAATCTTCAAGGGAAATTGAAAAAGGTTCAAGTTATCGAGGGTAAAATTAGTTCGGGTTAGCGCGAGGTTCGAGTTAGCGAGGGTTCGAGTTATCGGGAGTCGAGTGTACATAATTATAGATATGCTTGAGTTCAGTCGTTTCCTTTCTTCTCCCCCCTCTTTCCTCCCATTTCTTTCTTCTTTTTTTTTTTTTTTTTGAATTGATGTTTTTTTTCTCGCAAATACGGACTGGAAACGAGAAAACGAGAAGTAGTTTTAAAATTTTTCCTGTCGGTGGCCAATACCTGAACATTTTCATGCACAGACAACAAGTATTCGAATTAAATGTTAATTAAACTTAATTGATATGTGTTCATGTTTTTATTTGTTCGTTTGTTTATCTGTTTGTTTGTAATCTGAGTATCAGGTCTTTGTTGTTGGTTGGCACCAAAAGCAGAAAGTTCATAGAAATATTTCCACCCAGTGAGGATGGAAATAAACCAATTTAACCTCTCTATACATAAAAATTCTATCAATTTCTTTTTCCACGATAAATATCCAAATCTCTGTTTTGAGTGGGAGATTTAAGTCGGGCTTGCTTCCGGTTTCTGAGACAGGGCGAGTCCGGTGTGGGATGACGTCATTTTACTAGCGATCAAATTCTTTCTTCACCACTTCCCCTGATATGATAATAGTGGAGAGAATTAAATCTGTGTCACTGTTGCGAAGTGAAGAGCAGTCATGAAATTCCTAAGTTGACCAAAATAATTATTCTTTGTAACTTGGTTACGGTATTCAATTATTATTTTGTTGGGGCTTTAGAAGAATTTTGACCGGAGGGGGCATGTGAGCTAGTTGTGAAGCGCGCGCGCTATTGCGCGCCATAGCGTAGCGGATTAGTAGCGTGACGGCGAGAGGCTTGAGGGAATGGCAGAAATTTATGACTTTCCGGGGACGCTAGCTAATTCTAAATAATATCTGCTCTTGTGATCCCAAAGAAAAGACACCACAGGTGAGTCTTCAAACTGATAAAGCTTTCAGCGTTTGTTCCCGATTAGAGAGTTGTTAAAATACTTAGTGCAAACGTTTGTTATCAGCGACAGAGCTGCGACAATCGACTGTAAAGGCAGAGTTCTTCTGCCCTCGGTATTCCATTTCCTTCGGATAAAATCCTGTTGCCCAAGTAACTCGACTTTATGCTTTTCTCACATTAGGTGTCCATGACACTATTGAATCTGTATAAACACGGCCTTGAAAAGTTATTTCCTGACGGCGGTTGAGTGTGAAAAACCTCTAAACTCCATTGCCAATTTTATAATGACGTAAAATTTCAATACGACAACTCACTTTGAAGTTGACATAAGCTTAATATTTACAACTGGAAGTAAAACATACTGGAATGGGTTTCATTGACAGGCCAGGTGCTTGATTTGTAATTAACCGGTAAGAAGTTAATTTATTCACTAAAACGAACCACTAAAGTCAATTCATATTGCAGAGGTAATTAGTTGATACACAAGACTGACAAGAACTTCACACTCGCGGCGTAAGAGAGAGCTGGAAGCCCCATAAATATTTTTTCAAATGCTTCTTCTTTTTACGTTTCTTTAAAACACAGATTTGTGCCACCGAGGTAGGTGTTAGTGATTTTCATGGCGCAGAGAGTTCTTGTTTTCGATACCAATGACCTCAATTTCTCTGTTGGTATCGTAGAATTTCTTCACAGGATGGGAAGTATTTGGTCTCGTTGCAGATCGGAAGTTGAAGCTTACCTTTAGGGCTATTTTCTATTAGTTTCTTTGCTATTTCTAGCAGCTCACCAATAAATTTACGGGTAGTCCTTAAAATTGTCACGTAATTTGTGCAGCAGGTTTGAAGTGTGAACAAACATATGTTACTACACACTCATTCCGCTTGAGTATGTGGATCTATTGTCTGTAGTGTGGTTATAATGTTTTATTTAGACCATTCCCTCATCAAAAATTACTACAATGCTGCCGAGATCGTGAGCTTTCGCTTTGCATTAATTTAATTCTCCTAATGGCGTTTAAACATCTGGTTAGCATATTATTTGCGTCCGTCGATTCTTGTCTGGTGAAAACCTCTCAATTTTTTTCTTCTTTGCAGAAAAATGCGTAGACTCGCTCACCCATTGTGTGTTATACTGTGGGGCTTATTTGCTGGCGTTTGTGGTATGTTCAAATCTCTATTTTAATGTGGTTAAGCCCATAGATATAAATAGATATATTATACATGTGAGGGGGAAAAACATGTATTCTTCATCGACCTCTCGACCCTTTCAAAAGAAGCCTTTTCTTTACACGCAGGTTTGTTTAATAAACAAAACTTACCCAATAATTTTTCATCCTTTTGGAAAGGTGGGGGGATTTTTTTTTAATCAAAGAATTGATTTTTGTCCCGAATGCAAATTTTTTTTCGCGCTTTTGTTCAAAATGTTTAATTTGACTGCTTGTATTATGACAGGAGATATTTAAATAATGAAAATATCACCAAAGACAGGTGGGTTGTTGCTAATTGTCAACATTTATCAGCAAAGCATTTGTCCATACAAACAAAACGAAATGTAAAAAGAGGAACTCGCTGTTTTGTTTTGATTTTGTGAAGTCACAGGCCTCAAATTTACAATTTCCTATTAATTCTCAATAGGGTGCTGGCATGGAAATTACTATTTTTTGTGATTTTGTTTTCAATTTTCTTATTCAACAAATGAGAAAACACAAATTTTCATTCTGTGAAAAAACGAAGTGGAAGACATGTAGTGCATTTCGTGGGATGTCAATTTCCCGTGTACATATTAGGTAATTTTTTTTTTTTTTTTAATTTAGCAGTCAGGTCAAAGTTACTTTATTTGCCTTGATGCAAAACAATTATTTTTATATTAATGTGTAACATCGTTTAGCATGGCTCAGATAATTTTGATAAGTGATGCAAATAGCATAAATTGTTTTGGGAGATACACTAATATTGTAAATAAATGTTTATTTCTCTTAAATAATTTGTCAAATTAAGGTTTTCGCTAGAAACAGTAACATTCTTATAAGTTACGTGATATTAAACACCAGCACAACTTATTTATACGTGTAGTTTTAAAGAACTTGGTCAAATATTTGCCCCAACTGAAACTAGGGAATATCTGATATCCCCATGAAATTACAAAAGGTCCTTGGAAATCCTGAAGTGATGGGCCTTGCAAAAGAATGCATTTTCTTTGTATAGTAAAGTCCAAACCCCAACAAGAGCATACATAACAGGGGTTTTATTAGAAGCCGACAACTGGCAAAAATCGCTGCCTACTTTGTTAGAAATTACCTCTTGCCGTCGCCTACTTTGTCGGTATTTTTACTCAAATTATTTAAAAGAATTTCAACAGGTCACTGCCTACTTTAGTTAATTAGCTCAGAAGGCTATTTCAAAACTTATTGAAACCTCTGCATAATATAATCTCCTTACTGTTCTGGATATATTTTTAATGGTATTTGTTAAAAAATTTTGATCGTTTTCTTCATTTTCATGGCCTATAATTATGTTTGATTAAGTGGTGGTAAATAGATGTTTGTTCTGAGGGATGCCGCAAGTTAAGGTCCGAACCCTTACCCTTTTATGTACCATTTTTTGACAGAAAAGATTACATCTTCCATACACCTACAGTAGAAAAACTGCACCTCTTTCCAGTGGGTCTGTTCAAGATATTTTGAAAGGCCCTTTTAAAGACCTAAATGACAGTTTTCCCTACCATTTTCTATACTTCAGCTCGTGAAATCCCTGCCCTTTTAATTCATGTACCTCCAACCTGAAAAAGGTAATAAGCCCTTTCTGGCAGAGCCTCTCCATACACACCATTATGGGCCGAGTACCCTATATGAGGGCTAATAATCATCATCATGAGTCTAACTGGCGCACAGTTCTTTAGGAGTCTTTAAGATGTCTGAACACAGTTTGTGTGCACTTTATTAGCGCCCTAGGGTTGGTGTAAGCAAATTAGGCGTCAATAAAGCTATCCATCAATTTTATATCAACTGGATCACATAGTTGAGGTTTGTTCTTAAAATAACTCAGTTTCTCGTTTGTGAACCCTTTTTTTATCACAGAGCACAGAAAGTGCATTCACGAAGAGCTAAGCCTTTTTGCATGCTGTTCATCATTGCTGTGAAAACCCAATTAAAAGCCACGCATGCACATTTGCCCAAAATAAATTGTGGCTCATTGTGTAAGTGGAAATGAACTTTTTTTCTAGGGAACTGCCCCATAGAATTTTGTGAAATTTGACAAAACGGTAGTTCTCTAAAAGCGTAACTCGCCTACAAACGAAAACCCAGATCTGACAGAGGGTATCTTTACATTAGTGCAAAACCAATATTTACAGGAGATCTCTCTGTCAAAATTACATGAAAGCAGTGTCACTATGTCAGTATTTTGTAAGTTTTTCTGGAGACAAAAAGTGGAAAAAATCTAACAAGTGCATTTGCTAAAAATAAAGGACACCCCTTATTTGTGGTGCCTAGGCAATGGTACCTAGCTCAACAACAAGTATCAAAAAAAAATTTATATATTCCTTCTTAGTTTATCTTTCACCACACCCAGAAGTACGTAGTTTGCAATAATGTTTACTAACACCTTCGTACTAGAAAACTGTTCGGCCATGGGATTTAAAGGATTAATTTACTAACTTTGGTGGCAAAATTGCTGTCTGACAGCACTGAATCTTTTGTGCATATTTCTGTGGAATTAAATCTAAATATTTATAGAAGATTAGAGATCCCTAAACAGCAGTGGAAACACTCACCTGCAGCTCTTGCTTTGTTAAGTCCCTGATGTTCAAATTCTCCTAACTTACAAGTAAGAAATATATGGAGACCAGTGGGGAGATTATACATGTTGATATTAGGGTTCAAAGGGTGCTTATCCAGCCATGTTGACTGCCAATACTGCCTGTCAACTCTACCTTCTTACCATAAATTTCATCTGTGACTCCATTTGATCACGGGAATTACACTGTATATGTCAATCGCTAGATTACAATAAATTTATTTTGCAGATGTTAACAGTCTTGACTGTAGATTAATAGAATCGTCATGTGGAGCATGTATTCAAAACGTTGATCCGCCATGTTCTTGGTGCGAAGATGTAGTAAGTACTTTATTATGATCATTAAAACTGTAATTATTATCATTAAATCAATGTTTGAGTTTAACTGCATTAACCAACGCATATTTATTAAGTTACTTACAGTATGTCAAGGTTTGGAGCTGGTATCTCAGGGTTATAAAATGAAAATAATGTCCATAAGAAGCTCAAGGGCTGAGTGAAAAACCATGTTCTGTCAAAGTTTAGGCCGATTATCATTTCTCTCAAAACACCCTGAATTTTTGCATGTGGTCTTCAATTTAATCAAAGAACGCCGCATTGCGTCGAGCTGTTGTTGTTGTTTTTTTTAACCCAAAGCGTCTGTTTATTTACTTTATATCTTAGTTTTTCTTTCAAAGAGTCAGGAGTTTGCCCTTGTTTTCTTGATAACTAAGCATAAACCAGTGGAAATAAACACAGAGCAGTATTCTCTGACTAAACTGATAACCACCTGCCAAAATTCGGGCACTTTTCAATGAAATGAAAAATTGACCTAAAATTCTACATTTAAGACAGTATGCACTCAGTCCTTTAATTATTTCCAATAAGGGACTCTAAAATAAGGTCCAAAAAATTCGGAAAATGCTACCTCATTTAGGCCATCCCAAGATTCCAACAAATTGTCTTGTTTCAAACATTTGGGTAAACTGACAGCATTTTTTTTATGTACTGTCTGTTAAGATCATATAAAACTCAATCTAATTTGGTGACAAACATGCATGTATGGCATGTTTTATCAAACTTTTGAAGTTTGAGTGATTTTTCCACCCCTACAATGTATCTTTCACCCAGAGACAATTTGTTTTTAAAAAATTCCAATGATCTGAGTAAATGTATGTCTATGTCACTGACTGAAAAACAAAATACCTGACTGTGTTATTTATTCACCACAACATCACATTCAGGGGTGTCAATAAGTCTTTGAGCAGAAGGCAAAAAGTGCAAAGCAGGCAGCTAATGAAAGTTTGATTCTTACTCTAATGTTATTAATTTCGGCGAAAGTAGGCCGCAAATTTAGGTCAATTCGTTTGACATAGACGATGAATTTCGCGGGTTGCCGGCTCTTATTGAAATCCCTGGTCATTTTTTTCAAAACTTGCCTTGTTAATAATTTATTTATTTGTTACCAAATGTGGTCATGTTTTGTCATACACTGTATAGTTTAGCAATATAAAATTATACTGTCCGGCCTATGTGCAACACTACCATGCCACAAAATAAAATGACCAGCATTGTAATATCAGTAACAATTGTGTTTTTGTAAACAGGAATATGTTTGGTTGGAACAGCCAAGAGATAGGTGTGACTCATTTATGAACCACACCAGAAATGGATGCCAGAAGATAGCAAATCCTTCATCTGATTCTGTTACACATGAGGTGAATTCAGTAATCAGATATTTTTAGACGTATATAATCAGAACTATCTAAAACTTCTCATTATCTAGCTTCGGTTATGTAGCTGCCACAAATTATTTGGGTACTATTTGGTTAGCGTTTGCATCATGCCTGAGTACTGTAATGATTCAATTCACTTCCCTCCTCCTCCAATAGGGCGACCCCTGGCCCTTTCTAATACATTGTAAGTACTCCTCCTTTAGAGTCATTGTTTTTGTTAATAAGTACCCCTTTTGCAAGAGCTTCCTTTTGAAGTAAATTCTATTTTCTACTACATGTTTCTCATCTGATTTCAAGTACTATTAAAAATTATTTTATGATTATTGAACCAGAAGATATTAACTTAGGAAGGACAAGCAAATTCTGATTATACAAACACATCTTGTTACAGTTGTTAGTGTTACAGTACATGTACAGTATCTTTTATTGTTCAATAGTCGCCCTCCCTCCCAGAGGTAAATTACCATCCTCAGGGCTCGAAATTGCGACCAATACAGTCGCATTTACGACTTAATTTTTGAGTTTGCGACTAAAATATCCGGAGGAGTCGCAAATTTGCGAGTTGTTTTCGCATAGACAAATAACGATTACAAGTCTAGCTATAGCTACTTTGCCACTTTTTTTGCCAAAATAAATACATAATAAAGCGTCTTTGTGTAAATGTAAATAAAACGAAAATGTAATAAACATGACAAGCTGGATCTTTTATAGTTTTTTTTTTTTTATGAAGCCATTGCGTTACACTTTCTTCAACACAATGAGGATGTCTTATGTTTCACTTGCAAGTTCGCGTTGATTTGGTTTTTAAGTGCAAATTGTTTCGTTGGTATTTTATACAAACAAGTTCAATGCGTTTGAAGGCGAAATCGCAATGCTTTGCAATTGAAACTTTCCGATCAAAATCTCCGGTTTTGCAGGTTGAGATGTAAGCGCGGCGCGGTAACCTTTGACATCTTCGCGTTTCCGATATGCAAATTCGGTGCACAATGAACTGAAATCAATTCTGAACCAGAACTACACAGTTTACGCCAGCTCTTCAACAACGTTAGCGTTTTCGATTTCTTTATTCGCAACTTTGTTTTTTCTTGGTAGAAATCGTATTTGCTTGCAACCACAGAGATTGAAATCCGGGATTGAAATAAGTCCGATTCGATAGCGGTAATTAGCCGGCAGGTCTATTCCGGGGGTGAGGGGTGGGGGGTGAGGGGTGAGGGGTGAGGGGTGAGGGGTGGGGGGTGAGGGGTGAGGGGTGAGGGGTGGGGGTGGGGGGTGAGTTTAACTGGGGTGAGTTTAAATGTCCCTTGACAGAAGTTCAGTCGGTTTCCCCATTAAACCTGTGATAAGGCCCAATTTTAGCAGTACTCTTATTTATTTTTACGCGGTCGCTCGCTAAATTTTTGCAGGAATGGTTTTTAAAATACCAAGACTGAGAGCCTGATCACAGGTTTATAGTTCTGAGATACTACGTCTGCCAACAACCGCGTCTCAATTCATACTAAAGCGCGATAAGAGGCGCCTCATTTCTCAGGCTACCGATAAACCAACCAATGGAATAATGAACTTTGACAGGCTGTTGACAACATTATCACAAGATGTTGATTTCATGCAAATGATCACAAAACACGTTCTTAAGTTGACTTGAAAGTTGACCTGGCTGAACAAAAGCAAAACACTATTATTAAGGATATTGTGTTTTACTTGTGAAATTTTGGCGTAAATAATGGATTAAGCTTTATAATACTTCAGAAGTATGTTTACTGGGGCATTTTGTTTATTAAACTCGCCGCGATACGTAACCGGATCCTAGTAAATTATTTTCATTATTTTTCACTCTGACGCCATTGAAAAGTTTCACGGCGAGGTTTACATTCACGGCGTGAAATATTTCACTCCTTTATAATTTTACTTTCACGGCGTGACCGGGCGGCTTGAATTTATTTCCCAGTCTTCAGATTCACTCCCAGAGTGAAAACGTTTCGGAATAGCGTGAACACGGCGTGAAATTTCCACCTCACAGTGTGAAGTTTCAAATACACGCGCCGTGACCGTGAAAAAAATTCACTATTTGGAGTGAAATCCATAAGCCCTCTTTTCGCGTGGAGGGTCACATATGGAGACAGTATGACAAAGGGAAAGGGGTTTCTGGGCTGCTATGGAACCCATTTTGTTTTAGCACCTAAGATAGTGTGTGAATTAAATCACTGATTAAATTCAAATAAATTAGCCACAATGTAAAAATTATAGTTCTCAGGAAAATTATCAGTGTCACATGTACCACGTTACAATACACTCCATTAGTGAATGTCGGGTATTAGATGCGTCTCAGATCTCAGTAAAATAGGGGAAAGAAACTACAGTCTTGAATCTTGAATTGTTATAGTCTGAAATGTCAGCTGTCTCCTCCCCATAACCCCCTGTGGGTTAGGGAGAAGAGACGGCTGACATTTCAGACTAGAATTCGTTTCGAACAATTGGCTCACCCCTCACCCCTCACCCCTCACCCCCCACCCCTCACCCCTCACCCCCTCACCCCCCACCCCCCACCCCCCACCCCTCACCCCTCACCCCTCACCCCCACCCCCTACCCCTCACCCCCCACCCCTCACCCCCCACCCCCTACCCCTCACCCCCCACCCCTCACCCCCGGAATAGACCTGCCGGTAATTAGCAGAGCACGATACATGTCACGTATGCAAATTTCAACCGCGGTGAACTTGAAAAACATTGTAAGTTTTAGGATTTTCAAAAAGTGTTTTATAGATACAGGCACAAAACTTGACTTTAAAAAGGCTAGTTTTTTAATGTAGTAATTGTGTGTGCGGGAAAGTTTCAATTTCAAATTGATTTCCCGGCGAGTTCGCTTAGCGCATCGCTTTGCAAACTTGTCACTAAACGAAACCTTTGAAGTGACTGAAGACACGATTTTTGTAAAATAAATCATTTCTTACATTGTGCACGAATCGAAACCTTTGAACTGAATGAAGACAAAATTGTTTCGAATCACATAACTCTTACAATGCGAACACGTTGGCACGCGTTTTAAAAATGGCACGGATAAACGCATCACAAGACAAGTGCGCGAGAAACTCGGTTGTTTTCTTCTCACAAGAAACTCGGTAATATTTCAAATTTTCTGCTTCAGTGATTCTCGCGAGGCGAGATTCGTTCTGGTACACAGTCGTTATTAGAGCTAGATAACGTGAAAGCTGTTGAAGTAATAAAATCAAAGTGTTGTTAATCATTTGTGAGTCAGAGCTATTTATTAACTAATTATGGTTAGTTAGTTTTGCGATTAAAATTCGTGAACTTGCGACTAGATTTTCGTAGCCAGTCGCAAATGGCGACTGAATTTTTTTTTTAATTTCGAGCCCTGATCCTGGGAAGTAAATGTGTGTGTGCTATTCAGTGGTACAGCCATACTTAAATGGCAACTCAAAAAGATATTTTTTCGCTTAAAAGTTCAACGTACATGTAGCTATCACTATTATTTCTCCAATTTTGTTGTGGTACTGTAACTATATAATCAAGAATAATTATCACTTCCAACAGAATTTCATGTCATCCAATCCAGTATGCAAGCATACTTAATTATAAGCATACAAGAGGAGCAGGAACCCAGACAGAGATACATGTAGCATTTGTGAGAGTCTACGAATTTGGAAAAGGGAAAATTTTGCAATATTGAACAGAAAAGTGGGAGATGTCAGTGAATGGGAGGCAACCGAGAGTCGAGGTAGTGGGAAGATGGACGTTAAAGGCCCATTGTCCTTCTCCAGTATGGTCATTACCGATTTAATGTAGAGCGTGATTTAGTTAAACGAGGCACTCATTCCACCTTTGCTTGTTAATTTTACCTCCAGAATAAGCCACTTGATTCAGATGTGAAAGTAAAGCCACAGAATATAACTCTGTCTCTTAGACCAGGTTAGATCATAATTTAAATTATAGCCTGTTAATGTGATATAAAAGTGACATTTTCAAAAGAAAGAATTCATTTGTTAATTGTTAATGCACTAAGAAAAATATGACAAAAACTGGTGGAAATTGAACCTTAATCAAGACTTAGTAATTAAAATTAGGTTTTAACAGCTAAGGAAAGAAACATGAACTCAACAACAATGTAATTTGTGACCAATTTTTAGAGTTTTGAACCAATATCATTACTTACCAATGGTACTGTACATGCATTCAGTTAAATGTATACAGTCAGAGCACTTTCTAAAAACAAAAGAGTGCCCATCACACTACACGTACACTGTAAGGCTAGTCCATTCAACTAAGTGTAGTAAAACTGGGCTTCTACTAGCCCATGGGCTAATTGTTTTGTTTGTTTCCTCTTGAAAACATACAGTTAAGCTCGATTTTAATTTAATTTGAAGAACATGCACTCCATATATATCCTGGGACATATAAAACCAAATGCATCTTGATGTAAGCTTGCATCTTCCTGACCAATACATCATGAGTTGTATACTTCTGAAAAACCTAGTCTTTTTAAAACAAGGCAAGAGGCAAAATGATAGAAGTTTTGTTAGAGGTCCTCTCTCAGGGAGAAGGGAATGAGAGGATGTCTGTTATTATTTGCATCAGATTAGTTGCTTGCCATGTGGCCTGCTGTATTTTTTTCCAATGACTAGCGTACTACCTAGCTTCTGGAAAAAAATGTGTTTGAGTGTGACTAGCAATCCATTCTTTGCAGGTCAGCCAGCCACTGTCAAGGTACATGTTAAGATGCCAGAAAATTATCCAGTAGATTTGTACTATTTGATGGACTTGTCAGGGTCCATGGTAGAGGATCTGAAGAAGTTCCCAGCTCTTGGACAAAGTATAGGTGTGTAAAGGGATTGATCCAACTAATGTAGGCTTTCATTGCTTATACAGTACATGTATGTACTCTGACCCGTTTAATCAACTGATTAACTCCCAGTACGGCAGGAAAGAACTTTGCAACAAATTGCATAGAATCTGATAGTCACACTTCAAACAAGTCCTAGAAATGTTGCTAGTTGCAGGATGATCAGAAGATGATTTAAAAACTGCTCATTCTAAGGAAATTATGGTATAATGGCTCATATACATGTATGATGACTGCTACGCCAATCAAAACCCTGGAGTTTGCAATAAACCCTACAATGATCCAGTTTTAAATAATAAATTTTTATTAATATATTTTAGTTTCTACTGTTATATAATTACACATATTTTGAGTTTTCTCACTTTAACTTCTTTTGACAGCAAAGGAAATGAAAAATATCACTACCAATTTCCGTCTTGGTTTTGGAGGATTTGTAGACAAGCCGAGAGCTCCATACATTGACACTGAACCTGCACGGTAAGGATTGTATTGGAACAAGTACTTCAGTGGAAGCTCTCCTAGGCAGATACCCTTGGGACTTGAAAAAGGTTTCTGTAATGGAGCTGGCCGCTTACGAGAATGGTTCTCGTAAGCGGCCACTGGAGGTGTAAGGGATAGTTGGCCACTAACGGGAGCTTGTCAGCTAACAATAAACATTGCAAATATGGTTTGGCTTACATTAAACATGTATGTGTGAACTCATAGAAATGCCTCCTCCCCCACCCCCCTTATCCTGTCTCCCCATCTCAGTGCCTCAATGACTTTTTTGCCTTAAAATTGCCTGTTTTCAACAAAGTGCTAAAGAAACGAGAAATAGCTTATTACTTTTCTAGAAAGAAAACTTAAGCAACCTACACAAAGGAGATGCAAACAATTGATTTCTTTTGTTCACAACTGCCAATGCCTCGCTTGACTTGGTTCAGTGTCGTATACAAAAGAAATCAGTAGAGCATCAGTATCTCTTTTGATTTTAAATCAAAAAATTCATTTAAGTCTCTCTTACCCAAAACTCTTCAATTATTATTAGATGCAGCATGCTGATTACTATGGGTCTCATTGGGTTAACCACCCTTTGAGAAGATTAAGGGGGAAAATGGCCATACTCAAAAGATATATACCAGTATTTGTACTTTGTGGGCTCTCCAAAAATAAGATGTTGATGTTTAATTGAATCTTGAGTCTTAAGTTGGGAACCAAATCAGATCACCGAAAACTACAAATTATTTATTCTGTACATACAATGTAATACCTTTTCTTTTCTGCCTTGATAGCTTGAAACACCCCCTTGATCCATTATCTCCAGACCCAGTTTCTGTTCCAGCATTTGGATTCATTAATCAGTTAAGGCTGACTCAAGACTTCAATGAGTTTCAAGTAAGCGAGAGTCTATATATATGCACTCTGGTATATGTTACATGTATATTCTAACATGAGATTCATGGGAGGTGTTTTATAATATATTGATAGCACAGTACTGAGTTGTCTGTAAGCAGAGTAAAAATTTCACATCCAACATGTGTTCACATTATTGTTTGACATTTCAATTTGTATATTCATATTGTACATCCTTTAACAAGTTGTAGAAATGCTGACTGAAAATTGTTCCTTATTACCAAACATGTTTTTAAGTTCTTGGTACCATCAGCATCAAATTACCTCTGTGGTAGTATTTTTAATTATTAGTGACATTAAATATTGTTGGGTGTGTGGAAAGAAGCCCTACACTGAGTATAACCTAACCAAGAACTCAACACTAAAACTGAATTCTAAACCTCAATTAGAACAAGGCTTTTTTCCATGCACCCTTTCAATTATACAATTTGCCACCATTCCCTTCCAACTAAAGTTTTGAAGAAAACCAGGTTGCTATTGAAACAAAATGGACCTGAGAACCCTGGATGCGAGATTGCATCTAACTCTGCAATTTTCTGAAAAGGTCAACTTCAAAGTTTGTTTTAAATATAATTTTTTTTTATTATAAAATGCCAACACAAATGTCAAAAATTGCCGCAATGCATTGTCGTTGTTATGAACAACCAAATTCTTCAAAACAAATTTAGAGATGATTTATGACAGTTCAAGGATGTAGACTCGCCTTTGGTATTTTATTTTCTTGTTAGAGTACAGTTCAGCGAGTGAATATTTCAGGGAATGTTGATAATCCTGAAGGGACGTTAGATGCACTGATGCAGATTGCAGTCTGTGATAAGGTAAGACTTTGCTGATAAAGCCCACATCCTTCTTGACAGGTTAAATTGTGATCACTGAAACTGCTAAATTTAAGAGAGTAGATCATTATACTAGGAACAGGAAGGTGCAGTGGAGAGAGCAATGTAAATAATTCCACAACAGTGTTCTGCGACAAATGTTCCTTCTTGCCTAGTAACTACTTTTCACAGCTGAACATTTTCTGTAAGAACATATCTCATTATTTATAAAAAAACTAATAAAAAGTGTTGTCTTCACATTCTTATTTCCTGCAAGGAAATTGGCTGGATGGACAAGCAGTCAGCAAGGAGATTGGTCATTGTTATAACAGATGCCAGTTATCACTTTGCTGGTGATGGCTTGGTAGGTTTAATTGTTTAGTTTAAGACCTTCCATTATCCACTGTCTATGCATCACAGTTTGCTGATATGCACAAACATTAGCAGTGCGTGCAAATAATGAAGGAGGAAAGTAAACACATATACAAACTCAAAGCCAGGAATTTTCAAAATCCAAAATATTAAACACTAAGTGTGAAAGGTTAAAAAAAAGTAGACAGCTTGCTAATTTACATGTTTATGTTAATCTATGGGGAGTTGAAGTCACATAAAATTTGTGCAAGACCCCTCAAATTCTGAAGCTCAGGGTCCAGGGACGCATTTTTTCAAAACCTGACATGAGCACTACATAGTATAACAATGAGATTTTACTAGTCTATGGCAGGTTAGATATTTTATGTTAAATCATTTTTAACCAAGTCACATGTGATCCCAATGGGAGCTACTTGGATCTAAAATTAAATGGAAGGTGGCAGCTAATGTCATAATTTTATGCCATGTACTTATGCTGTACGGCAGTGTTTAAGTGTGCAACATGTCTCAAAACATTTGGTGTTGCAAGATGGGTCGCAAGAACAAGTGCTCATCATAACACACTTTGCAGTTAATAGATTAAATTGTTGCAATGTTCACAGTTGCTTCAAAAGTTGCAGGAAATGAATGTAAATATATGAAACATATTTTGAACTGCAGATGAAAGATCAAATAGGAGAAAGATCCTTGCAGTTAATAGGCAACTTAAGCAGTTGTGAAAATAAAAAGTTGCAGTAGTTTAATTCTGTGCAACTTGTCTCAAAATGGCATTGCAAGATGAGTTGCATGAGCTACATGTATTGCAAGATATATTTGACATTACAGTGTGGTACCGCTTCAGAACAGTAAACATTAACACCTTTGGGCTAATACTTAAAATCCCAAATAAAGCATGTCCCTCACTCACTCAGTTAAAATCGTTATCTTAACAGCAAAAAGTCCCTGCCAGAATTTTACTGCCCAAAAAATTCTTTTCACCAAATTCAAACTCAAAAAATGTAATGGCAAATTTGAACCTTCCAAAAATCCTCTTACCTCTCAGTAACTTTTAAATACAACTAGTTACTGTTACTTATTTTCATGGGACTTTTGCAATTTCCAAAAAAAGAAAGTTATCATGTCTTCCATTTTCATGAAATTAAATTCCACAAAAAGTAGTAACAATAAGGTGCATGTACCCCAATGGGCACCTGAATAATTTTGTTTTTTATTTTGTGTTTAGCTTGGTGGAGTTGTGAAACCAAACGATGGTCACTGTTATACAAAGAACGGAAAATACACAGCATCAACTACAATGGTGAGACAGTTCTGTTTTCTCTTTTTTCTCTTTTTTTCTCTTTTCTCTATTTTAATTTTTGAGGGGCTGTTTACATGGAAGGAGGAAGATCCTAGCACTAGGAAGATCCTAGAGGGCGGATCATCCTAGCTACATATCTTTTCTCTATTCAGTTTACATGCAAAAAGTTGTACTTGGCCCTAGCGCTAGGATCTTCCAAGAGATAGGAACTTTCTAGCTGAGAGATAGGAAGATTCTAGAACTAGGAAGATCCATGTAAACTACTTTTGCTTGGAAGATCCTAGTACTAGGGTCAAATAGAACAGACATGGCGGCAGCTGGGCGTTCAGCTGCTCAAGGCCGACAGTTATTCTTCTTTTTCTAGTCCACTTGGTTACCACTTCGGCCGAAATTTCTGCATGTAAAGCAAACAAAAAATTTTCTGCCTTCTCAGATCTTCCTGGTGCTAGGATCTTCCTCCTTCCATGTAAACAGCCCCAAAGACTTATACAAACTTATATCCACATTTTCTCAATAACAAATCTCCCTTCCCATTCTAGAAGATTTAGTATCCTTCCCATCTCTCATATTTGTCTATAACTACATGTATATGTGATACTGTGAGAGGAATATCTTTCACAATAACTTTGAGACTTTAACTTTGACACATATGTTTTCAGAATAAAACCTGTTCCTTTTCAGTAAGCGCTGTTCATGTGTCCAGATATTTGACAAGCTCTCTCAAAACAGCCTATGTTACCTAAATTATACAGTATGACCAGTAGAGTTGGGTCAAAGTCCAAAAGGGACATTAACTCTCAGTTCACCTCAGGAATGAGCGTTAGTTAAATTAACATGTCATTGAACCTTGTATGTTGATTCCGTTTTGTAGGACTATCCATCTCCAGGTTTTGTCAAAAAAATGTTAATAGATGAACAAGTGTCTCCAATCTTTGCTATCAATCAGGCAAAGCGGGATGTTTATGAACAATATAAGGTATGTCATTAACATCTTAGAAGGCCATTACTGCTATTCAATTTACAGTACAGGGTTGAGGTGGCACTTGCCATGAATGTGACCCTACCTTCAATGGGCTATTAGTTACCAGTACCAGTCTCAGCTACAAGTAATGTAGTGGTCACTGCTTTTCATATGTAAATGCAACTAGTTAGCATAAGAACAGCATGATCTACATATGAAAAGCACTGAGGTTTGTATCAAAATGAGGTCACCCCCAGCCTTGCTTCCAATCCAAGGCCAGGTCACTAAGCACACAACTGTAAAATATCCTATTGTGAGTCACTAATCTAAATCATTTTGTTGTGTAGGAGTTAGTTGCCTTTCTTGGCAAGGAGTCTGGAGCTGTAACAGAACAGTTAAGTGAGGACTCTTCCAACATTATCCAGCTCATTAGACAAGCATATGAGGTGAGCTCTTTCACATTCCTCTTAAGTATCAATATTTGTGCCACTTTGTATATAAAAACAAGCTGTTTTAAGTGTGTGTAAAATAATGATCACCAGTTAAACAAAGTTATTTCAATTTTGTCAAACTGCAGTTAAATCCCCCTAACTATAACTATCAGGGAACACAATTTACTCTTTAGTTTATTGATAAAAGATGGTATTAAACTAACAAGGACCCACTGGTGAAAGGGTGGAAGTGATGGATTGGCCTTAAGAATCCAAATTTCTCCAAAAATGCTCAACTTTAGCCAGCAGACTTGTTTTCACGTGAGAATTTTTCTTTAGTTTTAAATACACTGTAGAGAAAAAAATAAATTATTTCAAGCATCTCTTCAGTTGATTCAGTTTTTAGGTTAAAGTCATAAGCTTACTGGATAAATTCGCGCCCTTGAATTACAGTGTAAATATGGAACTACATCTCTGACACAATAATCGATCTGTATGCCAATTTATCTAGCAAATTTAGGATTTCAAGGCCAAATCATCATGATCACCTGTGCCCTTTTTTCCGCAAGCCACTCAAATGAAAGTTTAAGTTGTTGAGTTGAACTGATCCTGAAAATCCCCCGGGAGACAGACCAAACTGATGGAGAACAGCATACACGAGTAGCCAATAACATAATTTATACAGTTCTACTCTCGTGTAGGATCTGAGGGTGACTGCTGTAAATTTAAGGTTACTCCGTATTCCGGAGTAAAAATAAGCGGAATAGCTGTTAGATTTTTCTTTTAAGTAAATTTGGGAAGACATTTCTGTAAACATTCGCTGACAAATAATAATTTAAGAGCCAGTAACTCCTAAACCCTCTTAGGAGGGATTTCTTGTCATCATTGTATTTATCCCTGTTCCGGAATAGGGTCAATCGAACGCACCCTTAATGAATTGTTACTCCTGCTGTTTTGTTTTGTGTGAACTCTAGCAGTGATCAGCGACGGAAAACACCTATTTTTTCAATAATGAAATGTAACATCAGAAACGCTTACCACTTATAACAAGCCGATAACAACCAAAATCTATTTATGTGTTGTTACAGAAAATCGCGCAAACACAGACAATCCGTGACACAGCACCTGAGGGAGTCAAAGTGGATTACACAGCTTATTGTCCGTAAGTCATCGACTTACATGCAAATACGTTTTCCAGCCATTCAAGTGACACTGCAAATAGATGACACTGTTCCTTTAATCGTTTCCCTTCTGGGTTCAAACCTGGGCTCACATGATGTGGGTCAACAATGTAACTTTTGAGTTTGTGAATTAAATCCTTAAGTGTGACCATTCAAGTGAAAGCGGTGCAAATAGTCTAACAAAAATTCCTAAGCTGCTTGCAAAACTTTTTAGTCAGTTAAGGCTCTCAGGTCTTGCAATCTCAGTTTTTTTTACAGAGCCTTCTTCGAGCCTCAATTTCTTATGCAAAATTAAGGAAGACTTAGGATCATAGAAAAATAATTCTAGTCTCACAAAGTCTTGAATTTGACGTTTGTCAACCCAAAATAAAAGTTACTGAGCAATTCTGTTAATGTTTTGGTTTTCTGGCCAACTGGGAATTTTTGTAAACATTGCCAGACCTGAAAGGGATGAATAATAAAAATGTGTATATTGATCTCTTCATTGTCTTCTGTTTGAAGAAATGGGAAGCAAGTTGGATCGAAAAGTTGTACCGGTGTTCAGATAGGGCAAGAGGTAAAGAAGTCGTAAAAATGCACTTAGGTGCATTGTAAATCTTATGTATTTAATCTGTTGACCTTTATCACGGTAATTTTAAATTTTCATGTAGGCCAGGTATCGAAAATACACTCACACTGCTGAAAACAGCACCTTAATTAGCAGATAGGCCAAGTCTAAAGGTTGCAAATAAATGTTGTGCCGCTAATGTGAAGGACAGAAATGATGGATCAGAGAATTAACACTGCAGTGTATAATTAAGTGCTAAAAAGTGAACCCATAAATTTACCACGGAGTGTTAAGTAACCCTAGAAAGGAAATGGGTGATCGCACGAGGCAAAGAATAAAATCTTTGACCTTGGCGGGAATTTGTTTTGTGTTTTGTTTGTTAGGTGTCCTTTGAGGTCTCGGTGACTGTAAAAGACTGTAATCTCAAAGAAAAACGTTTTTCTCTGGTCACACCATTTGGGAATGTGGAGATAAACCTGGATTTTATTTGTAGCTGTCAATGTCAGAAAGGCGAGAATACAGTAAGTTGATTAAATTCGTTTTACATGTAATGTTTAAACGAGTAGGAGTGTTTTATCGGGTTTAAAACCACGAGGTGCAGACGAGTGGTTTTAGACCCGATAAAACTCGTGCTGCGAGTATTTTCAACGGCTTCAAAAACATTCCTGGAAAAGCGTGTGTCAATAGAGTTCATAACAATTATGCTTTAGTGAACGTTGGAAATTAGCAAACGAGAAAAACACCGCATACTAATGAGGAGCGTTTTATCAGCTGATAAAACACCGCATATTAATAAGGAAGAGGTTTGTCGATATAAGGTCACTCCACGTGATGTATTTTCGACCATTTGATAGGTCAATGGGGTTATGAATTATTAATGAGTTTTTGAAGATTTTAGAAAACTCACGATCAGTGAGTGATACCCTGTCTTGTTTCCTTGCAGGAGGCGTCCAGTTCTCATTGTTCTGGTAATGGCACCTTAACCTGTGGGAAGTGTGTTTGTGACAAAGGATGGTAAGTCTGCCACTTGGTGTTGAGACTGGATAGAAACTGCCAGCGAGAGTATTTATGAAGAATGCTTCGGGTCCAAGATCGGTTTTCGGTATTTATTTTAATAGAGATAATTTGTGTGCACTGACACAATTTGATTTGTTCGGATTCGTTCGCTGAATTTTTTAGTTGCAGAAATGTTAAGGGGACATACACCTATTCCCCAAATTTTGCAACTCTACGAGTTGCTATTGGCTTTTCGAAAAACAGGAATAGAATAGAAGTCACTCTGTGCAGTTTCGTCTCTCAGCAATTTGCTGTATTTCTTTTTTGTTTCAGGGCTGGTAGAAAATGTCAGTGCACTGAGGAATCCAAACTTGCACCCAGTCAATGCATCAAGTATGATTTGATTATGTTAATTTTATCGAAATTTAAGAATAGTTTTTGACATTTGTTTTACACCCTGCATTCAAGACCAGTTGATTCTGGTTTAACAACGTGAAGATCGGGGAAAAAAAGTTTTTATAGGATTCGGTAAAAATTAGTTTCTCGCGTTATTCTTCCCAGAATCATGGTTTTTTAAAAGTAGTTTGTTATTAAATGAATATGAGAAAGAGTTGAGGGAGATGTCACTTAAAATGAATCTTAAACTCTAAACGTATTTAACAGATTTCAAAATCCTCCACTACTGGAATTGTGATGCCTTGGTTCTCAGAAGATGGGGAGGGAGGGGGTGGGAATTTAAATAACGACAATTGTCAGGTGTTTAAGCGAGAGTTTAATGTTCAATAGATGTTAAATATTTTGAGTTGCTTTCATTACATTGTCGACCTTTGTATTAAAGTACTAAAAATCCGTAGCATGTCCCTGAGCCCAAATGTCTGACATTCCAGACTAAACATAACAAAAAAGCAGTAATCAGTCTTTCTTAAAGGCGCCTTCACATCACACCCTGTAATTGTCTTTAAAAAGCCACAAGGAAAAACTTAAAACCCGTATTGTACTATACTACATCCGCTGCAGACAATGATATCGTCGGAAGTATGTTACGACTTTCAGTTTATCAACTAAACAATTTCGCAGTGATTCTTGCACCTGCCGGGACATTACATCCGAGTCAAACAAGAGATAATGAGAACAAAAATTATTATCGCTGTCAATAGGCCATTTTACAGTTGTGTGCTTAGTGACCTGGCCTTGGAATGGAAGCGAGTCTGGGGGTGACCTTGTTTTGATACAAACCTCACTGCTATTCATATGTAAATGCAAACTAGTTAGCATAAGAACAGTATGATCTACATATGAAAAGCAGTGAGGTTTGTATCAAAACAAGGTCACCCCCAGACTCGCTTCCAATCCAAGGCCAGGTCACTAAGCACACAACTGTAAAATGGCCTATTGGGAATTAAGGAATAATTTCTTGCCTATGGGGGTTTCTCAGGTGAAAACAAGAGTCTGCTAAGTTTCTGGAGTTTACCAAAATGACTTTATAATGTCACGTTTGCCGTGTCAACAGTTTTACTGTCAGTAATCTAAAGGACGACATTTCATAGGGATTCGTAGGGACGCTGGGTGTCCTGATAACAAGTGCACCATAACTTTAACCCTTTGAATTGAAAAAAAAAAAAAAAAACAGTGTTATTATTATTTTTGTTTACAATAAACCTTCTAAAGAAAATAAACATTTCTAATTAATGTACAACTTTTATACTTTTAAAAGTGAACTTCAAAGTTTTAATGCATGTTGTTGCCTATGCATAATGTGTCTTCAGATTGAATCAAACCGCTTTGTTACGAACGTTTCACAATAGAAACTCAACTACACCGTAAGTATAATCACGAGTGTTTAATTAATTAATTAATTAATTAATTAATGTTAAATTAATGCTAAATAACTTTAAACTTGTAAACAAAACAAAAATTTTGATATCCAACCCCGTTGTGTTGAACAACTTGACGAAAGACAGAAGATAACTTTCAGGATCAAAGTCAAAACGCCTAAAGACCATACTCCCCCCTTCCCCCTCCCCCAGAGAAGAAGAAGAAGAAGAAGAAGAAGGGTTGAGTTCTGTATGGATCCAGTGTAACGGATGCGGGCAAGGAAGTCATCCAGGGGCGAGAGTCGCGAAGTCCTCGTAAGTTAAGATGTATCTCTAGAATTATTTCCTAACAATAGTCTAATGTTAGGCCAACGATATACTATTGTTCAGAAGCAATACTTAGATACTTCTTAACTTACGAGGACTTCGCGATTCTGGACCTACAACCCCAAATGCACCAAAAAACATGCCATCGATGACCGCGGTGGGTGAACTGTCAGAAACGAGGTCACACCGTGATGTTGGTGAACGCTAAGATTTTGTGCAGTGAAGCTGACATCTACGAAGATGGCATGTATCAAAGAGTCTAATGAGATCCAGTGCTACGCGCCCGCACGGTTTCGAACTTCCCAGGTTTCATGACGTTGTGTCACGTGATCGGTGTCATGACGTTGCCCACGAGTCTTTGTCTTTGATCAAGGAAGGTATCCTCTGTCGACTTAACTTTAAACTTGGTTTGAATCTCACTGGTATCATGATAAATATAACACGAAGTCAATGTATTTGTTATTCTGGCGATAAAATGTCCTTGAGAGTGAGTCTTTATCAAAGCATGAAAGTGAAAATGCGATTAAGGGTATTGTCATCCCCGCCCCACCTATTCTGTTAAGTTGTTTTAAACACTATTTTAAAGGTTAATACTTCCTTTTTGACTGGTAACCACATGAAGTTGGAGCGGTTTTTCAATCGGGTGTGAAAAGTAATTTCACGTTTGTTTTGGTTTTGCGTCTACTGCACACTGTAATTGGTTACCAAAACGTGCTACTTTCTCAACCAATGAGAGGCAAAGCCAATCGTGAGTTGCCCGCACGCGCTTTCCCGCGCTTGGCACCGGTTACAGGTATTTGCTTCGAATTATGATTGGTTCATTTTGCTGTTTGCATCTGTGATAGGTCAGTATTTACTTTGGTTATGGTTTTTCGACACTCAATTGAAAACTTGTTTATTTTCTCTTTCATCTTGAAGAATACGAAAGTTGTTTCTGGTGTTTGAAGGCTCATCTGCCTTTGGCAGCAGCTTTTGTTTTATTCCCTGAGTCAATTCTTCACCACGTGTTTTTCTTTCCCAAAAATATAAATGACTTCTAAAGTGTTGTGTTCGGTTGCAGAAAACCAGCTTACGCTAATCTAAGATTAAAACTATTAAAATTTAACCACTACTCCTATTGCTATTATTTAAAAGCATCCTTCACGACTAATTTTTCGTTAGGTTTGAATTTTGAATCTTTATTTCCAAGTTAAACTTAACTTATCCTGTTTAGAAAATTCCCAGCTCTGTAAACATAAAGGGCCAGTTATTAAAAGACAGTTTAGACGGTGTTTAACAAAACCACGTTCTAAGCTATTTTCAATTTTGCCAACAGTCATATCTAAACATTGGCTTCTGCTGACGGTAACAAGAAGGCTTGCATCACAGACTAGAATACTATTTATCTACTTAAAATAAACCACTTATAAACAGATTTGGAGGCTCACTGATTGTTTTAAGCCGTGGCCTAAGTTAGACTCTGTTTAAATAACTGGCCCAAAGTTATTGGTGAGTTCGCCCTCTGACTGGTGGAACTCCGTGGAAACATGCACGGTGTACATTTTGAGAGGGGGGGGGGGGGGGTTTATAAAGGGAATTTAAAAAATATATATTTTTCCATTTTTTTTATAGAATTAACAAACTCTAGTACGTTTGGAAGTAGTGGAAATGACAGTTGAAACACAAACCGTAGCGGAGTGTTTTGGCAACCGTTTCTTGTTTTCCCGAACATGTAGTCGTGTTTTTTTTTTTAAACAGGGCCCCTTCGAAAACAAATGGACGGTAAATTGTTGGAAATAGTGTCTAAATTCTAAATTTTTAAAATGTAGCAGAAATAACATTCAAGTGTGCTTAAAATTAGATATGACTGTCGCCTATTTTCGCTTTTGACATTCCCGGGCGTTGCCATCTTGGATTTCATGACGTAATACAGTTGCTCAATTGTTTCACACAAAAGAATTTCTGCTTACTAACAATAGCGGCAACCGTATGACGTCATAAAATCCAAATATAACCTTAAAAGACGACGAAGAGCCTGTTTTTACGAACTAAATAATCATACGTTTCGACTACTTAGTTGGTCTGCAAATCATGTGTTAAAGTACAAAGACGAATATGTGACGTCACAAATATTTGAAATCTTGAAATTATGGGATTTATTAAGATGTTCGCAAAGAGCATAATGAAAAATGCCTACTTGCCAAAAATCAGCGTCTTATTGCAATTTGGGGGGTGAGATGTCTTAACGGGGCTAATCTCTTATCCCCAAATTGCAACAAGGTACTGATTTTTCTCGAGTAGGAATTTTTAATAAAAGCTCTTTCAGAATATCTCAGCAAATCGTATAATGTCATTTTTTTTTTTTTTTTTTTTAAGTTTTTGCGACGTCATCACGTTAGTGCTCTTTTTTTTTCTTTTTTTTTGCAACAGTCTCGTTAAAAAAAAGGAAAGTAACAAAAAAATGCTTTGGAGATGGACGTGTTGACAGTGGCTGACTGTTTCTTTCTATCATTACTTACAGGGATAACACAACTGAAGCTCAGGAGTGTAACGGACGAGGCACTTGCCTGTGTGGAGACTGTGTGTGCACCAAAGAAGGGGTAAGTGATGAGAAGGCAGAGGGCCGGGGGAGGGGAGGTCCCTCTATATAAGCAGAAACCCTCATTAGTTTTATGATATATGCATCTGAACCACCACAGTAGGTGGGATGTTTGAGCTGTCAGCCTGAAACAATGCTTGAACCTGGCGAAGTCATCAACAGTAAATACTATGTGTCCAAGCTAGAATCTCGCCGAACTTCTTGTGTGTTGTTCTTTTTTAGCTTGAACCTGGCGAAGTCATCAACGGTAAATACTGTGAGTGTAGCAATATGCATTGTCCCGAAGATCCGGACACTGAGCTCATATGTGGTGGTGAGTGCATCTTTGCTTTCTCTAACTGGTCACCACCTGAATATGTTTTTAGAAGAAGTTGCATGTGTTTTTATTATTATTATTATTATTATTATTATTATTATTATTATTATTATTATTATTATTATTATTATTATTATTATTATTATTATTATTATTATTATTATTATTATTATTATTATTATTATTATTTATCACGGTGCTATAAGGACGGTGCCTACTAATACCGAAGTATTTTGGCACGGTTAATGACTATGTGGGAAAAGCAGATCTTAGCAAGGGCTATGAGAATCCAAAAAGAAAGTTGGGGGTAAGCACGCATTTTTCAAAGATAATTAAGCAAAAATTATTCTAAAAACCATAAAATACAAAGCAATGTATGGGTTTTTTTTTTTTTCGAAATTGCAGCTTTACTATCTCTGAAAAATAGGCAGTCTCAGACTGCATGTGTCTACTGCAGTTATGGTATAGAAATGTGATATAAAAGAATTGAAGAAAAGGGAAATAAGACTGAAATGAAAACGAAGAGGGAGGAGTGGAAATAGGATAGAGATAAAAAAAAAATGGTTGTAAAAATGTTGCACAGAATACTGGTGAGATTGAGATTAAGCTGGTATCGTTTACCACAAACATTTTGTAAGAAGAGAACCGTAACTTTATTCTAACATAAACAATATATTATATAATCTTACAACGTGAACCACAACTTTGTACTGAAAGCAATGCAGCAAAGTTCTAAACATAAAGTACTGAAAGCAAAGTTCTAACCTGAAACGTAGGCATAAAATGCAACAGAAACTATTAATTAATCTATACTGAACTTATGAATTGCAAGTAGCATTCTTTAACTCCTTGACTCCTGTCGTGTTTCCATAGTTTTCGCATAAATTAACTTTTTCCTAGAGCGGTTTAAAATGCGCAGTAGATAAATAAATATCGTTGGCTTCCAAAATTAACTGCATATTAAACTGGAATGATTAAACAAAATGTTTTCTGACGTAAAATGATATCGTTACTATAAATCATTTGCCGAAAAACACACTTGAACGCAAAAATATCTAAAATTCACGGCATGTTGATGAAGACCTTTGGCATATCAAATTTCAACCCGCTTACGCAAATTGTCCTTGATTACGCATTTGTCGCTTCTCAAACGCATATATGAATTGACAGAGACACAAAAATCAACAAAAAGCTTTTCCAACAAAACATTTTATTGAAATAAACAATGCATTTGCTATTAGAGGCCAAAACTTTCAGGTTTTTTTTGCGTGCGTGCAAACACGCATGTAAAATTTGAAGACACTTCGTGTTTGTTCAAAGCGATCACTCGCAGTAAATTCGGGCACGTTTGCGATGAAAATTACAGAAGTTACAGAATTCTGGTTCAAATCATCACTTAAACTATTTGTAAAAAGCAAATCAACATCGGAAAACATCATTTACCGTATTGTCGCCATTGTCCTGATCCGGAAATACAATCGCTTAGATCTCGGTCAGTCGAGGATTAATTTAGCGTCGGCTTTCGATAGGATTCCATTTGGGATTCCTGTGGCATTTATGCTCTTACGCTCTTTCACTCTTTCACTCTTTCACTCAACCCGATGACATAGTGTCTACGCTTCTCTAGAAGCCGTAGACACAAAAATGCATGGTTACCCCCAATTTTTATTTTGGATACCAAGAGCACTTGCTAAGTTCTACTTTCTCCGCTTAGTTTTAAACCACCCAAAAATATCCCAGTATTAGTAGGCACCACCCATAGGAAACCCCGGTATCTCCAGATGCGCATAATGTATGCGCAGTAATAAAAGTAGGCACCGTCCTTAAGATATTTTGGCCAGACTCTTCACATCCTTTAACCATCCGAGATTACGGAACAATGGCCTTTCTTTCACTCCTGAAATAGCGGTAGTAAAAGACTTCTAAATATGAGAGTAGGTGGGGTCTTTAAAATACAGCCGAACCTTCTTATTACGGAGGTGTCTGCTTTAGAGAAGTAGGCTTTATATGGATTTTGGTCTCTCAGGGACCAAGTGAACTGTCCGTAACAGAGAGGTCCGTTTTAGGAAAGTTCGGTCTCTCACGGACCTAGTGAACTGTCCGTAATAGAGAGGTGTCCGTATTATAGAGGTGTCCGTAAGGAGAGGTTCCACTGTACTGCGAACAAGACTGAATAATTGCATGTTAAACCCAAATGCTTTTGTTGTTTTCACGTGGCTGTTGTTGATTTCAACTGTTTTTTGACATCAGTTTATCCTCAATAATCCAAATTCCTTTTTTTTTTTTTTGTTTGCTATCCTCAGGTCCTGATCGCGGTGTGTGTGTTTGTGGTAACTGTAGCTGTTCTGGTAACTGGACTGGTCCCTCGTGTAGCTGTACCAAGAGTAAAGAAGGCTGCATGAAAGACGGGGTAAGACTGTCTCCGGCTGTTTTACTAACCTTGGGGTGTTTTCACATTTAGGGGACGGTTCATTTTTTATGGGATGGGGGGGGGGGGGGGGGGGCTGGTGGGATTTTGGGGAGAGTCTTTTGGAAATTGTATGGCCCCCCAGCCACCCGAACCGCGAGCAGCCGCGTGGGATACCCCGCCAAAAATTTCCCAAACTAACGCGTATTCTGCCTATTCCGAGTAAACCGTGTTTCTTCCATTCTGTTCATTCTGCTATCGGGAGCAGAATGATATTCCATTCATTTCGAAAACGGAATATCTCCCAAAAGGACACAAATACCGACTATTCCGAGTGTTCCTAAATAGTCCCAAAAGAACGCGCCCTTTATCACTTTCGTATTGCTGGGGTGTTAAGTATTTGGAGGACAAATATTGGATGGGGTCACTATTGAATAATGCAAGGAAGTACATAACTGATGGTTGTTTAAAAAGATTTGAGAACTTCTTTTTTTAATTTCAGGTTTTTCAACATTCAAATGGAAAGGACGCAAACGTTGACAGCGCGACTGCGAAAGCAGTGAATATTTCTGGAATGTTCATTGTTGTTATTGCTCTATGGCCAATCAGACGGTGGATCAAACCGCGAGAACAAACCACAAATCGCAAGAATAATTACCGTTAGGGCTTGCATTTCATTTCATATCTGACTGTTTCTCTTTCCCAGAACAATAAACATTCCAGGAATTGTTCTGATGCTCACGGTTTTCGCTAGTCGCGCTGTAAAACGCAAGGAAAAAGAAATATTCGTCACCAAAATACTCACTACTCTTATCTTTTGATTGGCACATATTAAAGCAGTTTTTAACGTTGTCGTTCCAGGTATTGTGTAACGGGTATGGCTCGTGTGAGTGCGGTAACTGCGTCTGTAACGCTTCCACACCTTTCAGAGGAAAGTACTGCGATGAATGCCCCGTGAGTATGGAATAATGTTTTTAGTTATGAAACGAAATAATGATGGCGCTTTCCAGACAAGATGACGTTGGGCGTCACTCATGGAGGCGAGTGCGCGTTGGATATGTTGATTGTAGCCAACGAGCCTTTTGGCGCCGAGGTAGCTATAATCACAGGGCTGCCACGGTCAGGGAAAGACAACTGTTTTTTTTCAAGGTCAGGAGAATTCTTAATTCTACCTTCAAAGTTAGTGAAAAGTCGGGAGATTTTATTTTTGGGTAGCCACCAGGTTTGGGAGAGTTTCCTTGTTGGCAAAGATAATGCTGTTTCAAAAGACGTTTACAAAGAAGCTGATTTCTGCGGCTTCCTCGTTGGCTTATTTGCTAAAAAGTTTGTCTTCTGTGTCCTTGAAAACTGATTTGTGGTCAGGGAAAACTGGTCAGGGAATTTTTATTATCCTGATAAGTGGCAACCCTGAATCACCTCCTATCCAACAAGCGTGAGTGGAATAATTGCTTTATTATTAAAAAAAAAATCAATAGATATTGCCAGATCTTGCTGATTTCGCTTTGCAAAAATAACCAACTTAATGGTTGCCATTTCTCGGCCATGGTATAATGGCTCATATATTATGGCTGCTAAGCCAATCAAATCCCCAGAATTGCATTATACAAGGATCCAGTTTTTAATAATACTGTATGACCCACGGCATAATTTCCGTGTGTTCTCATTGGTCGAAAGACACCACGTGATCAGGCAAGGGGGTATAAGATGATATACCCAAGTCACATTTTCCGGTTGAACTTTTCAATCCGATTACTAATTATTAATTAATTTTTATGCTTTTGTTTTGTCATCCACAATTACCACGTTATCGTCATTGGCTTTCCTCTTTACCACAGTAAGGCTCGTTGTCAAAATTTATCGGAGGTTTACAAAATAAATGAATACATGTGAACCCTTTCTATAAAATGGTATCGCCCTTGACTAGGAAATTATCATCAGTATTTGACAGTTAGCCCGAAGCTTCGTTTGTCGGCCAACTGTTGAGTTTTCGGACAATCTTTCAGCCTCGAGAATTGCTCTTTAATATACCATTCGCAAGAAGGTGCATGAATGAACGAACGAACGAACGAACGAACGGACGGACGGATATCGCTGCAGCCAGCCTTAACAATACAATACAATACAATACAATGCAATGCAATACAATACAATACAATACAATACAATACAATACAATACAATGCAATACTTTATTAATTCTCCCCGAGGGGTTTTTCAGAATTAATTTACAGTATATATATACAATGCAACTAAAACTAACGATATAAAATATAATAACTTACATATTCTATCCGGGTAAACCTTCATTGGGTCGTCAGCAGTACTTTTAATTCCCAACGTTGTAGACGATTTTCTGCGTGTCACGTGAAGTTCAGACCATTTGCAGATCTGAACAGCACCTTCTTCCTAACGTATACGTAATCCCTAAGTATTAGTCTGTTTTGAGGAATCGACTGCCCATCCAACTAGCAAACTACCAAATCCGTGGGTGATTTATACTGTTTTAAAATTTAAAGAAGGAACTACATAATTCCTAGGATTCGCCACCTTTTATAGATAGTTTTTGTGTCCTTTTCTCAGAGCTGTGTAGGAAAATGTTCTCAAAACAAGGACTGTGTACAGTGCCTAGTGTTCAAGAGCGGCCAGCTGAGTGCTGATAACTGCAAAACGCGCTGCGCAGATTTCAAGATCACTGAAGTGGACGAACTTAGTCCGGGTAAGTCAACACAAGTAAGTTAACGTGTAAAAGCAAGATATAACGTACTATGTGGAACTATGGTTCACCGGGGAGGATCGAACCTCTATCTCCTGCGTTCAAGGCAGACGTGATGACCACTACACTACAGGCGAACCTACAGTGACAGCGGACGAAATAGCACAGCTTATTCTTTTTACATCACTAAGATCACGGGGTCGCCCACTCAACACGGAGAGTCTGATTTCACTTAAGATCGACTTACAGCGACCTGAATATTCCAATTTCAACACAGCTGCTATGTAAGCGTCATGAACAGGCTTAACTGGTCGTTTTGACACTACAGACGGAATGTAACTCCCAGTCCGGATTAAGCAGTGACGACGACAGCGGCAAGAGAACGTCAGAAAGCAATAGTTTTAATCAGCAGTACACTGGTGCTGCACGTGCGTTATACATTGTGATACATTTATTTGCTTTCCTCTTGCAAAACCGAGAACGTCAAATGGTCACATTCAAGATTTTGTAGGTTTTATGGAGAACATGAAGGCGTGATGATTAATTTTCCTTTATCTTTATGAACTTTAAAGTCGCCACTACGACGTTAGCTCCTGGATAGTTTGGTCACATCATGTACACAAACTGAACGCGTAGAAATTTATTCAGAAAATGCAAATAAAATTTTCCAGGTTATATTTTCAAGTGACGTTTTTGTTGTTTGCAGAAATGGGAGAGAGGTGTACATTTAAGGACGATGACGACTGCTCATTTAGCTTCAGCTACGAAGAGAATCCTGGCAAAGATGTGGTGATATCTGTGCAGAAGGAAAAAGGTACCCTGCAACCTCACAGTGTAAAAAACGAATTCTTAGAGGTTTTAGCCGTCTTTTAGCTCGGAAGATAGTGCGCCAGCCAGGGGCTGTAGGGTCGAATCCTGGCCAATCCAACGGCTGGGGTCTTGAGACACCTCGAGACTTTTGTCACGTGATGGCGCCATTGGGCGATGGCGTTAAGTCCTGTTGAAAGAAAGTTCGACACTGACTCTCAGTTACTGACTGACAAGAGCCAAAGGTTTTTCTTTGAAAATGTTATAAACTTTATCCGAAACTTTTGAGAAGTATTTTGGGACGCCAATTTTGTACTGCAATTTTAGCATGTTACGTTGTCACACTACAGTGTTGATGTGAACGGCCTGTTGATATTCCTCCATGGGTGGGGTGGGGTGGGATCATGAATTGACTGTTAGTGGCTGTCAATTGCTGAAAACCGGTGTATCTTGTTTTTCATTCATCAGTTTGTCCCAAGGAAGCCGAAGCACTCGCTGTCATTCTTGGAGTTGTTGGAGGAGTGCTTGGTGTGGGTCTGGCTCTACTCCTTATTTGGAAACTGCTTGCTACTATCCAGGTGTGAACCAGCGACTCTTGCGTTTCCATAACGACTCAAACAGCTCCTTTTGAGTGCGCACATCGACTGCATATGAAAGAACGCATTTACTCTAAAATGCGTAAACTTGACAGGGGCCATTGTTAATAAGAGGAGCGTCAAGTTCTTGAATTCTTTGCTAGTTCTTTGCTATCTATTTCATCCATCCTTGATTCAATCATTTATATTCTAGCAGCTTGTGCGAATAAATCACACCAAAAATTTTTAAAACTTGAAGCCATCAAATTTTTTACTCCTTTGGGAATTGGAACTGCCGACTTCATTTCCTCATTTCTTCATTTCCAAGCTTCTCGTTCGTAAAGCTTAAGCATTGTTTCCATTTTGCAGGACCGACGAGAATTTGCCAAGTTTGAGAAGGAAAGACAGAATGCTCAGTGGGACACGGTGAGTGGGTGCGGATGTGAAATGTGCTAACTTGCTACCAGGGGTGCTTACCATTTACGCAAACCACCTGGATGGAAATTTTCGGCATGAATACGACATTTTACGATTTAAAAGAAGATGGATAACATGCAAAATGTATGAACATCAGCTGTAAATCCTAAAAGGAGTAATAAAATGCATCAGTTTGACCAGAAGTCCATATTTTCAGAAGTACTTCAAATGGAATAATGATGCGTACCATTTGATTTTCGAACTGAAATTTCCGGGTTTTCCATGTAAATGGTAACGGCAGCCCAGGTTCCTAGTACAAGCATCCCAGCAACGTGCGAAAGGGACTAGGTTCGACTCTCCCCAGGTCTCAGAACTTAACCTGAGTTTCCAGTTGTCGCTGGTGAGAAACTGAAAACAAATTGCTAATAAACCTCGTTGCTTTCGTTCTTTCTTTTTTCTATGTTTGATACAGGGTGAAAATCCAATCTTCAAGCAAGCAACAACAACGTTTCAGAATCCCACTTATGGTGGAAAGTAATTCGAATGCAGGACACTGGGAACAAAATGAAGCTTTAAACATCTTGAAAACTTTGTCATGGCGCCGGAGCCATCGTATTGCTCTCCGACTGACACTGTTGCTGCGACCACGCATGAGTATTTTGTTCTGAAATGAAAACTATTTTTCTCATGAGTACGAGACGTTTATGTGTCGATAGCGGTTCACAAAGTAAAGATGTTACCTGTGGTGCAGACAGTAGGATAGCTTTTAGCGGAAACTGACTTCTGAAAACCATTCGCAGACGACAGAACGAGTTTTTGGTTCTGTTTGCACTTTACCGGATCAGTGTTCTAATCTAGGTAAAGACTTTCCTTCACAGAAAGCCAGCTATCCGGACACACAGCCTTGAGATTTCCCCACCTGTTCTGCATCAGTACCGTCGGTCTCTATACATATGCCCAACTTAAAGGCCTTCCTGGATTTGCCGTTAATGCATGGCTTGGTGATAAAGAATTTTAGTTTTTTATCTGAATTTAGTCCTATTGTGCCCTGTACAGCGTAAATGTAGCTATAACAGCATGAAATTGATCGAGATAGTTTTATATTCAGGCGAAATTTTATTGCCACGTACAGAGTATACTTAGAGATGTTAAATGAGCAAGTTTTCTGAATAAAAGCAAGGTCTTCATGATAGCATTGTAAAGTTTGGATTCAAACTAGGTGCGATGAAAGCTTTTTAGAGTCGCACTTGCGATAAAAGTAAAAAGGATTTTTTTCCAGAAGCTAAAACCGGAACTGAACACTCAAAAATGAATGTTAATTTAGTATAGGTTTTTATCTTCGTTATACCTCGTTTGTTCACAGTTCTATCGCACCTGCCGCTCTATAAAGCTTTTATCGTCTCTGAACTTGACAATGGCGTCGTGAAGACAGCGAAACGTTGTAGTTTGCTTTTATCGTTTTTAATTTCAGCCCAATTTTGACCCCAAAACTTGAAACTCCCCACAACTTAGCCTCACAAGGATTGTTACCGTTATGGCTTCTGGTATCATTTTTCTCGTTCTCTTGGGTTTAAGTCGCTAACGACACGGTGACAAAGCAGAAGTATAATACTATTGTTCACGGTTTTTGTGTTTCGCGCTACAAAATACTGTGCCCACTCGCTTACTTGTCTTGTTATCGTGTATTTTTTACTTTTAATTTTTATATAGTTTGCATTTAATAGCTCTTCTGTAAAGGTTTATTTTAGGTTATTCCAAAAGATTTTGTGAATTTTTTTAAGAGATAAATAATTTTGTCGATAAGAGGAATGCTGTGAGATTTGAGTTTTAATGTTTTCCGCGCTCTCGCATTTTGTGAACATGCATGATTGCTGCTACTTGTAAAACGGTAGCTTTAACAATTTGGTCTAAGTGGTTTATTGTATTAATCGTGTATGCCTTATCGCTTTACCCGATTCTGTTATTAAAATAACTTTTCAAACTTGTCTATGTCTCTTCGATATAATCACAACAGAGCAAAACTGTTCTTAGTACTGACTTGCGATCTCACCACAAGATTAGGACAACGAATGATTGAACGGATTGAAAGATTTTTAAATCAAAAGGGGAAAAAAGGTTTTTGTCCCTTAGTGGGTGACACAACGGCAAAATGAGTGCGCATGCTGGTCACGCGTGAGCAATCTTACTCGGCAAAATGGCCGCATTTTTAAAATTCCCACTGCTTGTTCTTATTTCGCGTGGATAAGCCCAAATCAAAATAGATAAGGTTGTCGCTTTCAGGAAAGTTTCCTTCGAACTTCCTCCATCACATATCTTATTCAACCAAATATATAGTGTGGTAACAGGTGTGAATTTGGCGATTGAAGTGGAGCATTCGTAATCGATTCACGCTTGAATCACAAAACTCCGGAGCGTGCGCATTCATTTTGCCGCTGTGTCTTGGTGGGTTGTTAACTTTCAGGCATACGCAGTGAATAAGTTATCGTAATGTAGGGGAATTTTACTCGGACGCTGGTTGTAACATTAAAAATTCACCAATTTCGCGTTTTTGGAAGGAAACACCACACCTTTTCGAAACGGTAAATCGAAAGAAGAACTTCTAGGGAATGCTTGATAGTTTCAGCAGTGGAAATCAAACATTAACAGCGAAGAAATTGTTCTTCGATTTGTGGTTTCGTCAACCCGATGAGCGGGCGGGTCTGAAATGAACTTTTAATCCGCGGACTTTCTTGGTAATGTTCGAGTGCTTCTAGGAATACAACACAAATAATTACATACATACATACATACATACACGTCTCTTCGCGGCGAAATTTATACGCTTTTGCTTCTTAGGCCTGTAAAAAGGCGTATCTGAATAACTTTTTTATTTAGGAAAGCTTTTTGTGTGTTTTTCTATTTTTATTGATGAAATGTGGCAACTCGGCGTAATCTTGTAGCTTCTAGTGTAAACAAACACGTGTCCTCGCAACTAGCGGATGAAATTCGCCCAGACAGAATTGAAGCCGCAATTAATTTCATTCAGGGTCCAGTGTGAGCGAAAAGATCGATGCAACAGAACAAATGTAAACACTGAAAATTTGCTTATGCATAGCGACAATCATCGCAACGCTTGATGTATTTCTACATTTACTTTCATTTGGATAAAGCCAAAACTTTAGCAAGGTTGAAAGCTTCTGTTATAAAATGCGACAGAAGCCGTCGTTTGAACGTAGAAAAGGAATATTACCATGCTAAAAACAGCCAAATTTAGGTGACGTGCTAGGCAACCAAAATCGTTCACGTGTCGGCAACAACACGACGCAAGGAAAAAAAATTGCGGAGGTTCTTGGAAGAAAAACTGGACGCTTATTAAGTTTTTGGTCTTTCAGGGCGCTTATTCGAGGTGGGTGCTTATAAACTTTTTGGGCTCATTTTCAGGGTGGGTCCTTGTTCGAGGTGGGCGCTTATCCGAAGGTGGGTGGTTAATCGAAAAATTACGGCATATTTTCCTATAGAACGTTTTATCTCGCTTTCTCATATTTACTTACAGAAAAAGGAATTTTTTCATTATTTGTCAGTTTTCGTGATTTTTATTTCTTTATTCTTTTTTGATTGTTTATTTATTTTGTATTTAATTATTTTTATTCCTGTTTATTTACTTTATTTATTTCCTTCTTGTTATTAATTTCTTTCATTTCATTTCTTTATATTTTTTCTTTATTTTTCTTAATTTTTCTATTTTGACCTGTGACTTCCGCTGTGACGTGAACAAAAATAATCCAATCGAAATTGCCGACGGAGCTACGTTAGCAGACTATGACGTGTTAACGTGTTCAGGTCGTGCGACAGCGAAGCGAGCGCTCGGTTGCGGACTCTACAAAATGAGTGTGACGAGGTGCTTGAAAGCGGATTGGTAAGCGATCAGTTCAGCCCTCCATCGCAAATTCGGTGCATTTCACATCTGCAATGTGATTTCATTGGCGATTGAATACGACTTTGGAAGCATTAAAAATTCCTTTTTATGGTACCATGTTGTTATTACTTGGGTGTCCTGTGGAGTCCAATTTCTTCGTAAGCCTCAAAACATTCTCGTCCCCAGAGCCCCAACGTTTTTTTTTTTTTTTTTTATTGTTGAAGGAATAGGCTCGATTTTCAGCCGCTGTTCGGGAAACGAGCCCGCGCTCCTCCCCCAAAAAGACTCTTCTCGGGGAGGAACAAAGACCGGACTCGAAATAGCGGCGGAAATCGAGCCTATTGAACAAGTGGCTCTGGGACCATTTAAAAAATATCTTTTTTTCATTGGCTGTCCAAAACCTTATGCGCTATAAGGTGAAAAATGTTACGCTTCTGCGCATTGGTGTTTACTTCCATTGAGACGCTTGAGATCGTGTCATATAAAGAAATAAATAATGTAAACATTTTGGCGATCGAGGAAAAGGACTTTCTGTTTAGCGCAAAGAATTAGTTAGCGGTTTGGATAAAAGTTAATCAAATGAGACGCCTGAAATATTTTCGGAAACTGGATGTTGAAATAATGTACTAAGTGTTTGAATTCTTCCAAATAAGCTAGCTTGCTTTCCATTAAAGCCAAGGAGACCATTGGGATCCCGAAGGAAGAAGTGAACGAAGAGTAAACCATACTCTTTGTACTAGCACAAGTCAGGAGTAATGTAGCTCTAAATTTCGAAGGTAAGTGCCTCTGACTTGGTTTTATTCCGTTGCCCAGAAACATGCTTAGAGCCAGACAGACTCAACAATTCGATTTATAATATTCGGAAGTACTGTACACAGTCCCACGCAAATAATAAACTGCTAAGAAAAATTGAAGTTTACCTTGTTTATATACAAGTGACTGGTGTATTAGGCGGATTATTCCAAGGAATCTCATATTCTGTTTTAAACTGACCACAGATTCATTGGATTGTCCTGTGCAAAATAGTGTAATTTGGAATTTAATTTAATAAACAAAAATTAAATAAATAACTGCAAACCTTACAGGAGCTCTACCAACTCACCGATCAGAGGCCAAGCAAACAGAAGCTTAAAGGCAAGTCAAAGATTTATTCTTCGGTTTTTCTTGCACTTATTAAATGTTCTTCTCGCTGGCACTGGTTCACCCAATTAGTGTATTGTTTGTTTTTAATGAATGATGGCTTCTGAAGGGTTTTGTTGAAGGGAATAAGAATCACGACTAAGGGACTTATGTAAGTGTTATTTAATACTGAATTTGTCCGGACAATCCATTAACTGCTAATTAAATAATGACTTTCAATCAACAGCTCAAATGAGAACTGCACCTTTTCTGAGTCACATGGAAATGATGGCATCCCATTGTACTGTTGAGAGTTAAAAGCAAAGTAACTGAACTGATAACCTCTTCAAATCACAACCCCCGATGGTCTGTTTACATGGAGGAAGGATTCACTCCTGGTTTTTCCGGGTTCACAATACAGGAAGAACAGAAGAAGGATACATCCGTGACTTTGCCACTGAAAGGGTCACCTGGCTTTAATTGTGCTTCTCTTTTGTTGTCATTGTTGTCTTTTGATATGTGCTTACATGAATGGCACCTGCCCAACTATTAGCTAGATATGATTATCCCATCTGTTTGCCTCCTTCTCGGTGAGCTATCCTTCTTACTTCTTTTAAATGTTGTTTCTAGGTGAAGAATTTTCTCCCTGTGTTTAGCAGTTATTACACTCAAATGGCACCCATCTCAGAAAGAACCTTCCTAGAATTGAAAGGTTCTATTTCTTTTGTATTCAAGTCAGTTACTAATTTTAATTGATTCTGTCCTTAAGTAATTAAATTGATATTTCTTACATGTAGACACTTTTTAGGACATCTGAATTTGTTTTTTAATATTATTACTCATTCTATTTTATAACAATTTTGAAACTCTGCAAGTATAAATAAATTAATGAAAAGTTGCTTTAAGCTGGCTAGTACATAAGATTTTTTACATTTTAAAGTTTCAAATGGACTAGCAAAGCCCTTATGGCAGGTCTCATTTTTTAAAGACCCAGATCAAGTGTTTGGCACTGTAAAGGATACTACTGAAATGCCTCTGTGGCAAATAGACCTGTTTGATTTAGTTTAAGCTACCTGTAGCTGCCAATGCCACATTAGCATGTTTTATTTTATTCTTTGAGAAAACAACAAAGGAAATTTATGGTGTTATTTAGAGGTAATCATTTCAGTTTTAAGAGGCTGTCTGCGTTAGATCGGATAAGGCAAATTTCGGCTTTTCACCGATTTCGCTGATTTTTTTCTATGAACATCAATCATTATATCCCATAAACAAATATCACATTTACTGAGCTAAATGCAATTTTTTTCGTTGTTGGCGAGACGGTTTACAAGGTGACCTCAAAAAAATACCCAATTTATCTTTGGGAACTCTACAATTTATCTATGCATAGCCGGTGCTGCCAAAACGTCATTCCTTGCTCAAACAGCTTGAATATTTTACACATTAAAGTTCCATTTGTCAATCGAAACTAAACATAAAGCCGTCAGACCGATAGACACATTTCTGAACCGAAGGCTTTCAGAAATAGAATAATAACCACTAGGTAAATATTTCTGGCCATTTAGCTGCATATTTTAAAGAAGATCTATCCTTTTATTGGTATTTTAAATGAAACCTCGAGCGGAGACAAGGAGAGCTTTGTTTGCTTTCTGAAAGCAACTCAAATATGTGGGCGCATTTGGCGAGCTGTCATTTATCAAAATGCGGCGATATTACCGAAGCCGGGCTGATGTTGGGAAAAGAGCGGGCATTTGTGGTTGACTATCTGCCTGAGACATGGACATTTTTATTTGGAAAATTTTGGCGAGCGGCAAAGTCGTGCCAGTAAGCATGCAGGGAAGATTGTAAGTGTGCATGGCAGGGAGACAAGACATAACTGGAGTGGTCGATGAACTGATTCTTCTGTTTGGCAAAATCGCCGCTGTTGGTTCGCGTAAGTACGATTATCCTTTAGGCTGTGGTGTGTTTTTCTCCGTCGTCCGTTTCTATTAAGGTTTATTTTCGGTTTCTACTTTCACAATGTTTATTTCGCCAGTCAACATATAATTTTTAAGAAAAACCGAATCTCTGGAAAACACGTGATTTCAAGGTATGGATGCACCGAGTGTCAGAGTGCGTTTTCTTTTTATGCAAAAGGTTTTGGTATATAGAAACGCTATTAAGTTCGGTTGATATTCACCGACGTTTCGGCAGTGCTGCCTTCTTCAGGGTGTCATGTTGAAAGTTCGTTATTTGCGTTTTCTTTTTACCTGGTTTCAAACGAAAGTAGATTAGTCTTTTGAGTTAGGATTGCCGTTGGAGCTCTTTTGAAGTGACTGGAGAGGATATGGAAGCACAAGAAAAGCTGTATCGATGAGCCGTCATTCTTCGAAAAACTATACAAATCAATTTGCGGTCGAGATTAATTGATATATACAACACTTGGGCAACACAAGCCCTGAATGTGGTTCCAATTACTTGACCTGTTCACCGTCCATGTCAAGTATTACCCATAATATTTAACGCAATCTGTGTTTATCCTATTCTATGGATGAGAGAACTTTTAAAAGTCAATGATTTTGTCGTTGCATCTATATACCTAGCTATATGCACTTCCCGCAAGAACAAAATCGCTCGCCAAAATGTTCCTAATAAATCCCGGGAATAAAGCTCGCGCAGATAGGCAAGCTCGCAAACCGGCCATGAATACCCGCTCTTTTCCCAAGATCAACTCTGCTTCGCTAATATCGCCGCATTTTGATAAGTGACAGCTCGCCAAATGCGCCCATATATTTGAGTTGCTTTCAGAAAGCAAAACAAAGCTCTCCTTGTCTCTGCTGGATCAACAATGAATCTGTAATTTTTCATGCAGGGAACAACTGGATGGAATAGCAGACATTTTAAAGTAATGCCGGCCTTTCGGTATGTGCTAGGAGGGTTTTGACAAAATATTCAAATTGAAACACCTCTAGGTTTTAATTGAATAAGATTGAAATGGACAACTGTGTCTTAAATAAACACTGCGTCACAAAACGTAAAGAAACCAGTTCACATACTATAAGAGGGAGAAAGGAACTTTTTCCCCAGCTAATTCTTTGTCTTGGAGATAATTTTAACTTTTGATTTTGTTCATGCATACAAGAAAAGTCACGCTTTAAATTGAACGTAGAATGAATATCGAATATATACCTTGAAATGAACAACTGACAGTCACGCAAAACAAACACTGCTATAGTACATCGTGGAAAAGAAAAATAGCTCAAGAGGTTTCATTTAAAATACCAATAAAAGGATAGATCTTCTGTAAAATATGGCTAAATGGCCAGAAATATTTACCTTGTGATTATTATTGTATTTCTGAAAGAGTTCGGTTCAGAAATGTGTCTATCGGTCTGACGGCTTTATGTTTAGTTTCGATTGAATCAGTGAATATTAAAGAAATCGCGGGGCTCTGTACGGCACGCAGTGTAAAGTGCCCACAAATTTTATTCCATACATTAGTAGATTGGTGTTAGTCAGGTCCCATTTTTGTGAAAATAGGCTTTAGCTACACACTGTATGTCACGTTTAACGCATTCTGAAGTATAGGAGGGGGTATTTTGAAAAAATTGTAACTCAGTCAAAATTTCATAGAAAACGAAATTTAAACATTTTAATTATTATTGACAAATGGAACTTTAATGTGTTAAATATTCAAGCTGTTTGAGGAAGGAATGACGTTTTGGCAGCACCGGCAATGTATAGATAAACTGTTTAGTCCCCAAAGGGTAAGTTGGGTAGTTTTGAGGTCACCTTGTAAACCGTCTCGCCAACAAAGAAAAAAATCGCATTGAACTCAGTAAATATGATATTTGTTTATGGGATATAATGATTGATGTTCATAGAAAAAATCAGCGAAATCGGTGAAGAGCCGAAATTTGCCTTATCCGTTCTAACGCGGACAGCCTCTTAAACATCTTAAGGAACCAAGTGCTTAAAAGTATTAGAATCACCCCCATCACTGTAAGTAGGATTCTCTCCCCACCCACCTTTACCCTGTGGTTTCTGAGAGATAGAAAATCACTGGGGTCCTTAAATTGGGTAACCAGAAACAAAACTACTGCAGTTTGTTTGATCACTGAAACAAAATAGTTATTTGCATCTGATCTTTAGGGATTTTAAAATAAAAACAGTGTGCTTTGTTGATCTTTACTCATATTTTACAAACGTTACAAAGATTGTAATCTACATATCTCCAGATTTTTTACCGAGTTAAAATAAAGTTTGTATGTATGAATCTAAGATGATAGGTCTCAGAACACAGCGATGTAAGACAATTAAGATACCCGAGCCATTCATTGACAATGGTTAATCTTCGAACTATAGCAGCATTAACTAGCATTGTGGGTTGAATTTTCTACCCCTTTCATGTGAACAACACACAGATTTTTCGACATCAACAATCAGTCTCAGTTATGGAGCGCATTTAAACATTACATTAATGACACAAGGCGTAAGTCTGATGACAATATTCCACAAAATAGAGGTGCAACAGGGAAACAAGAAACCACTGAAACATTTCTTGCCACGTTTCGTTTCCAATAGTTTAACCGACAAATGAGACAAACTTATTCGGCTTTTGAGTTCCACATCTGAGTGATTTTTCCTTAATTTCCCGGAAATCTGGTTGCCTTTTTTCCGAAGTCATTCGCATTACAAGGCGGAACAGATCAAGACTATAGCACAAAGTACTAACCGGACGGGTGTAAACATGCAACCACAACTATATCCCAACGAAAAAGTTGTTGAACGCCTGAAAGCCGTTGGCCGAAGACGTAGGCAGTTGTTTTTTAGAGTAGCTGCAGGTAGGGTAGTTATAATCTTTTTTAAATTGGTCATGAAAACACTCTTTCAACTTATATTGTTGTTTTGACAATCCTTCGACAACAAGTTTGCGGGTTTCCTTTTCCTAATACTGAGCAAGCACAGTAGTAATTTAACACACTGAGCGTGCGTTACCGGATGTCGTGAATTTCACGACATCCGGTAACGGCTGTTACCAGGGCCAAAGATCCAACCGCTGACCAAAAGATCGTAGGTTCTGGTAACGAGGATGGCTTGATGTTATACCCATTTTTTAACTCGTGAATGCACGCATGCGCAATGAACGAGTTATCGCGATGTAGGTTTAAAACATGGTTGGAGGGTTGTTAACTTTCAGGCATGTGCAGTGAATAAGTTATCGTAATGTAGGGGAATTTCACCCGGACGCTGGTCGTAAACTTTCGCGTTTTTGGAAGGAAAACACACCTTTTCGAAACGGTAAGTCGAAAGAGGAACTTATAAGGAATGCTTGACAGTTTCAAAAGGGAAATCAAGCATAAACGGCAAAGAAATTGTTCTTCGATTTGTGGTTTTACCAACCTGATGAGCGGGTGGATCTCAAATCAACTTTAATCCGTGGACTTTCTTAGTAATGTTCGAGTGCTTCTAGGAATACAACACACAAATAATTACAGGTTTGATTGTCAATTTGTATGGAAATACTATTCTAGTAGACCGATTTTTCGTATTCCGAACAATTCTTGCGTTCACAGAAGTCATCACTGTTATGAACTCTCTTGCCGTGCTCCGATAAATTGGCTTCAAAATTGACGTCAAATCGTTTGCAAGTCGCCTCGCGGCGAAAATTATTACGCTTTTGCTTCTTATGCCTATAAAAAGACATCTGAATAATATTTTTTATTTAGGAAACCTTTTTGCCTGTTTTTCTATTTTTATTGGTGAAACGTGACACTCGGCGTAATTTTGTGTAAATAAATACATTTTCTCGCAACTAGCGGATGAAATTCGCCCAGACAGAAGCCGCAATAAATTTCGTTCGGGGTCTAGTGTGAGCGATAAGATCAATTCATCAGAACAAATGTAAACAATGAAACTTGCTAATGCATAGCGACGATCATTGCAACGCTTGATGTATTTCTATATTTACGTTCACTTGGATAAAGCCAAAACAGCAACTTTATCAAGGTTGAAAGCTTCTTCCGATGTTATAAAACGCGACAGAAGCCGTCGTTTGAACGTAGAAAGGAAAATTACCATGCTGGAAATAGCAAGATTTACACGTGCTAGGCAACCAAAATCGCCCATGTATCAAGTTTAACTCGACAACAACACGAAGCGAGGAAAAAAATACGGAGGTTCCTGGAAAAAAACCTGGAGCTTTTTTGTCAATTGGCAACCACGCAAAACAACATAAAGAACGCACACGTCCACCTTTGCGTTGCTTCGCGTATCGGATGGAATCAGAGTACGTGTGTAATTTAATTATGTAATTATTGCGTTCGCAGAACGCCATCCTAATCTTGGTTACGGCTTTGAACCGAGATTTTTTTGTCGTCGATCAATCGATCTTGGGACGCACATCTGGCATCCCCCGCAGATTTTTTTGCAGGGGCGGATGACATCACCACGTAATGTTGCCTGGCAACAGGGAAAAACAAGTATGAACGACGTCAGATAAAGGAAGGTTGCTAGGCAATAACAGGTTGGAAGACAGACGCAGTTTATCCGAGCAAAATTTGCATACATCGGGAATAATTTACCGGATCACATTTCAACTGCAATGTTTAGCAATATTCACTGGATGGAAATATCTCTGCAGAATCTTTTCCCATTCTTCCAGAAATCTTTTTTGTGAAAGATGTCATTGAAGAACCAACACGTTTTGTGGCCACAGTAAAATAATTTTCCGTGGGAAATAAATTCATCGAACACGACAGCGCGCCCGTTGTACATTTCGTCGTGTCAGAAATAGATTTCAACCGCAAACTAGCCTGTGGGACTACGAAAAGACCATCGTCATCAAAATCGTTGCAATGTTCAGAAACCTTTTACAATACGAGTAAAGAGGGCTTTTCACCAACGGATAATTCGCTATCCAGCAGATAAAATCTTTTGTTTGGAGAACATGTCCGCTCTCTGATGTCTTTCAAAACTGTATGCAAATTAGCTCGCTTCAGTTTGACATTTTTACGGCTTTATAGTCGCGTTAGTTTCGCGGCATTTTGGTAAAATACCTTTTGAGTAGAAGACCAAAATAGTACGCTGGCCTGTAAATTTCGTTTTTCAAAGATTGAAAGCGTTTACCGAAAATGATGTGCATTATTTTAAAGTTCGACGGTGTCACGCAACAGACGGACCGAAAATGTAAGTTCAACTACGTAGCCCCTGAAATTTTAAACTCAGCTTCGTTTATTGCAAATATTTCACCTTGGTAGTTACACAATACGTACAGATATAAAAGGACGAAAGAGCTACCTAAAAAAAGTCACGCAGCAGGCCGTACAATCGCACAACTTAGGGCTGTCGAACGCACTCTATAATCTTTGATTACTACTAGTTGTTTATACATAATGCATTCCCGCAGTGCGGCATGGTGTCCACGAATCCTTGTAGCGTAGTCTAATGCGAGTACAGCTTTACGGTTACCACTATTCACTTCTGTTTTCACGAGTTGGCTCACAGGAGCCTTTGCTTGTTTTCTGTAATGTTCTTGTCGGTCACCTACACCAGACCTCCAGGTTTTGCGCGGTCAGAAAATAGCGATCTGGTTGTCGGAAGTTCGAGTCCCGGTCAATCCAAAAGGGATTCGAAGTAACATACACTCGTGTTTGACTAGGTGTTTCGGCACGACTTGCGCGGTTTCGGTTGATATTAATTGCGTTTTAGATTTTGTTGTTGTTGTTTCCATTTTCTCCGCTGTGTTAATGAATATATTTTTTGGACTGCAAGAAGATTATTTAAAAAAAACGTAAACAAAGACATACTCAAGTCTCTATACTCTTTAGGGACACCGTTCCTTATGTTAAAATTAAGCAAAACTCTTTGAAAACACCGCTGACAGACATTGTGTAAAGAAAAATGTCATACAGATGGTTCAAAGGTTCTCACCTGCTGTGCTCTTGATGTCGCCTATTGAGGGTTGACTTACATTAAAGAAATCTTAGCAAATATAGAAAACAGACCTTTTGTGTGACACCTGTTCTTGCAAAAGGTTCTCATCAGTGCAAGTCATAAAATCCTAAACCTTTATCTATGTAGATCAAAATAAGCCGCTTATTTTGAGGCTCTAGACATAACATTCGGATTATTTTCCAGGCTTGCAGTGATGAGACCCTCTTTCAATAACACGTGTAAGGTACAAATGGGAAATGTCGATATATTTTGTAATGTTTAAAACACGAGCAGCAGTGTTTTATCGCACCTAGTGGTTGTAGACCCAACAAAACACGTCCTGCTAGTTTTTTGAATGGCTTCTAAAACATTCCTTTGAAAAGCGAGTGGCAAGAGAGTTCATAACAATGATGACTTTTGTGAACGTTGGAAATTAGCATACAAGAAAAAAAATTAAACACCGCATTCTAATAAGGAGGTTTTATCGGGTTTTAAAACCACTGTACGGGATCTTTTATCGACCATATGGTCAATGAGCTTATGAATTATTAATGAGATTTTGAAAGTTTTTTTAATACACAGACTTGCATGCTTCTCGTTAAACAACAATTTTTTTTATTTCAGTTCTAGGAAAGTCAACTCGATAGCTCCGTTTAATGCTGTTGGAGTAGTACCATGGATGATTCGCTTGAGAATTCAACGAACCCAAACTCAACTGGAGTTAAAAGCATGCCATTCACAAAAGATGAGCCTATGGATATGAAAGTGGTCAAAGCAGCTTGTTACTCTATCATTATGCTGATTTCACTGCTCGGAAATTCTGCACTCATCGCCATCGTTGCCAGATACAAACACATGCAAACGACTACCAACTTGCTAATTGCAAATATGGCCATCTCAGATTTAATGGTATCGACATTCGCCGTTCCGCGAGAGCTCGCGCAAATCTTCACCGGCGTGCAAAGATGGCTGATTGACGGGACTGCTGGAGTCATTCTATGCAAACTTGTTTATTTCTTCCAAGACATTTCCACCGCTGTATCGATTCAAAGTATCTTGGTCATCACTGTAGATAGGTATGCTGGAGTGGTTCAGCCATATCGAGACCCCATCATTACACCAAGACGGAGACGAGTCCTTATTCCACTAATATGGTTAATAGCTATGGGTCTACACGGCACTTACTTTTACACATTGCGTCTCAAACAAGTTAATAACATAAGATACTGCATCTTCAGCTGGGAACCTGCGTTTGACAATCTACAAGCTCAAAGAATCTACTTCGTGGCGATATCAGTTATCTTAATTGTCATCCCCTTGGCGGTCATTACAGTTTTATATTCACTCATTTTCAGGTCTATACTAAAACAGAGATCATTTTGGAAAACAGTGTCCTCATTCAGAAGGCAAAGGAGAAAAGAAGACACTAAGATCATTAAGAAAATTCTGGCCATCATAGTTTTATTTGTTATGTGTATACTTCCTATAGATATCACTGGATTGCTACACTTTTTTTGGTGGCAGGAAAAAAATCCTAGTGGAATAGACCATTGGAACTTTGCAGTCAAGTTCATATTTTACTCCAACGCATCACTTAATCCATGCATTTATTTTCTTCTGAATGAAAGATATCGTCAGAGCCTTTGGAATCTTTTAAAATGTCGGGATTCCCAACCAGAGAGCCAAGCTACGATGTACGACATGGCCCTAAGAACATTAAAGTAAACAAGTTTCAATTCATGTTGAATCGTTCACGAATTTATTTGTAGGGTCGAGTAAAAGTAAAACAATGGTTACTCTTCCGAAAAAAAAATGATTTACGGTGGTTTTTCTTGGGATTCTGTGAACAGTTGTCAAATTCGAATCACTAGCAATTCGACCATTTTAAAAGAGCCATAACATAGTTTTCAGGTCAAATCCGTCTGGAAAGGATTCCGAATCAAATTAATTTTCTCCTTCAATAATTGGTGAAATAATGTATGCAAATTTTATTGTCTCCTTTTCAGCCTTTTGGGAAGAGCAGCATGCTATCTACCTTTTGTGAGATATTTGTGATATGTGCGCTTCTGAATAATAAATCATTCATTCAATTGTACAGTATTGTTATTCAACTTCCTCCCGAAACTGGCGCACATTTATAACAGTTGATCTTGTAAAAAGCATCCTTAGCTTGTTTAGCGCTAAAGTAAGTTCATCCATATAAAGTAAAATTATTTATATTTGAACTGGCGCCGTTACTATTAGTCTTGTGGTACGAACCAACCATGCTGGTAAATAAAAGCAAACATTTCATTGAATTTATTTCTCTACTCAGACTGATTCAGGAATAATCTTTGTAACAATGCCTAACATCTGGAAAAGGCTTTTCTCACAGATCAAAGATACTGAGTCTCAGGTTTTCAGATAGATCACTCAGCGAGCTCTGATGGGTCCATTTCATTGCCAGGCAGTTTCTCACTTAACAGTGAACTACGGAAACGTTGAAATTTTTCCCTGAGTTTATTTTTTTGAGCTATTTTTACAAATTAAAATTAAAATGCTAAAACTTGATTGAAAATTTAATAAAAGTAAAGGTAAACTTACAACGCAAATTAATTTCAAAGTAAAAATTGAAATTAAGATCAAATACGTTTCAAAAACTATCCTAGAATGGAAACGGATTGCACTGCTTTCGAAAAAGAAACATTTTTAAAACTATCCAGTGGATAATGAACCGTGGTAGGCCCTTATTCGTATCAGACATTACAGACGCTGACAAATCCATGAGACGAACTTATCCCGTACTAATCTGTTGCCTTTATCATATATGCCGACTGTCTCGGATTATCCGGGAGTCTACCGACACGGAAATTATCTGCCGGTCTAAGGTATTGGTCGCCCTGAAATCTCCCATGTAAAATCCACTTTTTCTTTAAATCCACAAAATTTCGTTTCTTCTAATTCATGGTACGGCTCCTAGATGCACTTTTGTCTATCTTTCACCCAAGCTTTTATAACGTTCAGACAGAAAGCACAGGAAATGGGTCGATTTGCCGGGAAAGGTGGGGGGAAAGGGGAGGGAGAATTTAGGCGGGAAAGAGAAGAGATCTCCAGAAGATTTGCTGGTATCTCTGCGCTATCCCGCGACTAACACCACATTCTGTGGGGTGAGAGGAAGTAAATTTGCTGTGACTGACAACTTCTTTTATTTCAGTTTTCTGTTTGTCGTGTTGTTCGCATTATTCTTAACCTAGCTACACTTTTTTAAAAAGGGCAACTGGTCTTGCTAATATCTTATGCCAATAAAATAATAACATAACCTGGTTCCCAGGTTCCTCTCTCTTCGAGGGAGGGAGGGAGAGGGCCCTGGGAACGAGTTTATTTTTGCGGCACTAAAAGATGGCGAATGCAGCTGTTATTTGAGCTGCAGCGCTCTTTTCGCCGGACGAACTACCAGAACCGAACGGTGGAAATATTTTGGAGTGTTGAATAACAAGAACCATTTCGCTGAAAAAATTATTGCTGTTTACGTATATTTAGAATTTTTTAATTTATGACCGTGTGAATGTTGCCAATTGAAAAAAACGTAATGTGGCTACATAAATACTGCCAAATTGTGCCCAATGAATGCCCACATTTTAATTGCGATAACCTACAGACGCACAGACGCGCTGATAAAACGGCTGACAGGTTAAAATGGGTATATTTAAGCAAGTACGCTGGTAAAACTTTGGTTTTTTGCAATGTAGTCACCTCGAAAGCTGGCTTGTAACCTGAAGGGCACTACATCTAACAAAAAATTAAACAACGACTGGTCTCATTAAAACCCAACTCGTTTGTTAGTGAAGCAACTGTGTTTTCTGATTTGAAGCCGTTTAGGACACCGCCAAAAATGGCGAACTGGACTGAAAATAGGAACTTTACGAGCACGCTGAGCAGGAGTTGCTGTATCTTACGCTACTTTGAACGTTTTTCTTTCCATCATTGCGCCTCTGGGTAATGTCCTGATCCTCATTGCTCTTCACAAAGCATCTTCTATTCATCCACCAACAAAACTGTTATTTCAATGCCTGGCAGCAACTGATCTTTTCATTGGTCTCGTATCACAACCGCTCTTTGTCATCCTCCTGCTGAATGATGGCGGCATAAAGAACAACCTCAACTTCAACTTCATTCAACAGATTATTCAAATAAATTATGGTTCAAGTTTTTTTCTTTGCGGAACGTCGATCGCGACCTCGACCGCAATCAGTGTTGACAGGCTTCTCGCCCTGAAGTTGGGACTCAGATACAAAAACGTCGTAACACTGAGGCGAACACGTGCACTCACTGTTTGTATTTGGCTAGCTGGGATATCAGTTGGATTTATTTACTTCTTTTGGATTCATTTGTTACATATCTTCTTCGCTATAGCAGTTGTGCTTTCAGTGGTCCTTTTATCTATCTCAATATTCTGTTACACGAAGATAATTCTCACATTGCAGCAGCACCAAGCTAAGGTGCAAGACCGCCAAAATCAGGAAGGAATGACTCCACAGAATATCGCAAAATACAAGAAGATGGTTTCTAGCATAGCGTGGGTTCAGTTGGCATTGGTTGTTTGTTATGTTCCCTTTTTAGTTTCCATCATAATAATCAGAGTAAATGGATGGACTGGTGTGAGAGCGGAGATCGTTTGGGCATCTACAGGAAGTCTTCTTTACTTAAATTCGTCTCTCAACCCGATTCTTTACTGCTGGAAGATAAAAGAAGTAAGGCAACTCGTGTCAGACACATTAGGACAGTTTTGTTGTTCAAGTAATCTTCATTGCCTTTATTAGGGACCGAGGAAGATAAGCGGAAACCCGGCGCAACGATCGTTTACAATATTTAAAGCAAGGGTAAGATGGAATAGTCATAAGATAGGCTGTTCAAAAAGAATAAATGGAAACAAACGTAACCAGACAAAACGGTCTATCACGGAAGGTTTACAACATATTTTCAATGCAGGTAACAAAACAACATGTAAATATGCGTACAGACAATTCCAAACCAGATTTAAAACAAACTTGTAAATATAACAATTCGTTAAATCATCGCAGCATTCCAGAGCCATAATCACGTCGTGCCACGACATGATTATGACTTTGGAATATAGTTGAAATATTGTATCTTCTTCATTAAATGTTGCTTAGACCAAAACTTGGTTCTGCGATGACTCTTTCGCCTTTTTCGATGTTAATTCAAAACTGTCGGATGGATTTAGATCAAAAGAAGCTCGATTTTGTGTTGTCAACAAACTGAGCCGAGATTAATGTTGAATGTTGACTCGTTATTTCGATGAAGGACGACTCGTCTAATTTAGCTACAACACAACAGAATTCAAACAGGGTATTTAATGATTGACTTTAATACATATTCCTAACAGTACATCAAGAAAAAAAAAAAAAGAAAACTTACTGGTTGTGGTCTGCAATTGGCGGCTTCGTGACAGAGCCACAGCGGCTTTCCATTGATTCCATGTGGTCATCGACAGCGCCGGACAAAACAATCTCGTACCCAGAGTCTTCAGGCTTTTTGGTCAGCGGGGTAACGCCGGGAAGACTCTGGGGACATCGAATTTTATTACCGCAGGATTTCTGCGGTAAAACAATGGAAACCGTTACGGAACAGCCAATCAAAAAAATTGAATTTTTTCGATGTCCCCAGAGTCTTCCCGGCGTTGCCCCGCTGACCAAAAAGCCTGAAGACTCTGGGTACGATATTGCGGACAAAATGAAACGGAGATTAATCCTTTAAAATCTTTTTCTCTTCATGAAATACTCAAATAAAACGATCCACTATGATTGAAAAATCTTTAGCTATCGAAAGTATCAAAGAATATTCGCCGAATAAGACCTAAAATTGGATTATTTTACTCACGTTTTAGACGTGACGGCAAACTCAGCTCGGCATTTTGACGTCGTAAACAACCCCGCTACGGCGGGAAACTTTTCACGACGGCTGTCCAGAAGTAATTTGGCAACTTTTTTTACTTCCGCCCGCCGTCATAGACACCCGCCGTCGTCGGATCTTAAGCTCGGTATTGTTAAATACAGTCGAACCTGTATATAACGGCCCTGTATTAAGCGGCCACCCTCTATTAAGCGGCCAGTTTTTAAAGTCCCGATTGTTTGCTCATACAAACGCTGTATTTGTTACCTGTATTAGGCGGCCACCTCTATTAAGCGGCCGCGGCCACCCTGTAGCAGTCCTATGTTTGTCTTTCTTTGTTATTTTTACCTGTATTAAGCGGCCACCCTTGAATGGAACTAAGCCATATGTTATTTTATGCGATATTTTATTGTGTTTAAAATGCGATCCTGTATCACTATAAAGAAATAACATGTACAAAGCTACTGTAAGCTGATACTCGGCCGTTTAATATAGTTAACGCTTTTCAGATGTCCGCAATATGCTGAACTACAGTACCGTATCACGAACGCTAAAAAAAGGTTGTTTTGAATATGCTTCACTCTTTAGCAAGAAATTCCTCTTTAATTAACTTGTTCTTCAGCCATGTGACATTGAAAATTGAGCGTAACAACTATGAAATGACGGAATGAGATATTTTGTTGTGAACTGTAAGTCATAGAAATAGAGCACTGTATACCGTAGGAGAGTAGAGGACAATTTATTGTATGGTACTTTTACACATTGTTACGTATATTATACCGTTAAGTGACAAGTTGGCACTGAACTTTGTTTAAAGCATTGGCCACTTGAAAGAGTGGTGATTGTCCTATTGTTTCCTTGCATGAAGTGTTTTTGTATGATACGCCATTAAGGTGGGGGTTCACCTAAAAGCCATTTTCACGCCGCTTAAAATCGGTCAAATGAAAATATCTTGTTTGCATTTCAAGCAATACAAAAACCCTCCATTCATAGCACAAATTAATGATTTGGGGTGTTTTATGAATTTTTGGGTGATTTTTAGGTATATTTGGAAGGAAATAATTTTTCTTGAAGGATTGGTAAAATTAAAAGAAATAAGGAATGTTGAAGATTTAGTGAAGTTTTAAAATTAGAATTTGTAGTTAATAATTAATAGACGGATACCAAGTTAGTCCACTAGCAACCTGGGGTGCTCTTGCGTGGTTGTCGACTGTCTGTTAGTGTTCCAAAAATCATTTTCTTTCTTCTATCCATTCTTAAAACTCTTCAAATTTCACTCAAATTCAGGTAGAGCCCCACCTTAATATCAACATTAGACCACGCCCAGTGAGTATTTTTAGTGATCCTGTCTTAAGCGGCCACTTACTCAAGTCCCGAGGGTGGCCGTTATATACAGGTTCGACTAAATGACAGCTGACTGCAGCGAGACAGCGAGAAAGGAGGTGGGGGTGGGGGGCGAGAGACACTCAACGGAGTTTTTTTTTTCAGGGAAGCTCCGCCCCGAAATCCAAACCCTTATCCTTTTATATAACATAAATGACAGAAAAGGTAACCCCTTTTTGCAGTGCAGTAAAACCTTTCTATATTAGCCCTAACAAACTAGACTTTAAAACAAAAAACCCCAATAAAACAGCTCCCCAAGAAAACAACGTCAACACGTAAACCCCGGACAGAGTATCATTGATGGTCCTTCCTTAGAAAAAACAAGAAATCTGCAGCTGCCTTACCCACCCCTTCCCACCTGAAGGGAAACAAGACAGGCCTTGGGCGCGAGAGGCCTGGGCTCCCCTTATTAATTTTCTTTGTTTCCAAGCCTAGGGGGGCTTAGTAAATCGGTCAGTGGGGCGGCAACGCCAACGAATTTCAACTTGTTCAACTTGTACAAAAACGCAATCTGCCCAGGATCCAACTTGGTAGGAGTGGCGTTCAAGTTAAACAAGAACGGGATGAAAAATTAATCGTCGTGTGCTCTAGTTTTCCACAAAACCTTGAATTTGGTTCATTCACGTCGTTGTTTTGCAGCAAGAGAAATGTACCAAAACTTAAAACGCACGTGCAGAGTGATTGTTTTTCCTCGTCAAACCTATTATTTTGAGATGTTGTCGTCGCGGTTGCCATCGTCGTAGCTTTTAAATTAGTGACCTTAAGATTCGACTACAAGCACGAGATTTAGTACGAGTACAACTTTTCAAATCTAGTTTGCGTGGTTTAGATAATAGCTTGTCACACCAATCTTGTTTCTAGTATCTCCTTATCTGCTGGAGAACAACAAAAAAGAGCAAGATCTTTTAGCTAATTGTCAATCTGGCTTCAGATCTCTGCAAAGTACACTAACAACTTTGCTAGAAGCTACCAACAGCTGGTCTGTCAATATAGATAATGGTTTCATCAATGGAGTAATTTCCGTTGACTTAAAGAAGGCTTTCGACAAGATAGACCATAAGATCCTTTTATGCAAGTTAGTTAACTACGGAGTTCATAACAATGATGACTTTTGTGAACGTTGGCAATTAAAATACGAGAAAAAAGTTAAACACTGCATACTAATAAGAAGGAGGTTTTATCGGGTTTTAAAACCACTGCACGTGATCTTTTATCAACCATATGGTCAATGGGCTTATCAATTATAAATGAAATTTTCAAAGATTTTTTAATACACAGACTTGCATGCTTCTCGTTAAACAACAATTTTTTTTTTATTTCAGTTCTAGGAAAGTCAACTCGATAGCTCCGTTTAATGCTGTTGGAGTAGTACCATGGATGATTCGCTTGAGAATTCAACGAACCCAAACTCAACTGGAGTTGAATGCATGCCATTCACAAAAGATGAGCCTATGGATATAAAACTGATCAAAGCAGCTTGTTACTCTATCATTATGCTGATTTCACTGCTCGGAAATTCTGCACTCATCGCCATCGTTGCCAGATACAAACACATGCAAACGACTACCAACTTGCTAATCGCAAATATGGCCATCTCAGATTTAATGGTATCGGCATTCGCCGTTCCGCGAGAGCTCGCGCAAATCTTCACCGGCGTACAAAGATGGCTGATTGACGGGACTGCTGGAGTCATTCTATGCAAACTTGTCTATTTCTTCCAAGACATTTCTACCGCTGTATCGATTCAAAGTATCTTGGTCATCACTGTAGATAGGTATACTGGAGTGGTTCAGCCATATCGAGACCCCATCATTACACCAAGACGGAGACAAGTCCTTATTCCACTAATATGGTTAATATCTATGGGTCTACACGGCAATTACTTTTACACATTCCGTCTCAAACAAGTTAATAACATATGATACTGCATCTTCAGCTGGGAACCTGCGTTTGACAGTCTACAAGCTCAAAGAATCTACTTCGTGGCGATATCAGTTATCTTAATTGTCATCCCCTTGGCGGTCATTACGGTTTTATATTCACTCATTTTCAGGTCTATACTAAAACAGAGATCATTTTGGAAAACAGTGTCCTCATTCAGACGGCAAAGGCGAAAAGAAGACACTAAGATCATTAAGAAAATTCTTGCCATCATAGTTTTATTTGTTATGTGTATACTTCCTATAGATATCACTGGATTGTTACACCTTTTTGTGTGGCAGGAAAAAATTCCTTTTAGAATAGACCATTGGAGCTTTGCAGTCAAGTTTATATTTTACTCCAACGCATCGCTTAATCTATGCATTTATTTTCTTCTGAATGAAAGATATCGTCAGAGCCTTTGGAATCTTTTAAAATGTCGGGATTCCCAACCAGAGAGCCAAGCGACGGTGTACGACATGGCCCTACGAACATTAAAGTGAACATGTTTAGATTCATGTTGAATCGTTCACGAATTTATTTGTAGGATCGAGTGAAAGCTTTTGTTGTTTGTTCTATCAAGCTCGTCACCTCCGCCGTTGGGATCAGTCTGCCGTTAATATTTTGTATGAAAGTAAAACAATGGTTTCTCTTCGGCCAAAGAATTATATTTACGGTGGTTTTTCTTGGGATTCTGTGAACAGTTGTCAAATTCGAATCACTAGCAATTCGACCATTTTAAAAGAGCCATAACATAGCTTTCAGGTCATATCCGTCTGGAAAGGATTCCGAATCAAATTAATTTTCTCCTTTGATAATTGGTGAAATAATGTATGCAAATTTTATTGTCTCCTTTTCAGACTTTTGGGAAGAGCAGCATGCTATCTGCCTTTTGTGAGATATTTGTGATATGTGCGCTTCTGAATGATAAATCACTCATTTAATTGTACAGTATTGTTATTCAACTTCCTTCCGAGACTGGCGCACATTTATAATAGTTGATCTTGTAAAGAGCATTCTTAGCTTGTTTAGCGCTCAAGTAAGTTCATCCGTGTGAAGTAAAATTATTTATATTTGAACTGGCGCCGTTACTTTTGGTCTTGTGTTTCGAACCAACCATGCTGGTAAATAAAAAGCAACCATTTTATTGAATTTATTTCTCTACTCAAACTCATGCTGTGTTTACACTTGAGCGTTTTACCGAGGTATTGGAGTTTACTTAGCTAGGTAAATATTTTGCGTATGTAAATGCCAACTGATACCATGGTCGTTCGATTAGCCCTGTGATCAGGTATGGTTAAAGTCGGTAACCAAGGTCGAGATGACAGATATATCAGCTTTGCGGTCGCATATTATTTCGCATTCCGTGGTGTCCAGATTGCGTCAGTCTCATTCGATCATGTTTTCGCAACTTCACTTTCACGTTTGTTTTTTATCTACCTACGAGTCATGGCAAAACACAAAGACATTAATCCCTCACGACGACGAACAACTCGAGAGGTAAAGTTGACATCACTGCATTGCTAATTTGTTTGCCAAATCCGGAGCAACCACTCGGACAATGTAATCAAACGTACGTCTAGATATCCTGAAGTTCTCTTTCCACCAATCTTCAACGAAATTTCCGTTCAAAAGGGTTTCAAACCAAAATTGGTTTCTCGGCCATGACCAGGCACGGCTAGCGCGCCTTGTCTTTTGAAGAGCAATTTGAAGGAAAACAAATCGCTTTCGCCTCGACTTCTTAAGGTGCTGCAAAAGTAAAAGCCGCTGAAATCTTGAGACTTGAGTTTGCAGCTCAAGAACAAGAAAATGAAACGCAAGGACTACAAGAGCCACAGCTTCTCTTATAAACGCGGGCAATTTATGCATGGATTTTAGACTTGCCGCCATTTCGATTTGATCGTGATCGTGATTGATGACAGGTTTACCTCGGTTATTTGAGCCAGTATAAACAATGTACAAATGTACCAAGGTTTTGTCAGTAAATGATTACCCTGGTAAGTGCCCAAGTGTAAACACAGCATTATTCAGGAATAATCTCTGTAGCAGTGTGCTTTTTTCACAGATCAAAGATACTGAGTCTCAGGTTTTCAAATTGATCACTCAGCGAGCTCTGATGGGTTCATTTCATTGCCTGGCTCTTTCTTAGTTAACGGTGAAGTACGGAAACGTTGAAATTTTTCTCTGCGTTTATTTTTAGGGCTATTTTTCAAATTAAAATTAAAATGCTAAAACTTGATTGAAAATTTAATAAAAGTAAAAGTAAACTAACAACGCAAATTAATTTCAGTAACTAAAAATTGAAATTAAAATCAAATGCGTTTCAAAAACTACCATAGAATGGAAACCAATTGCATTGCTTTCGAAAAACAAACATTAAATAAAATGCAAGTGAAATACAGAGACAATTCTTATTTTCCCCCTGGCCCACGGCTATCAATACGATGATTCCTTGCGAGTGGCGTGGTGTTCTGAAAAACATGTGGTAGGGAATATGGCGCAGTGGAGGGAGTTTGCGAACAAGAAGAGGGCGAAAAGGACTAAAACGGATAACATAGTGAGTGATTTCAACCGAGAAGAGATCCTTGTTTAGAAAATGAGTTCCGAAGTAAGTCAAAAGCGACAAAAGTATAGTCGTGTTGGCACAAAAGAATATGTTCCGTTTGACAGCTATGATGAGCTTAATGTTCCGATCGAATATCACTGACTCTTTCCAAAAGTTCTTTGCTAACCAAGTAGATATAAAGACATGATTTGTGATACTTTAGCCGGAGAACGTGGGCCATCATGTAAAAAGATGGGACAAATTCTACAACTCAAGGTATTCTGTGTGGGGTTTATTAAAAAACAGGACCCTGCAGAAGATGAGGAAACCGATACCGACCCGGCCGGACAGGGAACAGGTACCCAACAGGAAAATAGTCGTGGGTTCATATACCACGAGGTTAAGGATTTTTCTTTGACCACGTCAATCCACATTTCCTTCGTAGGGCTAGTAAGCCCGGGGAATAAGTAGTACAGCAGTCCTCACGGCACACATTGAAAATAACTTCATTCAATTTTTATAGCAAAATGGTGTGTTTCGTGGGCATGAACTAAAACCTGAAACAACCAAACGAAACCACCTAGACGAAAAGTAATACCTTTAAAACTAACCGAAAAGGGCCTAAAATATAACGAAGCTGTTGGTTTTCGTTGTGCAAACGTCTTTGCTTGTATTTAGTATTGAACAAATCAACATTTGAACAGTAGCCCTGGGCCACAAAACTATGAAGTGAGCTGAATCCGGCCAACTTAGCAGAACACTACAGGCAACTTTTTTTCTGTGATGTGAACTCTAGCCGCTTCGTAAAGTGCTCCATAAGATTTTGAAGTGTGGAGATAAGTCAAGTGTTGGTTTCGTAATCTTCGTCTTTTTGGCAGTTGTCGTTCGGAGGGGTGAATCCGCGCAACACTACAGCTCGCTACAAGACGACAGTTTCTAGCATAGCATGGCTGATATTGATCGTTTGTCATGTTCCGTGCTTTATTCCATTATAATCGTAAAGATAAACAGATGGGAGGGAATAAGCGAGGGTATCTTCTGGTTCTCTTTAAGAAGTTTCCATTTCGAAACTCGTCTTTAAATCTGTGATTGTTTACTTCGGGAAGATAAAAGAAGTGAGTCAACTCGCGAGGAACACATTAAGACGGCTTTGTTGTTTGTCGAGTTAAGTCATACATGTCTATACTCTGTCATAGAAAAGAAAAAAGACGAGTTATATTGGTTTGTGTTGGATGAAAACACAAGTCAGTAACTCAACCTTCGTAATCTTTTTACATAAACCACTTTATCCTTTTAATAGTCAAACTGAAGGGTCTTTTTTGTGAATTTACACGAAGTATGCGTAAGAAATGAACGAGGACGAGAACATTTAAGAGCTGGATTCATATCAAACATCGCTGAAATCCATGAGACGAACTTATCCCCAACTAATCTGTTGCCGTTATCATATATGCCGACTGTCTCTGATTATCTGGGAGTCTACCGACACGGAAATTATCTGCCGGTCTAAGGTACTGGTGACCCTGAAATCTCCCATATAAAATCCACTTTTTCTTTAAATTCACAAAATTTCGTTTTTTCTAATTCATGGTTATTTATGGGCGGGAAAGAGAAGAGATCAAGCTCCAGAAGATTTGTTGGTATCTCGGCGTTATCCCGGCTAACACCACATCCTGTGAGGTGAGAGGAAGTGAATTTGCTGACTGACGGCTTCCATTATTTCAGTTTTCTGTATGTCGTGATTTTCGCATTTTTCTTAAGTTAGCTGCACTATAGTTTTTAAAAAGGGCAACTGGTCTTGCTAATATCTTATGCCAATGAAATAATTGCACAACCTTGTTCCCAGGGCGCTCTCTCTTCGAGGGAGGAAGACAGAGGGCCCTGGGAACGAGTTTGACAATTGCGGCACTAAAAGATGGCCAATGCAGCCGTTATTTGAGTCGCAGCGCTTTTTCCTCGCCAGAGCCGAACGGTGGAAATATTTTGCAGAGTTAAATAACAATAACCATCTCTCTGAAAAAATAATGGCTGTTTACGTACATTAAGAATTTTTTAATTTATAACCGCGTGAATGTTGCCAATTGGAAATAACTGCCAGATTGTGCCCAATGAATGCCCACATTTTAATTGCGATAACCTACAGACTCAACGACGCGCTGTTAAAACAGCTAACAGGTTAAAGTGTATATTTATTAAAAGGTATATTTAATTAAGTAAGTACGCTGGTAAAACTTTGTTTTAGTAATGTAGTCACCTCGAAATCTGGCTTGTAACCTGAAGGGCACTACATCTAACAAAAAATTAAAGAACTACTGGTCTGATTTCGTTTGTCGGTAAAGCCGAACTGCGTTTTCTGATTTGAAACCGTTAAGGAAACAGCCAAAAATAGCGGACTGGCCTGAAAATAGGAACTTTACGGTGGAAATATTTTGCAGAGTTAAAAAAACAATAACCATCTCTCTGGAAAAATAATGGCTGTTTACGTACATTAAGAATTTTTTAATTTATAACCGCGTGAATGTTGCCAATTGGAAATAACTGCCAGATTGTGCCCAATGAATGCCCACATTTTAATTGCGATAACCTACAGACTCAACGACGCGCTGTTAAAACAGCTAACAGGTTAAAGTGTATATTTATTAAAAGGTATATTTAATTAAGTAAGTACGCTGGTAAAACTTTGTTTTAGTAATGTAGTCACCTCGAAATCTGGCTTGTAACCTGAAGGGCACTACATCTAACAAAAAATTAAAGAACTACTGGTCTGATTTCGTTTGTCAGTAAAGCCGAACTGCGTTTTCTGATTTGAAACCGTTAAGGAAACAGCCAAAAATAGCGGACTGGCCTGAAAATAGGAACTTTACGAGCACGCTGAGACAAGCAAACATAATTCCAACAGGAGTAGCTGTATCTTACGCTACTTTGAACGTTTTTCTTTCCATCGTTGCGTCTCTGGGTAATGTCCTGATCCTCATTGCTCTTCACAAAGCATCTTCTATTCATCCACCAACAAAACTGTTATTTCAATGCCTGGCAGCAACTGATCTTTTCATTGGTCTCGTATCACAACCGCCCTTTGTCATCCTCCTGCTGAATGCTGGTGGCATAAAGAACAACCTCAACTTCAACTTCATCCAAAATATTATTCAAATATATAATGGTTCAAGTTTTGTTCTTTGCGGAACGTCGATCGTGACCTTGACCGCAATCAGTGTTGACAGGCTTCTCGCCCTGAAGTTGGGACTCAGATACAAAAACGTCGTAACACTGAGGCGAACTCGTGCACTCACTGTTTGTATTTGGCTAGCTGGGATATCAGTTGGATTTATTTACTTCTTTTGGATCCATTTGATACGTATAATTTTCGCTACAGCAGTTGTGTTTTCAGTGGTCCTTTTATCTATCTCAATATTTTGTTACACGAAGATAATTTTCACATTGCAGTAACACCAAGCTAAGGTGCAAGACCGCCTTAATAAGCAAGCAAAGACTCCACTGAATATCGCAAAATACAAGAAGACGGTTTCTAGCATAGCGTGGGTGCAGTTGGCATTGGTTGTTTGTTATGTTTCCTTTTTAGTTTCCATCATCGTAATAAAAGTAAATGGATGGACTGGCGTGAGAGGGGAAGTCGTTTGAGCATCTACAGGAAGTCTTCTTTACTTAAATTCGTCTCTCAACCCGATTCTTTACTGCTGGAAGATAAAAGAAGTAAGGCAACTTGTGTCAGACACATTAGGACATTTTTATTGTTCAAGTAATCTTCATTGCCTTTATTAGGGACCAAGGGAGATAAGCAGACACCAAGTATAACAATCGTTTACAATATTTAAAGCAAGGGTAAGATGGAATACTGATAAGATAGGCTGTTTGAAAAGAATAAACGGAAACAAACGTGCTTGAAATTCATTCAAGACGGCTGGCTAATGAATAAAAAAGCTGTGAGTAATCGTTAACTAAACAGTAAGACTGTGTAATAATAGCATAAAAGGAAAACATTAAACACCGCATACTAATAAGGAGGAGGTCTTATTGGGTTTTAAAACCACTGCACGTGATGTTTTATCGACCATTTGATAGGTCAATGAACTAATGAATCATTAATTAGGCTTTGAAAGATTTTTTAGTACACAGACTTGAATGCTTCTCGTTAAACAACAATTTTTTTTATTTCAGTTCTAGGAAATTCAAGCTCCGTTTAATGCAGTTGGAGTAGTACCATGGATGATCCGCTTGAGAATTCAACGAACCCAAACTCCACTTGAGCCAAATGCATGCAATTCACAAAAGATGAGCCTATGGATATAAAACTGGTCAAAGCAGCTTGTTACTCTATCATTATGCTGATTTCACTGCTCGGAAATTCTGCACTCATCGCCATCGTTGCCAGATACAAACACATGCAAACGACTACCAACTTGCTAATCGCAAATATGGCCATCTCAGATTTAATGGTATCGGCATTCGCCGTTCCGCGAGAGCTCGCGCAAATCTTCACCGGCGTGCAAAGATGGCTGATTGACGGGACTGCTGGAGTCATTCTATGCAAACTTGTTTATTTCTTCCAAGACATTTCCACCGCTGTATCGATTCAAAGTATCATGGTCATCACTGTAGATAGGTATGCTGGAGTGGTTCAGCCATATCGAGACCCCATCATTACACCAAGACGGAGACGAGTCCTTATTCCATTAATATGGTTAATAGCTCTGGGTCTACACGGCAATTACTTTTACACAGTGCGTCTCAAACAAGTCAATAACATACGATACTGCATCTTCAGTTGGGAACCTGCGTTTGACAGTCTACAAGCTCAAAGAATCTACTTCGTGGCGATATCAGTTATCTTAATTGTCATCCCCTTGGCAGTCATTACAGTTTTATATTCACTCATGTTCAGGTCTATACTAAAACAGAGATCACTTTGGAAAACAGTGTCCTCATTCAGAAGGCAAAGACGAAAAGAAGACACTAAAATCATTAAGAAAATTCTTGCCATCATAGTTTTATTTGTTATGTGTATGCTTCCTATAGATATCACTGGATTGTTACACCTTTTTGCGCTGCAGGAAAAAAGTCCCTGTGGAATAGACCATTGGAGCTTTGCAGTCAAGTTCATATTTTACTCCAACGCATCGCTTAATCCATGCGTTTATTTTCTTCTAAACGAAAGATATCGTCGGAGCCTTTGGAATCTTTTAAAATGTCGGGATTCCCAACCAGAGAGCCAAGCGATGATGTACGACATGGGCCTACGAATGTTAAAGTGAATATGTTTCAATTCATGTCGAATCGTTCCCGGGTCGAGTGAAAGAAAAACAATGGTTGTCTTCTGAAAAAAATGATTTACGTTGGTTTTTCTTGGGATTCTGTGAACAGTTGTCAAATTCGAATCACTAGCAATTCGACTATTTTAAAAGAGCCATAAGATAGTTTTCAGGTCATATCCGTCTGGAAAGGATTTCGAATCAAATTAAGTTTCTCCTTCGATAATTGGTGAAATAATGTGTGCAAATTTTATTGTCTCCTTTTCAGCCTTTTGGGAAGAGCAGCATGCTATCTGCCTTTTGACAGACATTTGTGATATGTGCGCTTCTGAATGATAAATCATTCATTTAATTGTACAGTATTGTTATTCAACTTCCTTCCGAGACTGGTGCACATTTATAACAGTTGATCTTGTAAAAGGCATCCTTATGCTGTGTTTACATTTGAGCGTTTACCAAGTAACTTTTTAGCTTGGTAAACGCTCAAATGTAAACACAGCATAAGGATGCTTTTTACAAGATCAACTGTTATAAATGTGCGCCAGTCTCGGAAGGAATTTGAATAACAATACTGTACAATTAAATGAGTGATTTATCATTCAGAAGCGCACATATCACAAACATCTCTCAAAAGGCAGATAGCATGCTGCTCTTCCTTAAGGTCAACTTGGTAAATTGGTACATTTTTTACACTGGCTCGAATAACTCAAGTTGATCTGTCAGCACTCGCGCCCGCTGCATCATCAACGTCATCAAATGGAACTGGCGGGAGTTCTAAAACCATGCTCGCTTCAAGAAGTAAAGTGGTAGCTTTCGTGGCGATTGCTTTCTATTTCTTAATTGCGCGAACAGAAACGTCAAGATTTCATAAGCTTTTGATGTAACACCTGAAGAGGTCGAGGCGAAAACGGACGATTTTACTACAAATTGCTTTAAAAAATACCAGACGGGCTAGACGTGCGTGGGCATGGCCGCGAAATCAGTTTTGGTTTGAGAGCCTTTTGCAAGGAGATTTCGTGGAAGATTGGTCGAAAGAAAATTTCAGGATATCAAGGCGTACGTTTGAGTATATTGTTCGAGTGCCTAGCCCGGATTTGTCGAACAGAGACACGAGATTGCGCTAGTCTATCCCAGTAAACAAGCGAGTGGCCGTTGCGTTATGGCGCCTAGCTACTAGAGACACGCATAGATCGACTGGGCTCAATTTGGCATTGGAAGGTGTAAAGCTATGTTGATAACACACGATTTTTGTCAAGCAATTGCCAAACAATTGCAATTGCCGATTGCCGCTTTAATTAAAAGACGATGATTGTATACATTATTAGGAATTTGAAGCCACAGTTTTAATGTATATAGCATATTGCTTAAACATATTTTTAGGTTCAAGTGATTTGATGTTAATACTTAATTTCTATTTACTTTTATTTAATCTGTAAATACACGACCCACCAGCTCTGCTGAATACTCCATCGTGTTTAAATAAAGTGATCAGTTCAGTTCAGAACGGGCCACAGAATTTATAAATTTCCAGGGACTGAGCAAGAGGTGCTACAAATCATTCGCTTGTTCACAAACAAGTCTCCGTTCCCGCAAGTGGTAGGAGCAATTGACGGTAGTCATATTGCATTAAAAACAGTGCCTCTGAACGAACGGATTCAATACTTCAATCGAAAGCAAGATTATTCTATCGTGATCCAAGGTGTTGCTGATGCGTCTTTTAAATTTCTTGATTTGAGTACGGGCTACCCCGGTAGCATTCACGACGCCCGTAATCTCCGTTTGAGTAAACTGGAGAGAGAAATTGATCAAGGTACCTGGCTAAACGGGCCTTCGAAGAGAATTGGAGGTTCTGAAGTTGGACCTCTTCTGGTAGGGGACTCGGGCTTACCCTTTGTCTGTTTGCCTGATGAAGCCGTTTAAGGAAACACCAACATTAAGTGAGAGCCAATTGCGTTTCACTCGTGTCCTCAGTCAGGCCTGGGTTGTTATAGAACAAGCCTTCGGAATTTTGAACGGTCGTTGGAGGTGGAGGAAAAGCAAGCAGAGTCCCCACCACTATCATGGCTTGTTGCGTCCTTCACGATATTTGTATAGATGTTGGAGACCCGAGCGCTATAGACCCCGTTGAGGATGACGATGAAGTGGATCAAAGTTCTTTCAATGGAGACAAGCAGCTTTGCGTAAGGGACATTAGAGATGATATAGTGAACCATTTGTCATAGTACAAACATTAAACCAAAGTTATTCTTTTTATTGGAATGTTTTGGGTTACGTTGAAAACACACAGGTTGATTGACTGGAGATAAATGTACATAGACTGAAATTTTGTCCCCTTCCGTTTGTTACATGTATAATTAATCAGCAATTTAATTCACTGTGGTTTAAAATAATTATAAAAGCTCTCCGATGTTAAAAGTAAAAAAACATTGAAAACAAATAATTCTTGTATTTTAAAACTTGATATGGCAGAAACGATAATTTCTAACCTCTTTAAATTCTTCATTTCTGAAATCATTGTCCTGCTACATAGTTGTTATCTTGATCGAAATTTATCATAACACATGAAATCACGGTCGATGAACTGAAACGAATAAAATGTTCTTACAAAACAAGTAAAGGTCTGTGCTCTATTCTTTCCCATTGGCAACGTCCATTAAAATGTTTCCAAGCATCTTTAAAGCATCCATTGAGAACTTTTGTTGTTCCCTTCTGTTCTCCCTCTCGGCTTCTGCGCTTCGCTCCATAAACGCCTCGTCTCTCTCTTGCGCTCTTTCCATAAACGGCAGCACTGTGGGCTCATCTGCTTCTGCTCTTGCTTTGGCCTTCTTACTGGCTGCTTTCTTTCCATCTTTTCGACTCTTTGGAGTATTCTTCGGGGTACTCTTTGGTGTACTTGTACACTTTCCCGGTTTGCGTTTGTTCTTGAAAAATAAGAACTTCGTCTTCTTCCCAGTCAGAAGTGCATACTTCGCCAGACGGGCCAGGTAGATCAGGGTGGTAGATCATCAGATTGGAAAAGTTTCCTCTTTAGAGCGGACACAGCAGCGGAAACTTCCTCACCGAAAATTTCTTTATCGCGGATGTCCTGATCAATTTGTGGGGAACTCTGGGCTTCGATCGGCGAACTACTCTCCAACACATGTCGAGGATTGATGGCTTCTTGATTGCTGAGAATTTCGTCCTTGTCCTGATAATGCTTAGGCACAAACTCAAGTTCGCCCTCTGCGTGATCCTTGTCACCCTCATCATCTCTCCCTTTTCCATATCCAGTGGTCCGGAGCTTGTCTTTGGTTGTTTTGTATTTTTTGGTGAGATTGCTCATTTTATTTTTGCATTGCTGCGCTGTCTTGTCGCTTAAAACATGTTCTCGCCTGCATCTCTCGTGCAGTTTCTTTGCAATAGATTCCCATTCTGGCGAATTATATGCTTTATAGCGAAGCTTCTCTTCGTTCTCACCGAACAACTCGATGAGGATTTTTTCTTCAATTTCAGCCCATCGACTGGATTTCTTATTCTGCGCGGCGCTTGATAAATCTTTACTAGTGGAACTAGTGGAACTCGAGGACCCGGCTTGAGCACATTGAGGTGCCATTATTTGCATAGGCATTCCACAATACTGCGGGGGAAATTCAGCTGGTTGCTCATACGCATATCTAGAGTACGCATGGTTATATGCGTAGAGACGTGGATATGCTGAATATGCAGCATCCTCCCTGGTGGGAAAATACATGAACAATAATGTCAATAATTACACAACGAAGGATCAAAGTTTGTCTAGAGAAAGTTGTAAATGATACTGAGAATGAAAAATACAATGCCTTCTTTTACCTGACGGATTGTTCGCCGTAAGAAAGTCGATCCAATCGTTCCTTGTTATCTGCCATGATAGAACGAAACGCTTTGTCGAAAACGCGACAATCGCACGATCTGCTCACCGCGGGAATTGAAATATTACGCTGCAACAAGCGGCTATATCTGTCATCTTGACCTTGGTTACCAACTGTAACCATGCCTGATCACAGGGTAATTACAATTTTTACCTTGTTCAAATTTCCTTTGTCTTCTGCGGCATTTACCAAAGTATCAGTTGGCGTTTACAAACGGAAAATGTTTGCCTTGGTAAGTTAACTCTGGTACCTTGGTAAACAGTTCAAGTCTAAACACGGCAATATTGTGGTCTTCTGTAAATGGACTATAATCCAACTATAGCTAAGTACGTGCTAATTTATTCATCCAGTTCGGTGTGCTTGCAATAGCCCTTTTCACGTTTAACTCTGCTCATTTGAATTACAATAAAATCTAGCATGTATGTGAGGCAATTTCGGGCTATTTTGTAGTTTTAGGCGCCCGAAATTGCCTCGCATCCACGTTGGATAACATTGTAATGCCAATGAGAAACATTAACCGTGAAAAGGGCTATTCATTCATGTCGACTGGTTAATGAATAAAAAAGCTGTGAGTGATCGTTTACTAGACAATAAGACGTTGTGTAATAATAGCACACGAGAAAAACATTAAACACCGCATACTAATAAGGAGGAGGTTTTATCGGGTTTTAAAACCACTGCACGTGATGTTTTATCGACCATTTGGTCAATGGGTTTACGAATTATTAATGAGTTTTTGAAAGATGTTTTTTTAAGAAACAGACTTGCATGCTTCTCGTTAAACAACAACTTTTCTTATTTCAGTTCTAGGAAAGTCAACTCGATGGCTCCGTTTAATGATGTTGGAGTAGTACCATGGATGATTCGCTTGAGAATTCAACGAACCCAAACTAAACTGGAGCCAAATGCATGCAATTCACAAAAGATGACCATATCGATATAAAACTAGTCAAAGCAGGTTGCTACTCTATCATTATGCTGATATCACTGCTCGGAAATTCTGCACTCATCGCCATCGTTGCCAGATACAAACACATGCAAACGACTACCAACTTGCTAATCGCAAATATGGCCATCTCAGATTTAATGGTATCGGCATTCGCCGTTCCGCGAGAGCTCGCACAAATTTTCACCGGCGTGCAAAGATGGCTGATTGACGCGACTGCTGGAGTTATTTTATGCAAACTTGTTTATTTCTTCCAAGACATTTCCATTGCTGTATCGATTCAAAGTATCTTGTTCATCACTGTAGATAGGTATGCTGGAGTGGTTCAGCCATATAGAGACCCCATCATAACACCAAGACGGAGACGAGTCCTTATTCCACTAATATGGTTAATAGCTATGGGTCTACACGGCAATTACTTTTACACAGTGCGTCTCAAACAAGTCAATGACATACGTTATTGCATCTTCAGCTGGGAACCCGCGTTTGACAGTCTACAAGCTCAAAGAATCTACTTCGTGGCGATATCAGTTATCTTAATTGTCATCCCCTTGGCGGTCATTACGGTTTTATATTCACTCATGTTCAGGTCTATACTAAAACAGAGATCATTTTGGCAAACAGTGTCCTCATTCAGACGGCGAAGGCGAAAAGAAGACACTAAGATCATTAAGAATATTCTGACCATCATAGTTTTTTTTGTTATGTGTATACTTCCTATAGATATCACTGGATTGTTACACCTTTTTGCGCTGCAGGAAAAAATTCCTTGTGGAATAGACCATTGGAACTTTGCAGTCAAGTTCATATTTTACTCCAACGCATCGCTTAATCCATGCGTTTATTTTCTTCTGAATGAAATATATCGGCAGAGCCTTTGGAATCTTTTAAAATGTCGGGATTCCCAACCAGAGGGCAAAGCGACGGTGTATGACATGGCCCTACGAACATTAAAGTGAACAAGTTTCAATTCATGTTGAATCGTTCACGAATTTATTTGTAGGGTCGAGTGAAAGTAAAACAATGGTTTCTCTTTGGAAAATAAAATGATTGACGGTGGTTTTTCTTGGGATTCTGTGAACAGTTGTCAAATTCGAATCACTAGCAATTTGACCATTTTAAAAGAGCCATAACATAGCTTTCAGGTCATATTTGTCTGGAAAGGATTCCTAATCAAATTAATTTTCTCCTTCGATAATTGGTGAAATAATGTATGCAAATTTTATTGTCTCCTTTTCCTCCTTTTGGTAAGAGCAGCATGCTATCTGCCTTTTGTAAGATATTTGTGATATGTGCGCTTCTGAATGATAAATCACTTATTTAATTGTACAGTATTGTTACTCAACTTCCTTCCGAGACTGGCACACATTTATAACAGTTGATCTTGTAAAAAGTATCCTTGGCTTGTTTAGCGCTAAAGTAACCTCATCCGTAAAAAGTAAAATTATTTATATTTGAACTGGCGCCGTTACTATAATTAGTCTTGTGGTTCGTTTGAACCAACCATACTGGTAAAGAAAAAGCAACCATTTTACTGAATTTATTTCTCTACTCAAACTCCTGCTGTGTTTACACCATGTTTAGCGTTTTACCGAGGTATTGGAGTTTACTTACCTAGGTAAATATTTTGCGTATGTAAACGCCAACTGATACCATGGTAAACACCGCCCGAGACAATACAAAGTTAAGGTTACCGGATACTTTCAAGAGTCGTTTTTTTGCCAAAAACATTTTAAGGCCAAATTAAACATTACTAGTCTCGCTTCATTTTCAAAAAAAATTTATATATATTACAAATCTTGATGCGTGCGCGAATTATCAATAAGAGAGGTTGTTTCATATGAAATTCTATCACCCGCCAGAGTGCTATAAGCCAATTAAAATGTATCAGCGTCAGGGCTTCCCGTGATGCTTTTCGCGGGAAAAGATACGGAGTCGTTCATTTCATGTCGCCTCTCTTCCTCATTTGTTTACGTTTGCAACTTGTGATTTATTCACCCCAAGTTTTCGCTTGTATTCGTTTTTCGTATCGTGTATGGCGAAAAATAAGAAGGAAAAGAGTCCGTGGTTGAAAACTAAGAAGAAAACTGGTCCTAAGAAAAAAAAAAAAAGAAAGTTTCCGATGAATTAAGGATGGCGCAAAACTTTTGCCGAAACTCCATAGCGCATAAGCCCAGGTACAATAATCGATATATCGAGTTCTTTAAGGCCCTTTCCCCCCCCCACATATTGGGCTCAACGCTGGCCTCCAGGTTGCGAGTGAAAATATCTTCATCAAACCTACAAAGCAGAAAAAACTCGGATATTGAACTGCAAGCTTGCGACGGCAATTTATTCGCATGGATAATGGTATATAAGCTTATAAATAGTCCTTCAACGTACCCCAGTGACCGCATTTCTGCCTGCAGCTGTTCTTTCGGATCGATGGGGCTCACCGTCGAGGCCACTGCAGTTTTCTTTTCCTTCGAAGAATTTTTTTCTGCCCGGCATTTCGCAAGGAAATCCGAGAAATTCTGACCGGTAATAGAACTGCAGTCGCGCACTCAACTATTTTCCGGCGCGACACCAGTAATCTCAGGGGACTCAGCAGTATAATTAGGACTCCTGTAATTCTATTGGCTTTCGATATCGGCGTCATCCACAGTGTGAAATATGGCGCAGCACGGGCTTGAAATGTTTGTAATCTTTTAGAAGCGGAAATAACCTACTTCGTTTTTACGCGTGTGCGCTTTCTTTAAAGGGAGAGTTTCACGGTTGGGCGCATGTGCGAACGATAACGTAAGCGCTGTCAAGCCAATTGTTTTTGCACCAATTAGAAGCGAGTACACAACACCGGCGGGATACGGCGGGCAAATGTTATGGTTATAACTTGCTGGCATAAAACTAAAACTGACCGGCTAGTGTTTCGGTCACGTTTCAGAAAGAAACAAAAAGGCTGCCCATGTAAAACACATGGGGATTTTTGCAGCGCCGCTTCGTGAATGTCCCATAACATTCAAGAAATGCCAGAACTTATGCGAACGTATACGGTTTTATTTTAGTACAATGTCGATATCTCGCGGCATCGACCTTTTTTTTATTACGCGCGGTTCGAAACGCCGAGAAACTCCCTCAAACTTACGTACTTAAATCCAGTATTTCACCAGCATTCAGTGACAAACTTACTATAGTGTGTACGCTCGAAAGCCTGATTTTATTAGACCAGCGAGAAGGCGAAGAACAAGAAATCCGCAAGCTTCAAGAGGCGATGCGACCGTTCAGTAACAACAACACTGAGCGTCCTTCCGAGATGCTGGAATGCATTTGAGAAAACTCTGCCATGGTGGCAAATCAAAACTGCGTTTGCCATTCGCAATGACCATAATTTTAAAGATAAATGAATACCTTACAATAGATTTTGTAGTTTGCCGCAAATCTTTTGGATTTTTTTTCTACTGCCCGCTATTCGAGCCCGCTAATAGACGACTACAACTAACTCTCACATTTGATCTCATATTTATTCGCTTCGCGTCTCAGTGTTGTACAATTTTTTCCATCCCAAGCAAAACACTGATGTTTGATGTTGTTTGTCCGTCGAATTCTCCGTTTTTGACAGTTGACTTCCATTTGAACAAACAGTACGATAGAAATCTAGAAAATCCTCGCGAGTTCATCCAAAGCCAGTTGGTGACCTTTGCCATTTCTAGCGAAGCAGATGTGCCGCGAAATCATTTTCTATTTTAAACAGACTTATCTCTTTACCAATTTTCCACGTTTGGTGGACGTATCTTGTTAACCACAGTAGATTTCTACATCCACTCCACTCTGTCCGCTTTAACTTCTGTGCTTCCAGAGAGTCCACAGAACGTCCCGTCGCCGGTCGGCCGCGGCGTCTCCTTGCCGATCCATCGACAAAAATGTCGTTTTCGGATGCTAAAACACTTTTACCTTACAAAAATCGAACTTATATTTACAACAGGAAACAAAGATTATAAAAAGTGAAGAACGAAGAGCGGATGATCCAAATTCGGGCGCGATTTCAACAGATTGCTCGCATCGAATTTAGTGTCGACCCGTACAATTTATTTTTGAGCCGGTCTGCTCGCGCATGCGCTTGACCGTGAAACTCGGCCTTTAAAGTAATTTATAAAGTACAAGGATTTGACGGATTGCCTTGAAATTTGACCCGAAGATTTCCAAGACAACAAGCAAACAAACTATGTGAGGGGATTTCCGTTTTGTCAAATTGATCGTCCGCAATGGCCTTCGTCGTAAAACGTACCGGTAAGTCTTTGATCATCAAAATTGACAGTAAAATTGCGAAGCAAGCAACAGGAATAAGGAAAAAGCCTCACATGGTTTTGAAGATTAATGCCTTGTGATTGATATGATGCAGTAGTTTAGATTCTGCGGTCGAATTCCATACCCGATAAATTCGCTCAAAGAGACATCAGTCGGTTTGGGCTTTTGGGACGCACTCTCCTTTCGGCTAGAAAAAATCAAAGCGAAATAATTTTCACCGGATAGTACATTTCATTAGCTTTGTACTGATACATAGTTTATGGTTGTTGCATTTAAAACAGCGCGCAAATATTTTTTTTCGCGAAGGACACCCGCGAAGGTATTCGGTAACCTTAACCAATGTAAAAGTTCGATTAGCCCTGTGATCAGGCATGGTTATTTTAGGTCGGAAAACCAAGGTCGAGATGACAGATATATCCGCTTGCGGTCGCATAGTATTTCACATTCCGTGGAGTCCAGATTGCGTCAGTCTCATTCGATCACGTTTTTCGCAACTTCATTTTCACGTTTGTTTTTTATCTACCTACGAGTCATGGCAAAAAACAAAGACATTAATCCTCACGACGACGAACAACTCGAGAGGTAAAGTTAACATCTCTGCATTGCTAATTTGTTTGCCAAATCCCGACCAACCACTCGGACAATGTAATCGAAGGTACGTCTAGATATCCTAAAGTTCTCTTTCCACCAATCTTCAACGAAATTTCCGTTCAAAAGGGTTTCAAACCAAAATTAGTTTCTCGGCCATGACCAGGCACGGCTAGCGTGCCTTGTCTTTTGAAAAGCAATTTGAAGGAAAATAAATCGCTTTCGCCTCGACTTCTTAAGGTGCTGCAAAAGCAAAAGCCGCTGAAATCGTGAGACTTGAGTTTGCAGCTCAAGAACAAGAAAAAGAAACGCAAGGACTACAAGAGCCACAGCTTCTCTTATAAACGCGGGCATTTTATGCATGGATTTTAGAATTTGCCGCCATTTCGATTTGATCGTGATCGTGATTGATGACAGGTTTACCTCGGTTATTTGAGCCAGTATAAACAATGTACGAATGTACCAAGGTTTTGTCAGTAAATGATTACCCTGGTAAGTGCCCAAGTGTAAACACAGCATTATTCAGGAATGATCTCTGTAACAGTGTGCTTTTCTCACAGATCAAAGATACTGAGTCTCAGGTTTTCAAATTGATCACTCAGCGAGCTCTGATGGGTTCATTTCATTGCCAGGCACTTTCTCAGTTAACAATGAAGTACGGAAACGTTAAAATTTTTTTCTGGGTTTATTTTTAGGGCTATTTTTCAAATTAAAATTAAAAGGCTAAAACTTGATTGAAAATTTAATTAAAGTAAAAGTAAACTTACAACGCAAATTAAATTCAGAGTAAAAATTGAAATTAAAATCAAATGCGTTTCAAAAACTACCATAGAATGGAAACGAATTGCATTGCTTTCGAAAAACAAACATTAAATAAAATGCAAGTGAAATACAGAGACAATTTTCCCCTTGGCCCACGGCTATCAATACGATGATTCCCTGCGAGTGGCGTGGTGTTCTGAAAAACATGTGGTAGGGAATATGGCGCAGTGGAGGGAGTTTGCGAACAAGAAGTGGGCGAAAAGGACTAAAACGGATAATATAGTGAATGATTTCAACCGAGAAGAGATCATTGTTCAGAAAATCAGTTCCGTAGTAAGTCAAAAGCGGCAAAAGTATAGTCGTGTTGGCGCAAAAGAATATGTTCCGTTTGACAGCTATGATGAGCTTAAGGTTCCGATCGAATATCTCTGACTCTTTCCAAAAGTTCTTTGCTAACCAAATAGAGAAAGACATGATTTGTGATATTTTAGCCGGAGAACGTGGCCCATCATGTAAAAAGATGGGACAAATTCCACAGCTCAAGGTATTCAAATACCACGAGGTTAAAGATTTTTCTTTGACTTCGGCAATCCGCATTTCCTTCACAGGACTAGCAAGCCCGAGGAACTAGTAGGACAGCAGCCCTCGATTTTTATAACAAAATGGTGTGTTTCGTGGGCATGAACTAAAGCCTGAAACAACGAAACGAAACCACCTAGACAAAAAGTAATACCTTTAAAACTAACTGTAAAGGGGCTAAAATATAACGAAGCTGTGAGTTTTCGCTGCGCAAACGTCTTTGCTTGTATTTAGCATTGAACAAATCAACATTTGAACAATAGCCCTGGGCCACTAAACTATGAAGTGAGCTGAATCCGGCCAACTTAGCAGAACACCAGAGGCAACTTTTATTCTGTGATGTGAACTCCAGACGGTTCGTAAAGTGCTCCATAAGATTTTTATGTATGGAGATAAGTCAAGTGTTTATTGGTTCGATAATCTTCGTCTTTTTGGCAGTTGTCGTTCGGAGGGGTGAATCCGCGCAACACTACAGCTCGCTACAAGACGACAGTTTCTGGCATAGCATGGCTGATGTTGATCGTTTGTCATGTTCCGTGCTTTATCACATTATAATGGTAATTCTAAAGGTAAACAGATGGGAGGGAATGAGCGAGGGTATATTTTGGTTCTCTTCAAGAAGTTTCCATTTCGAAACTCGTCTTTAAATCTGTGATTCTTTACTGCTGGAAGATTAAAGAAGTGAGTAAACTCGTGAGAAACACATTAGGACGGCTTTGTTGTTTGTCGAGTTAAGTCACACATGTCTATACTCTGTCATAGAAAAGAAAAAAGACTAGTTATATTGGTTTGTGTTGGATGAAAACACAAGTCAGTCACTCAACCTTCGTAATCTTTTTACATAAACGACTTTATCCTTTTAATAATCAAACTGAAGGGTCTTTTCTATAAGTTTACACGAAGTATGCGTAAGAAATGAACAAGAACGAGAACTTTTAAGCAAAATACTTTAAATGTTGTGTCCTTTGTTTCCAGGTCGTTTTGTACCCTTTTAAGGACACGTTTGTTTCTGTTCGGATACTTTAGCAGAAAATGTAAGTTGCAGAAAGTTCTACGTCTTCGAATTTACGACTTGTTGTTCGCTGTACGAAAAATTTCAGCTTTTGTTGACAGTTTTCTTCAACCAATAATGAAAGAACAGCAGTCATACATTAAAGATACAACACGGTTTATTAACTTCATTGAAGGAACGAGAGTTCCACAAAATGCAATCGTTGTCTCAATGGATGTTACAAGTCTATATACAAATATACCACAAGAAGAAGGTATCCCGACCATATGCCATGCATATGAAACATTCTACACGGCAACAACCCCTATACCAACACATTATCTTAAAGAAATGCCGAGACTTATATTACAAGAAAACTCTTTCCAATTTAATGGAAAAAAACTTTCTCCAGACCCATGGCACGGCTATGGGGACTAAAACAGCAGTCTCTTTTGCTAATATTTTCATGGCTAAGATTGAGACAGCAATTATCGATCAGCACAGTGCAAAGCCGTTGGTATGGAAGAGATATATCGATGACATGTTTTCCCTATGGGACACTAATAGAGAGGAAATTAACAACTTCATTAAGCATGCAAATAACTATCATCCTACAATAAAATTCACTGCTGATATCTCTGATAAAGAAATCACCTTCCTTGATACATGCATCTACAAAGGAGCACGGTTTGAAAAAAAAATCTATCCTTGACACACGTACTTATTTTAAGCCTACTGAAACATTCCAGTACACGCACTTAAAATCCTGTCACCCACCTGGAGTCAAAAAAGGCTTCGTGAAAGGCGAAGGCCTGAGACTACTAAGAACTAACTCTTTAGAGGAGACTCTTGTAGAAAACATAAGAATATTCAAATTACGCCTTCGAGCGAGAGGCTACCTGAACAACCTTATAGAAAAAACACTCTCGAAAGTCAAATTCTCTGACAGAAAGAAAGCCCTCAAAGAAAACGTAAGAGTGCAAAAAAGAAAAATTGCCCTTTGTAACGCAATACAACCCATCTGTGCCTAACCTTAAACAGATTCTAATGGAGAAATGGTATCTTATAGAATCACAACCTAAACGTAAAGAAATGTTTAAAGAACCTCCAATTATTTCTTATAAGAGAGGCAGTTTGTTGAGACATATACTGGTTAAAGCCAATCTGTAATTAATCTCTTTAACACTACATGTGGAAAATCAATAAGATTCATGCAACACATTTGCGGGATCTGTGAATGGCCTGTCACTATTTATTCACCTTGCTGTAACTGACGGCTTCCATTATAATTATTTAAGTTTTCGGTACGTCGTATTGTTCGCATTATTCTTAAGCTAGCTACACTATAGCGACTGGTCTTGCTAATATCTTATGCCAGTAAAATAATTGCACAACCTTGTTTCCAGGGCCCTCTCTCTTCGAGGGAGGAAGAGAGAGGGCCCTGGGAACTAGTTTGACAATTGCGGCACTAAAAATGGTGAACGCAGCCGTTATTTGAGTCGCAGCGCTCTTTCCTCACCAGAGCCGTACTATCAGAGCCCAACGGTGGAAATATTTTGGAGTCTCAAATAACAATAACCATCTCGCTGAAAAAAACAAGAAGCTGTTATCAGCTTATACTCGGGCCATATTTGACTGCGTGGTACGTAAGCGTACGATCTTTTAGCAGTGATAGCTTCCAGCATCGCTACCTCCCCAAGATCAATAGTTAAAGAGATATACACTCAGGAAAAAATAGTTCAGGCTTCAGAAGTGATTTATCGTTTTATTGCTACAGCTCTTTTTCGTATGGTCAGGAGCTGACCACACTCATCAGGCAACTTCAACGAATGACCAGTAAAGATTTAAAAGCTGGCTATATAAAGTTATCAAAAACTGGAGATTTAAAACAAGCAGCTGCTAGGCAATAAAATACAATTCCACGTGCCGTCATTGAATTCACGTGCCATGATACAAACGGTTACGTTACGTTATACAAGAGGTTTTTGGTAGATATCTATTTATATGAGGGCATGGATTTGTGAAATCATTCGAACTGGTGATTTAAAACAAGCGTTTGCTGGGCGATAACATACTAATGCACGTGGCGTGATACAATTCACGTGCCATGATACAAACGGTTACTTTACGTTATTCGAGAGGTTTTGAGTACATATCTATTTCTGTTGGGGCATGAACTTGGTAATTCATTGCATTTGTTCAGGCTACAAAGATCTTTTCTGCAGATTAAAATAAACTTTTCGTGAAGACATAGGTTACATTTCTTGTTAGTGTTATTAAAGGGTTTGCACTTTTTGAGTACTTTCCTTTAATGCGAAATGTTTTGCTTGCGTCCTTCAGGGTCCATTTATGTTCAGATAGTTCCACTGCATTCCGTCTGTTGGTGTTTCGGAAGAATGTGTGGTGGTTTCGGTATCGTTCTTTAAAGTTTGATGCCAGTACCACGTACGATTCTGTTGTTGTTACCGTCGTTACCGTCGTTTGGTAGACCACTTGCGCTTGGAAGCATTTAGCATCAAGTGGGCATTCTGCTTTCTTCCTGCAGCTGTTGCAGCTCGGGTCATGATTTTGGTTTGGGTCGTTGCTACATTTGAGAGTATCTGTTTGTTATGTGATGCGATGATGGTTTTCATGTTTGGCATGCATGAGTAGCTGAGTTTTAGTGTCTGTCTGTCAAAGATCTTGTTTAATGGGTGGCTCTTGGGGAAGCATTTGTCGACGATGGATAAAAATTTCTGTACAATTGACAATTTTTAAATCTCCTTTATTTAGCATACACTTTTTTTTTTTTAATTTTTTAATTTTTTTTATTTAATTTAACACTCAAATATCAACTTATCAATATAAGCTCAAATTCTTTTACTCAGATGTATCAACGATATGAAACATGATTTAGCCAAACAAAGCTCTGTGAGCTCTAGGGCACAAATTCAAGAAGTTTGGCGACAAAACGGTTTCCTTCTTGAACAATTCAAAAACTGTTAACAAAATTGCAAGTAAGTTCGCATAATTTGTCATGCGTGATGTATTCCTTGGCCCGCCAATTTTTCTGAACGTGTTTTTCTGAACTTGTTTCGCGTTTTGTAATAAAAATGCTCCGCGTGATAACCCATGAAGGTTCAGGATTTTTCCGGCGAAGGAATCAAACACGAGAATTGCCATCGCACGACTGAGTGTGACACGATAGCGATCGCGACACCGATTACATCTCTATAAAGTCAAATTGGAAAATATATTAAGTCTAATTGTGGTCACCAAAATCAAAGCTATTTAGCGGTACTTTCTTTTGGGGCTATTTTGATGTTATTATGCGTAGTTCGAACGAACTTGTAAGTCTCTGGATGAAAACCTAAGGCGTGGACATTAAAATAAAAGCTAAAGAGCAGCAGTTTTCTCAAACGTGGATTTCGGCATTTCTTAAAGATGACCTTTGAAAGTTAAAACGGGTTAATGGATCCTATGCACCTAAACCTCGAGCACCTCTGCTGCCCTATTATTCCAAGCGTTCATTAAGTCAGAAACTGTCTCTCTTTTCCCCTCTTCCTCAGCGTGCACTTGCGATCGATCGTTCGATTCGACATGACCATTCTTATGCCGTGAAACATTCGCGTTGCTTGCGGTGAGGTCTGCATTCGAATCTTTGGAATTCTTTGAATTTTCTGAGTATTCTGCAGCATCTTGCATTGCAAAGGGCCCGAAGAAAGCTGCAAAACCTCACTATACTTTTCTGTTTCGATTTCGCATTTGCATTTTACATGCCCTCCATCTACATCATCTTGCGCGGAGTTAAATTCATTCGCGTGCTGCTCGTGCGACAAACCTTCCAAAGGCTCATGATTTCTTGCACAACTGTCACCCTCGCTAATTTACCAATCAGACGAAACCGAGTGCACCACGTTCAAGCTACCTCCTCTTCTCTTATACTATATCCACGGGCTTTAATCCTTGCATTTTCGCTTTCTTCGCCACTCGACATGCTATCATTGCCATCAACTTTTTGTTCTAACGACTCCAGAACCCTCTCTGCGCTAAGGGAAACTGTTCACAAACGCTTCACAACCGACGCCAAATGTTTTGATTCGAAAGAATAGCGACTCGCAGAATACATCGGGGAAAGGGAGGGGAGCTTAGGAAGCGAAAAAAAATGAGGGAGATCGGGGCCCTCCCCTCCCCTTCCCCAACTACTTAACTACTCACGGCCCGAGTACAAAGAATGCGAAGAATTTGATAACGCGACCGAAAACGTAACTCGTGTCGCTCGAATACATAAAACGAGACCGAGAACTTAACTCGTGGCAAGAGGTCTTATCTCTCGGCCCATCGCGACCCAAAAAATAAAAAAAATAATTTGATAACGCAACCAAAAACTTAACTCGTGCTGCCTTACGGCCCGAGTAATTGTTGCTGTTTACGTATATTTATAATTTTTTAATTTATGACCGCGTGAATGTTGCCAATTGGGAAAAACGTAATGTGGCTACATGAATACTGCCAAATTGTGCCCAATGAATGCCCACATTTTAATTGCGATAACCTAAGACTCACAGACGCGCTGTTGAAACAGCTGACAGGTTAAAATGGGTATATTTAAGCAAGTACGCTGGTAAAACATTGTTTTCGAAGTGTAGTCGCCTCGAAAGCTGGCTTGTAACCTGAAGGGCACTACATCTAACAAAAAATTAAAGAACGACTAGTCCCATTAAAACCCAATTCGTTTGTCAGTGAAGCAATTGTGTTTTCTGATTTGAAGCCGTTTAGGAAAAAGACAAAAATGGCGAACTGGACTGAAAATAGGAACTTTACGAGCACGCTGAGACAAGCAAACATAATTCCAGCAGGAGTAGCTGTATCTTACGCTACTTTGAACGTTTTTCTTTCCATCATTGCGTCTCTGGGTAATGTCCTGATCTTTATTGCTCTTCACAAGGCATCTTCTATTCATCCACCAACAAAACTGTTATTTCAATGCCTGGCAGCAACTGATCTTTTCATTGGTCTCGTATCATAACCGCTCTTTGTCATCCTCCTGCTGAATGCTGGTGGCATAAAGATCAACCTCAACTTCAACTTCATTGAACAGATTATTCAAATAAATAATGATTCAAGTTTTGTTCTTTGCGGAACGTTGATCCAGACCTCGATCGCCATCAGTGTTGATAGGCTTCTCGCCCTGAAGTTGGGACTCAGATACAAAAACGTCGTAACACTGAAGCAAACTCGTGCACGCACTGTTTGTATTTGGCTAGCTGGGATATCAGTTGGATTTATTTACTTCTTTTGGATCCATTTAATACGTATCATGTTCATTACAGCAGTTGTGCTTTCAGTCGTCCTTTTATCTATCTCAATATTCTGTTACACGAAGATAATCCTCACATTGCAGCAACACCAAGCTAAGGTGCAAGACCGCCATAATCAGCAAGGAATGACGCCACAGAATATCGGAAAATACAAGAAGACAGTTTCTGGCATAGCGTGTGTGCAGTTGGCATTGGTTGTTTGTTATGTTTCCTGTTTGGTCTCCATCATAATAATAAAAGTAAATGGATGGACTGGCGTGAGAGCGGAAATCATTTGGGCATCTACAGGAAGTCTTCTTGACTTAAATTCGTCTCCCAACCCGATTCTTTACTGCTGGAAGATAAAAGAAGTAAGGCAACTCGTATCAGACACATTAGGACAGTTTTGTTGTTCAAGTAATCTTCATTGCCTTTATTAGGGACCGAGGAAGATAAGCGGAAACCCGGCGCAACGATCGTTTACAATATTTAAAGCAAGGGTAAGATGGAATAATGATAAGATAAGCTTTTCAAAAAGAATAAATGAAAAAAAACGTAACCAGAGAAAACAGTCTATCACGGAAGGTTTACAACTCAACTAACAGGCTTAGCTGTAGAAACAACGAGCCGAATAGTTGAGTGTAACGAGAGCGAAGCTTACCGACTCTGGGTTCGTTTAGATTTTAGAAGGACGCTGACAATGCTGGAAACCTGTTGTGAAAACAATTTACTTTTTAATACATGTATTCGCAGACCAGCTTTTGGCAACTCTTTTATTGTTGTTTATTTTAAACCATTGTGGTCTTCTGTAAAAGGACTATAACGCAATTATAGGTAAGTACGTGCTAATTTATTCATTCTTCGGTGTGCTTGCAATTCATTCTTGTCGGCTGGTTAATGAATAAAAAAGGTGTGAGTGATCGTTGACTAGAGAAAATGACGTTGTGTAATAAAATAAATAGGTACACTGGCCTTGATACCTCGATTTAAGGGTATAAAAACGTAACAACAGCTCTTAAAAATCTATGGCATTATCAGGAAATGAAACAGTTCTGAGCACATTACAATACGAAACACCTGCTATTTCACTTAACGTTTGTTTGAAGAACACCTTCCGAACTAATTAGTTGTTATTAAAAAGTAGCTTATCATAAAAAGGGAATTCCACATGTTTGATTGGTTTAGCGGCCATGGTATAAATACCGTGCAAATACGGTAAGAGTACGCATATTTGAAAAAGAAAATATTACCAAAATTAGCAAGATATAGGGATTCGTTCGTGTTGTTTTTAATAAAACAGTTATGCTATTAGCGTTTGTTCGATACAAGTATCATCTCGTATCCAATGCACGCTGGTAGAGTAATTGTTAAATATGACAGTTGACTCCAGCAAGACAGCGAGAAGGGGGTGGGGGTGGGAGAGAGAGAGAGACACTCAACATAATTTTTTTTTCAGGGAGGCTCCGCCCCGAGATCCAAACCCTTATCCTTTTATATAACATTTTTGACAGAAAAGGTAACCCTTTTGCAGTGCTGTAAAACCTTTTATATTAGGCCTAACAAACTAGACCTAGCCCTAACAAAATACCCCAATAAAACAACTCCCCAAGAAAACAACGTCAACACGTAAACCCCCGACAGAGTATCATTGATGGTCCTTCCTTGGAAAAACAAGAAATCTGCATCTGCCCTACCCACCTCTCCCCAACGCTAGGGAAACAAGACAGGCCCTGGGCGCGAGAGGCCTGGGCTCCCCTTATTAATTTTCTTTGTTTCCGAGCTTGGGAGGGCTTCGTAAGTCGGTCAGTGGGCGGCAACGCCAACGAATTTCAACTTGTTCAAGTTGTACAAAAACGCCATCTGCTCAGGATCCAACTTGGTAGGAGTGGCCAGTGTTCAAGTTAAACAAGGGGGGAATGAAAAATTAATTGTTGTGTGCTCTCGTTTTCCACAAAACTTTGAATTTGGTTCATTCACGTCGTTGTTTTCCAGCAAGAGAAATGTACCAAAACTTAAAACGCACGTGCAGAGTGATTGTTTTTCCTCGTCAAACCTAATTTTTTAGGGTGTTGTCGTCGCGGTTGTTGTCGTCGTAGCTTTCAAATTAGCGACCTTAAGATTTGACTACGAGTACAAGATTGAGTACGAGTAAGACTTTTTAAATTTGGTTTACGTGGTTTAGAAAATCTCTTCTCAAACTCATTAACAATTCATCAAGAGAAAACAAAGAAAATAACAACCGTGACTGTGGTTTGGATATGTGATCCTAATTACCATAAAATTTTGCCAACTTTAGCCTTGAATTTCTATAAGAATTATTGATCGTTTGAGAAGCCATTTCAAACACTCGAAAGTATGTTTAATCGGCTGCGCCTCGTTTTTTCAACCTACTTCTCAGTGTTTGGATATCTGATGAAACACACCTTCTCGTGTTTGATATATTACTTTCACACCAATCTTGTTTCTAGTATCTCCTTATCTGCTGGAGAAAAACGGAAAAGAGCGAGACTTATGAGGATGTGACTGATTTGAAATTTGAAAGTCATACTCCATCAATTCTACAAGTACCTTAATGATAACGGTCTTTTAGCTAATTGTCAATCTGGCCGTTCAGATCTCTTCATAGTACACTAACAACTTTGCTAGAAGCTACCAACAGCTGGTCTGTCAATATAGATAATGGTTTCATCTTAAAGAAGGGTTTTGACACGATAGAACATAAGATCCTTTTAAGCAAGTTAGTCAACTACCGAGTTTATGGTAATGATGACTGTTGTGAACGTTGGTATTTAGTATAAGAGAAAAAAAAATTAAACACCGTATACTAATAAGGAGGAGGCTTTATCGGATTTTAAAACCACTGCACGTGATGTTTTATCGACCATTTGATAGGTCAATGGGCTTATAAATTATTAATTAGTTTTTGAAAGATTGTTCAATACACAGACTTGCATGCTTCTCGTTAAACAACAATTTTTTTTATTTCAGTTCTAGGAATGTCAACTCAATAGCTCCGTTTAATGCTGTTGGAGTAGTACCATGGATGATTCGCTTAAGAATTCAACGAACCCAAACTCAACTGGAGTCAAATGCATGTCATTCACAAAAGATGAGACTATGGATATAAAGCTGGTCAAAGCAGCTTGTTACTCTATCATAATGCTGATTTCACTGATTGGAAATTCTTCACTCATCGCCATCGTTGCCAGATACAAACACACGCAAACAACTACCAACTTGCTAATCGCAAATATGGCCATCTCAGATTTAATGGTATCGGCATTCGCCGTTCCGCGAGAGCTAGCGCAAATCTTCACCGGCGTGCAAAGATGGCTGATTGACGGGACTGCTGGAGTCATTCTATGCAAACTTGTTTATTTCTTCCAAGACATTTCCACCGCTGTGTCGATTCAAAGTATCTTGGTCATCACTGTAGATAGGTATGCTGGAGTGGTTCAGCCATATCGAGAACCCATCATAACACCAAGACGGAGACGACTCCTTATTCCACTAATATGGTTAATAGCTATGGGTCTACACGGCAATTACTTTTACACAGTGCGTCTCAAACAAGTCAATAACATACGATACTGCATCTTCAGCTGGGAACCCGCGTTTGACAGTCTACAAGCTCAGAGAATCTACTTCGTGGCGATATCAGTTATCTTAATTGTCATCCCCTTGGCGGTCATTACGGTTTTATATTCACTCATTTTCAGGTCTATACTAAAACAGAGATCATTTTGGAAAACAGTGTCCTCATTCAGAAGGCAAAGGCGAAAAGAAGACAATAAGATCATTAAGAAAATTCTGGCCATCATAGTTTTATTTGTTATGTGTATACTTCCTATAGATATCACTGGATTGTTACACCTTTTTGCGTGGCAGGCGAAAATTCCTTGTGGAATAGACCATTGGAACTTTGCAGTCAAGTTTATATTTTACTCCAACGCATCACTTAATCCATGCATTTATTTTCTTCTGAATGAAAGATATCGTCAGAGCCTTTGGAATCTTCTAAAATGTCGGGATTCCCAACCAGAGAGCCAAGCGAGGATGTACGACATGGCCCTACGAATATAAAGTAAACAAGTTTCAATTCATGTGGAATCGTTCACGAATTTATTTGTAGGGTTGAGTCAAAGTTAAACAATGGTTCCTCTTCGGAAATAAAATGATTTACGGAGGTTTTTTTTGGGATTTTGTGAACAGTTGTTAAATTCGAATCACTAGCAAGTTTACCATTTTAAAAGAGCCATAACATAGCTTTCAGGTCATATCCGTTTGGAAAGGATTCCGAATCAAATTAATTTTCTCCTTCGATAATTGGTGAAATAATGTATGCAAATTTTATTGTCTCCTTTTCAGCCTTTTGGGAAGAGCAGCATGCTATCTGCCTTTTGTGAGATATTTGTGATATGTGCGCTTCTGAATGATAAATCATTCATTTAATTGTACAGTATTGTTATTCAACTTCCTTCCGAGACTGGCGCACATTTATAACAGTTGATCTTGTAAAAAGCACCCTTAGCTTGTTTAGCGCTAAAGTGAGTTCATCCGTGTAAAGTAAAATTATTTATATTTGAACTGGGGCCGTTACTATTAGTCTTGTGGTTCGAACCAACCATGCTGGTAAATAAAAGCAACCATTTCATTGAATTTATTTCTCTACTCAGACTTATTCAGGAATAATCTTTGTAGCGGAGCTCTCGCGCACGCCGCAGGCGCGCGCAGCGGAGCCCCATAGCTAAGAGAATCTGGTAACCCGTGAATGCGAGAAATTTTGGTTTGGATATGACGTCATTTCTGTCCATCCGACCGTCCGACCGTCCGTACGCAATCCCACAATGCTAATGCGCCCGTGTTTGTTTGGCGGGAAGAAATGAATAAAGAAATGCTAAAGAACAAAAAGCACAAAGACAATTTATACGTATTTGTTGGATATGTTGACAAACGTGGAAAGAAGAGAAAAAGAGAGAAAAAGAAAACAAAAAAGCGGGGACGATCAAGCAAAGTTTAACGTGGAAGAGAGCGACGGATAGCAAGTTAGAGCAGGTCGACCGGAAAAGAAAAGTAAGCTTAAGTTTAAAGAAACCTCACATTTGCCTATATCACCCGTTCGTGATCAGTTATGGTAACTTTTAGAACTCTAAAATAGCTTTGCATAGACACTTTAATCGCTTTCGATACCAGCAATATTCGAGAAGTTAATTTTGAAAAATTTGTTTCGTGGCCGTGGGTTTTTTCGTTCGCAGCGCACGGCCCTTAAGCTTATAAATGTGTTTGTAAACAAACACAAGTTTCAAAGCTCTGAAATAATTGTACCAAACACCAAAGAGTACGTTTCGGTATTCTCCTTTTCTTAAACTTAGAGACTAGAATTATTACTAATTAAGAGCAGGATTGACACAGTTTTTAATATCCAATAATTTTTCGCCGGGAGCTAACTTGCTCTCGCAAAAAATACCATGTTTACGTGATTACGACGGCCGTTTCAACAAATCATTTGCAAACCAAAAAGGTTTCTTCCCGGAGAAAACTCGATAACTTTCCTTTTTGTTACGTGTTTCAAGCTTTACACAGATATTTTAATCGTTTATTAAATTTTCGATACCATCGATATTCGTGTCGAAATTAATTTTTGAACATTTTGTTTCGTGGCCCGGTTTTTTTCATTCGCACCTTACGGCATTCATGCGTTTGTAAACACACATAAGTTTAAAAGCTCTGAAATAATTCTACCAAACACCAGAGACTATTTTCCCGTATTCTCCATTTGTTAACGTTTATTTAGAGACTAGAATTATTACTATAGGACCAGAATTGACACAGTTTTGGATTTCCAAACATTTTCCCCCGGGAGCTAACTTGCTCTCGCAGAAAATGTCATGTTTACGTGATTCCGACGGCCGTTTACAGATCATTTGTAAACGAAAATGCTTTCTTCCAGGCAATAATCGATAATTTTATTTATGTTATGTGTTTAAAACTTTACGCAGATGCTTTTATCGTTTATTAAATTCTCGATACCATCGATATTTGTTTAGAAATTAATTTTTGTACAATATTGTTTCGTGGCCGTGTTTTTTTCATTCACACCACACGGCTCTCATGCGTTTGTAAACAGACACAAGTTTAAAAGCTCTGAAATAATTCTACCATACACCAAAGACTATTTTCCCTTATTTTCCATTTGGTTGACGAGACTAGAATTATTACTATAGGAGCAGAATTGACACAGTTTTGAATTTCCAAACATTTTCCCCCGGGCCGGTAACTTGCTCTTACACAAAAAAATATTATCATGACGTGTAATTCGACGGCCGTTTACAAATCATTTGTAAACGAAAATTCTTTCTTCCAGTACATGTATTTCCTTAGATTGGTTCTCGCAACCGTTAAACAGAGATCTCGACTCGTCTTGAAGAGATGGGGAAAACCACCTGAGAAAATCCGAGCTCGCACTGAAGTGCCTCGAGAAATTTTAGCTATCTGGCAGACAAAAAGATAGACGGAACTCGTACAAAGTAATTGTTCTCAGAAACATCAGATCTAGAGCCGCTTGAAAAACCGTTTAGTTTCATAAAAGATCCAGAGTTCTTGCAAGCAACAAGGCACTAGATGCGTTTGTCAAAACACTGAGGAAAGATCGTGAAATTGCTTGCGTAGTAAACAAAGAAACACTCACCCGAGAAATCGTTGAAAAGCATTTCCAGTCTTTCAGCTCGGCCCAGCTGACACAACAAATCCTTCGCAGCTTCAAAATACTGCTTGGCTTTAGCTTTTGGTGCTAGAAATTTGTAGAAAATCTTACCGCAGCGATTGGCGCACAAGACGAGTACTCAAATTTTTACTGAGCTTGATGCAAAACGCTCTCGATTTCATTCAAACTTGAACAAAGCTGCCACTTTCATTCATGCCGGTCCGCGCGCGGGAAAATGTTACAAGTTTCTTTTTTTTTTGACAAATAAAGTTCAGCTTTTAATCTATAGCTATAAATCTGTGCTTTGTCATCAATGTGTTGAATAAAAAAACAATTATCCTGCTCAATCTTGCGGAATATCGCCTGATTTTAGCCAACTCGGCCTACGGCCTCGTCGGCTAAGTATCAGGCGATACTTGTTCCGCGCGATTTCGCAGGATAATTGCTAATTGTAAGAAGAAGTAGCGAGTTGAAAGCACTTGCATGGTCGCCATGACTGATTTCAGTTTCTCAACTGACATATGTCAATCCTATCCAAGTTTTTAGCTTTGACACAAATAATCCGGCTTTTGCTGATTCCTGTAAGAAACACGAAAACTAACGTTTAGGAATTCCCTTTCTAGCTGAAGCACTTGATTTCCATGTATTTGTGGTACAAACAACCCGGCTTAAACAGTCGAACTCCAAAGAACTTGAAAGAAGTCGTTGTTTTTGGACACAAAATTAAGAAACCTACGGAATGTAGAACTGGCGTGTTCAGCCAGCCTCCATTGTAACAAACTGATCAGCATTCCAAAAAATTTTCCCTCTGCATTGCATTATTATTGTCTGGGCAGTTTGCTGCATATGCACTAAAAATATAACTGCAGAAAGGATGAGGAACTGGTAAGGTTATCAGGTCACATACCGTAATTTGACCTTATATGGAAAACGATTGCCCCAAGTGTCGCTATGCTATTTTTTTTTTCGGCGGGAAGCGAAAGTTTCTTCGGAAAGATGGAGGAAAAAAAAAAGAAAAGAAAGAAATACCAGACAATACCATCTCAATATAACAACTACAATAAAAGCCACAAAGTTCAGTATGACACTATTTAATGGAACGTATCTCTGAAGTTTCCTTAAAAAATCTTTAAAATTGCAAGATTTTATGATTTAGATTACATAACAACAACAACAACAATAACAACCGGTTACCTTCAAAATTTTTAGGATGGCTTGCAAATCCTGGCAGTAAGAGGTTAAGACCGATCGCTGACATTTCTCAGGTAGAGCAAAACATTTGCTGAAATGTGCACAACTATTACGCGTTTCGATGAGCTGGAACTTCAAAAGCACTTGAATGCTTGTCTCAGAAAGGTTGTAACTCGTACATTTAAAGGTTTCTTGGACTTGAGATGTCCGACTGTGTCCGATCTTCATCGCTTTCGATTTTTCATTCAACTCTGTTTGCAAAGAACTGCGCGTGTCATGTGATCATTACGTTTCGCACGCTTTGGTCGGAAGTTGCCTCAACGTCCCGTCGTTTTAATTTGAAAGAAATTTTTCCTTAAAATAAAACTCAGAAATTTCAACAGCAATATCCAAACGCGGAGAATTAAACAATTATTCCATTCGCACTTGTTAGATATGAGATTAGTTATAGCCAACTCGGCACTTCGTCCCTCGTTGGCTATTTACCATCTCATTTCCAACGCGCGCTCATGGAATAATTGTTAAATAATCGTAAAGATGAACAGATGGGAGGGAATAAGCGATGATATCTTTTGATTCTCTTCAAGAAGTTTCGATTTCGAAACTCGTCTTTAAATCTGCGATTCTTTACTGCTGGAAGATAAAAGAAGTGAGTCAACTCGCGAGGAACATATGAAGACGGCTTTGTTGTTTATCGAGTTAAGTCATACATGTCTATACCCTGTCATAGGAAAGAAAAAAGACGTAAGATTGGTTTGTGTTGGATGAAAACACAAGTCAGTAACTCAACCTTCGTAATCTTTTTAAATAAACCACTTTATCCTTTTAACAACCAAATTGAAGGGTCTTTTCTGTAAATTTACACGAAGTACAGTGTATGCGTAAGAAATGAACGAGAACGAAAACATTTAAGCAAAATACTTCAAATGTTGTCTCCTGTGTTGCCAGATCGTTCTGTATCCTTTTAAGGACACGTTTGTTTCTGTTCGGATACTTTAGCTGAAAATGTATGTTGCAGAAAGTTCTACGTATTCGAATTCACGACTTGTTGTTCGCTATACGATAATGCTAGTTCCCCCCCCCCCCCCTTTTCGCATGTTTAAAGACATATTTTCCCCTTTGAAAACGAAAGGAATTAGTTTTGTTCACAGTGTTACGAAATTTTAATCTCACATTTTGGCGAATGAACTGTAGGTTTTCTCAGTTTACGAATAAACCCAAATGTTTCAGCCGATAAAGGCCATCCAAACAGATATCCAGTGGAAAATGAACCGTTATAACCCCTGATTTATATCAAATATCACTGACGCTGACAAATCCATGAGACGAACTTATCCCCAACTAACCTGTTGCCGTTATCATATATGCCGACTGTCTCCGATTATCCGGGAGTCTACCGACACGGAAATTATCTTCCCGTCTAAGGTACTGGTGACCCTGAAATCTCCCATATAAAATCCACTTTTTCTTTAAATCCACAAAATTTCGTTTTTTCTAATTCATAGTAATTCATGGGCGGGAAAGAGAAGAGATCCAGCTCCAGAAGATTTGTTGGTATCTCGGCGTTATCCCGGCTAACACCACACTCTGTGAGGTGAGAAGAAGTGAATTTGCTGTGACTGACGGCTTCCATTATTTCAGTTTTCTGTATGTCGTGATTTTCGCATTATTCTTACGTTAGCTGCACTATAGTTTTTAAAAAGGACAACTGGTCTTGCTAATATCTTATGCCAATGAAATAATTTCACAACCTTGTTCCCAGGGCCCTCTCTCTTCGAGGGACGTCGACAGAGGGCCATGGGAACGAGTTTGACAATTGCGGCACTAAAAGATGGTGAATGCAGCCGTTATTTGAGTCGCAGCGCTTTTTCCTCACCAGAGCCGAACGGTGGAAATATTTCGCAGTGTTGAATAGCAATAACCATCTCTCTGAAAAAATTATTGCTGTTTACGTACATTAAGAATTTTTTAATTTATAAACCGCGTGAATGTTGCCAATTGGAAATAACTGCCAGATTGTGCCCAATGAATGCCCACATTTGAATTGCGATAACCTACAGACTCAAAGACGCGCTGTTGAAACAGCTGACAGGTTAAAGTGTATATTTATTAAAAGGTATATTTAATTAAGCAAGTACGCTGGTAAAACTTTGTTTTAGCAGTGTACTCACCTCGAAAGCTGGCTTGTAACCCGAAGGGCACTACATCTAACAAAAAATTAAAGAACTATTGGTCTGATTTCCTTTGTCAGTGAAGCCGAACTGCGTTTTCTGATTTGAAACCGTTAAGAAAACGGCCAAAAATAGCGAACTGGCCTGAAAACAGGAGCTTTACGAGCACGCTGAGACAAGCAAACATAATTCCAGCAGAAGTAGCTGTATCTTACGCTACTTTGAACGTTTTTCTTTCCATCATTGCGTCTCTGGGTAATGTCCTGATCCTTATTGCTCTTCACAAAGCATCTTCTATTCATCCACCAACAAAACTGTTATTTCAATGCCTGGCAGCAACTGATCTTTTCATTGGTCTCGTATCATGACCGCTCTTTGTCATCCTCTTGCTGAATGCTGGCGGCATAAAGAACAACCTCAACTTCAACTTCATCCAACAGATTATTTAAATATATAATGGTTCAAGTTTTTTTCTTTGCGGAACGTCGATCGTGACCTCGACCGCCATCAGTGTTGACAGGCTTCTCGCCCTGAAGTTGGGACTCAGATACAAAACCGTCGTAACACTGAGGCGAACTCGTGCACTCACTGTTTGTATTTGGCTAGCTGCGATATCAGTTGGATTTATTTACTTCTTTTAGATTCATTTGTTACATATCTTCTTCGCTATAGCAGTTGTGCTTTCAGTCGTCCTTTTATCTATCTCGATATTCTGCTACACGAAGATAATTCTCAAATTGCAGCAGCACCAAGTTAAGGTGCAAGACCGCCAAAATCAGCAAGGAATGACGCCACAGAATATCAGAAAATACAAGAAGACGGTTTCTAGCATAGCGTGGGTGCAGTTGGCATTGGTTGTTTGTTATGTTCCCTTTTTAGTTTCCATCATCGTAATAAAAGTAAATGGATGGACCGGTATGAGAGCGGAAATCGTTTGAGCATCTACAGGAAGTCTGCATTACTTAAATTCGTCTCTCAACCCGATTCTTTACTGCTGGAAGATAAAAGAAGTAAGGCAACTCGTGTCAGACACATTAGGACAGTTTTGTTGTTCAAGTAATCTTCATTGCCTTTATTAGGGACCGAGGAAGATAAGCGGACACCAAGTATAACAATCGTTTACAATATTTAAAGCAAGGGTAAGATGGAATACTGATAAGATAGGCTGTTCGAAAAGAATAAACGGAAACAAACGTGCTTGAAATTCATTCATGACGGCTGGCCAATAAATAAAAAAGCAGTGAGTGATGGTTAACTAAACAGTAAGAGATTGTGTAATAATAGCATACAAGGTAAACATTAAACACCGCATACTAATAAGGAGGAGGCCTTATTGGGTTTTAAAACCACTGCACGTGATGTTTTATCGACCATTTGATAGGTCAATGGGCTTATGAATCATTAATTAGGTTTTGAAAGATTTTTTAATACACAGACTTGAAAGCTTCTCGTTAGACAACAATTTTTTTTTACTTTAGTTCTAGGAAAGTCAAGCTCCGTTTAATGCAGTTGGAGTAGTACCATGGATGATTCGGTTGAGAATTCAACGAACCCAAACCCCACTGGAGCCAAATGCATGCCATTCACAAAGATGAGCCTATGGATATAAAACTGGTCAAAGCAGCTTGTTACTCTATCATTATGCTGATTTCACTGCTCGGAAATTCTGCACTCATCGCCATCATTGCCAGATACAAACACATGCAAACGACTACCAACTTGCTAATCGCAAATATGGCCATCTCAGATTTAATGGTATCGGCATTCGCCGTTCCGCGAGAGCTCGCGCAAATCATCACCGGCGTGCAAAGATGGCTGATTGACGGGACTGCTGGAGTCATTCTATGCAAATTTTTTTATTTCTTCCAAGACATTTCCACCGCTGTATCGATTCAAAGTATCTTGGTCATCACTGTAGATAGGTATACTGGAGTGGTTCAGCCATATCGAGACCCCATCATTACACCAAGGCGGAGACGACTCCTTATCCCATTAATATGGTTAATATCTATGGGTCTACACAGCACTTACTTTTACACATTCCGTCTCAAACAAGTCAATAACATACGATACTGCATCTTCAGCTGGGAACCCGCGTATGACAGTCTACAAGCTCAAAGAATCTACTTCGTGTCGATATCAGTTATCTTAATTGCCATCCCCTTGGCAGTCATTACGGTTTTATATTCACTCATGTTCAGGTCTATAATAAAACAGAGACCACTTTGGAAAACAGTGTCCTCATCCAGAAGGCAAAGGCGAAAAGAAGACACTAAGATCATTAAGAAAATTTTGGCCATCATAGTTTTATTTGTTATGTGTATACTTCCTATAGATATCACTGGATTGTTACACCTTTTTGCGTGGCAGGAAAAAATTCCTTGTGGAATAGACCATTTGAGCTTTGCAGTCAAGTTTATATTTTACTCCAACGCATCGCTTAATCCATGCGTTTATTTTTTCTAAATGAAAGATATCGTCAGAGCCTTTGGAATCTTTAAAATGTCGGGATTCCCAACCAGAGGGCCAAGCGACGGTTTACGACATGGCCCTACGAACATTAAAGTGAACAAGTTTCAATTCATGTTGAATCGTTCACGAATTTATTTGTAGGGTCGAGTGAAAGTAAAACAATGGTTGCTCTTCGGAAAAGAAAATGATTCACGGTGGTTTTTCTTGGGATTCTGCTAGCAGTTGTCAAATTCGAATCACTAGCAATTTGATTAGCAATAATTGGTGAAATAATGTGTGCAAATTTTATTGTCTCCTTTTCCTCCTTTTGGTAAGAGCAGCATGCTATCTACCTTTTGTAAGATATTTGTGATATGTGCGCTTCTGAATGATAAATCACTTATTTAATTGTACAGTATTGTTATTCAACTTCCTTCCAAGACTGGCGCACATTTATAACAGTTGATCTTGTAAAAATCATCCTTGGCTTGTTTAGCGCTAAAGTAAGCTCATCCGTAAAAAGTAAAATTATTTATATTTGAACTTGCGCCGTGACTATAATTAGTCTTGTGGTTCGTTTGAACCAACCATACTGGTAAATGAAAAGCAACCATTTTATTGAATTTATTTCTCTACTCAAACTCATGCTGTGTTTACACTTGAGCGTTTTACCGAGGTATTGGAGTTTACTTACCTAGGTAAATATTTTGCGTATGTAAACGTCAACTGATACCATGGTAAACGCCGCCCGAGACAATACAAAGTTAAGGTTACCGGATTCTTTCAAGAGTCGTTTTTTTGCCAAAAACATTTTAAGGCCAAATTAAACATTACTAGTCTCGCTTTATTTTCAAAAAAAAATTATATATATTACAAATCTTGATGCGTGCGCGAATTATTAAGAAGAAAGTTTTTTTCATATGAAATTCTATCACCCGCCGGAGTGCTATAAGCCAATTAAAATGTATCAGCGTCAGGGCTTCCCGTGATGTTTTTCGCGGTAAAAAATCCGGAGTCGTTCATTTCATGTCGCCTCTCTTCCTCTTTTGTTTACGTTTGCAACTTGTGATTTATTCACACCAAGTTTTCGCTTGTATTTGTTTTTCGTATCGTGTATGGTGAAAAATAAGAAGGAAAAGAGTCCGTGGTTGAAAACTAAGAAGAAAACTGGTCCTAAGAAAAAAAGGAAGAAAGTTTCCGATGAATTAAGGATGGAGCAAAACTGTTGCCGAAACTCCATAGCACATAAGCCCAGGTACAATAATCGATATATCGAGTTCTTTAAGGCCCTTTCCCTCCCCACATATTGGGCTCAACGCTGGCCTCCAGGTTGCGAGTGAAAATATCTTCATCAAACCTGCAAAGCAGAAAAAACTCGGATATTGAACTGCAAGCTTGCGACGGCAATTTATTCGCATGGATAATGGTATATAAGCTTATAAATAGTCCTTCAACGTACCCCAGTGACCGCATTTCTGCCTGCAGCTGTTCTTTCGGATCGATGGGGCTCACCGTCGGGGCCGCTGCAGTTTTCTTTTCCTTCGAAGAATTTTTTCTGCCCGGCATCGGAGAAATTCTGACCGGTAATAGAACTGCAGTCGCGCACTCAACTATTTTCCGGCGCGACACCAGTAATCTCAGGGGACTCAGCAGTATAAGTAGGTCTCCTGTAATTCTATTGGCTTTCGACATCGGCGGCATCCACAGTGTTGAAATATGTCGCAGCAAGGGCGTGAAAGGTTTGTAAACCTTTAGAAGCGGAAAAAACCTACTTCGTTTTTACGCGAGTGCGCTTTCTCTAAAGTAATTTATAAGGTACAAGGATTTGACGGATTGCCTTGAAATTTGGCCCCGAAGATTCCCAAGACACCGAGCAAACAAATTGTGTGTGGGATTTCCGTTTTGTAAAATTGATCTTCCGCAATGGCCTTCGTCGTAAAACGTATCGGTAAGTTTTTGATCATCAAAATTGACAGTAAAATTGCGAAGCAAGCAATTGGAATATCGAAAAAGCCTCACACCGTTTTGAAGATTAATGCCTTGTGATTGATATAATGCAGTAGTTTTAATTCTGCGGTCGAATTCCATACCTGATAAACTCGCTCAAAGAGACATCAGTCGTTTTGGGCTTTTGGGACGCACTCTCCTTTCAACTAGAAAAAAATCAAAGCGAAATAATTTTCACCGGATAGTACATTTCATTAGCTTTGTACTGATATGTAGTTTATGGTTGTTGCATTTAAGACAGCGCGCAAATATTTTTTTTCGCGAAGGACACCCGCGAAGGTATCCGGTAACCTTAACCAAGGTAAAAGTTCGATTAGCCCTGTGATCAGGCATGGTTATTTTAGGTCGGTAAACCAAGGTCGAGATGACAGATATATCCGCTTGCGGTCGCATAGTATTTCACATTCCGTGGTGTCCAGATTGCGTCAGTCTCATTCGATCACGTTTTCGCAACTTCATTTTCACGTTTGTTTTTTATCTACCTGCAAGTCATGGCAAAAAACAAAGACATTAATCCTCACGACGACGAACAACTCGAGAGGTAAAGTTAACATCACTGCATTGCTAATTTGTTTGCCAAATCCCAACCAACCACTCGGACAATGTAATCAAACGTAAGTCTAGATATCCTGAAGTTCTCTTTCCACCAATCTTCAACGAAATTTCCGTTCAAAAGGGTTTCAAACCAAAATTGGTTTCTCGGCCATGACCAGGCACGGCAAGCGTGCCTTGTCTTTTGAAGAGCAATTTGAAGGAAAACAAATCGCTTTCGCCTCGACTTCTTAAGGTGCTGCAAAAGAAAAAGCCGCTGAAATCTTGAGACTTGAGTTTGCAGCTCAAGAAAAAGAAAATGAAACGCAAGGACTACAACAGGCACAGCTTCTTTTAAAAACGCAGGCATTTTATGCATGGATTTTAGAATTTGCCGCCATTTCGATTTGATCGTGATCGTGATCGATGACAGTTTTGCCTCGGTTATTTGAGCCAGTATAAACAATGTACAAATGTACCAAGGTTTTGTCGGTAAATGATTACCTCGGTAAGTGCCCAAGTGTAAACACAGCATTATTCAGGAATAATCTCTGTAGCAGTGTGCTTTTTTCACAGATCAAAGATACTGAGTCTAAGGTTTTCGGATTGATCACTCGAGCTCTGATGGATTCATTTCATTGCCAGGCTGTTTCTCAGTTAACAATGAAGTACGGAAACGTTGAAAGTTTTTTTCTGGGTTTATTTTTAGAGCTATTTTTCAAATTAAAATTAAAATGCTAAAACTTGATTGAAAATTTAATAAAAGTAAAAGTAAACTTACAACGCAAATTAAATTCAAAGTAAAAATTGAAATTAAAATCAAATACGTTTCAAAAACTACCATAGAATGGAAACGAATTGCATTGCTTTCGAAAAACAAACATTAAATAAAATGCAAGTGAAATACAGAGACAATTCTTATTTTCCCCTTGGCCCACGGCTATCAATACGATGATTCCCTGCGAGTGGCGTGGTGTTCTGAAAAACATGTGGTAGGGAATATGGCGCAGTGGAGGGAGTTTGCGAACAAGCAGGGGGCGAAAAGGACTAAAACGGATAATATAGTGAATGATTTCAACCGAGAAGAGATCATTGTTCAGAAAATAAGTTCCATAGTAAGTCAAAAGCGACAAAAGTATAGTCGTGTTGGCACAAGAGAATATGTTCCGTTTGACAGCTATGATGAGCTTAATGTTCCGATCGAATATCTCTGACTCTTTGCAAAAGTTCTTTGCTAACCAAATAGAGAAAGACATGATTTATGATATTTTAGCCGGAGAACGTGGCCCATCATGTAAAAAGATGGGACAAATTCCACAGCTCAAGGTATTCAAATACCACGAGGTTTAAGATTTTTCTTTGACTTCGGCAATCCACATTTTCTTCACAAGACTAGCAAGCCCGAGGAACTAGTAGGACAGCAGCCCTCGATTTTTATAGCAGAATGGTGTGTTTCGTGGGCATGAACTAAAGCCTGAAACAACGAAACGAAACCACCTAGACAAAAAGTAATACCTTTAAAAATAACCGAAAAGGGGCTAAAATATAACGAAGCTGTGAGTTTTCGCTGCGCAAACGTCTTTGCTCGTATTTTGCATGGAACAAAACAACATCTAAACAGTAGCTCTGGGCCACTAAACTATGAAGTGAGCTGAATCCGGCCAACTTAGCAGAACACTACAGGCAACTTTTATTCTGTGATGTGAACTGTAGACGGTTTGTAAGGTGCTCTATAAGATTTTTAACTATGGAGATAAGTCAAGTGTTTATTGGTTCCGTAATCTTCGTGTTTTTGGCAGTTGTCGTTCGGAGGGGTGAATCCGCGCAACACTACAACTCGCTACAAGACGACAGTTTCTGGCATAGCATGGCTGATATTGATCGTTTGTCATGTTCCGTGCTTTATTCCATTATAATCGTAACTGTAAAGATAAACATATAGGAGGGAATAAGCGAGGGTATCTTTTGGTTCTCTTCAAGAAGTTTCCATTTCGAAACTCGTCTTTAAATCTGTGATTCTTTACTGCTGGAAGATAAAAGAAGTGAGTCAAGTCGTGAGAAACACATTAAGACTGCTTTGTTGTTTGTCGAGTTAAGTCACACATGACTATACTCTGTCATAGAAAAGAAAAAAGACTAGTTATATTGGTTTGTGTTGGATGAAAACACAAGTCAGTCACTCAACCTTCGTAATCTTTTTGCATAAACGACTTTATCCTTTTAATAATCAAACTGAAGGGTCTTTTTTATAAGTTTACACAAAGTATGCGTAAGAAATGAACGAGAACGAGAACATTTAAGCAAAATACTTCAAATGCTGTGTCCTTTGTTTCCAGGTCGTTTTGTACCCTTTTAAGGACACGTTTGTTTCTGTTCGGTTACTTTAGCAGAAAATGTAAGTTGCAGAAAGTTCTACGTCTTCGAATTTACGACTTGTTGTTCGCTGTACGAAAAATTTCAGCTTTTGTTGACACTTTTCTTCAACCAATAATGAAAGAACAGCAGTCATACATTAAAGATACAACACGGTTTATTAACTTCATTGAAGGAACGAGAGTTCCACAAAATGCAATCGTTGTCTCCATGGATGTTACAAGTCTATATACAAATATACCACAAGAAGAAGGTATCACGACCATATGCCATGCATATGAAACATTCTACACGGCAACGCCCCCTATACCAACACATTATCTTAAAGAAATGCCGAGACTTATATTACAAGAAAACTCTTTCCAATTTAATGGAAAAAACTTTCTCCAGACCCATGGTACGGCTATGGGGACTAAAACAGCAGTCTCTTTTGCTAATATTTTCATGGCTAAGATTGAGACAGCAATAATCGATCAGCACAGTGCAAAGCCGTTGGTATGGAAGAGATATATCGATGACATGTTTTCCCTATGGGACACTAATAGAGAGGAAATTAACAACTTCATTGAGCATGCAAATAACTATCATCCTACAATAAAATTCATTGCTGATATTTCTGATAAAGAAATCATCTTCCCTGATACATGCATCTACAAAGGAGCACGGTTTAAAAAAAAAAATCTATTTTTGACACACGTACTTATTTTAAGCCTACTGAAACATTCCAGTACACGCACTTTAAATCCTGTCACCCACCTGGAGTCAAAAAAGGCTTCGTGAAAGGTGAAGGCCTGAGACTACTAAGAACTAACTCTTTAGAGGAGACTCTTGTAGAAAACATAAGAATATTCAAATTACGCCTTCGAGCGAGAGGCTACCTGAACAACCTTATAGAAAAAACACTCTGGGAAGTCAAATTCTCTGACAGAAAGAAAGCTCTCAAAGAAAACGCAAGAGTGCAAAAAGAAAAATTGCCCTTTGTAACGCAATACAACCCATCTGTGCCTAACCTTAAACAATTTCTAATGGAGAAATGGCATCTTATAGAATCACAACCTAAACTTAAAGAAATGTTTAAAGAACCTCCAATTATTTCTCATAAGAGAGGCAGTTCGTTAAGACATATACTGGTTAAAGCCAATCTGTAGTTAATCTCTTTAACACTACATGTGTATTTATTTACCTTGCTGTGACTGACGGCTTCCATTATTTAAGTTTTCTATACGTCGTATTGTTCGCATTATTCTTAAGCTAGCTACACTATAGCGACTGGTCTTGCTAATATCTTATGCCAGTGAAATAATTGCACAACCTTGTTCCCAGGGCCCTCTCTCTTCGAGGGAGGAAAAGAGAGGGCCCTGGGAACTAGTTTGACAATTGCGGTACTAAAAATGGTGAATGCAGCCGTTATTTGAGTCGCAGCGCTCTTTCCTCACCAGAGCCGAACTACCAGAGCCCAACGGTGGAAATATTTTGGTGTCTCAAATAACAATAACCATCTCGCTGAAAAAAAGAGAAGCTGTTATCAGCTTATACTCGGGCCGTATTTGACTGCGTGGTACGTAAGCGTACGATCTTTTAGCTGTGATAACTTTCAGCATCGCTACCTCCCCCAAATCGATGGATATAGAGATATACACTCAGGAAAAAATAGTTCAGGCTTCAGAAGTGATTCATCGTTTTATTGCTACAGCTCTTTTTCGTATGGTGAGGAGCTGACCACAATCATCAGTCAACTTCAACGAATGACCGGTTAAGATTCAAATGCTGGCCATATAAAGTAATCAAAAAATGAAGATTTAAAACAAGCAGCTGCTAGGCGCTAAAATTCAATTCTGCGTGCCGTCATTGAATTCACGTGCCATGATACAAACGGTTATGTTACGTTATACAAGAGGTTTTTGGTACATATCTATCTATATGAGGGCATGGATTTGTGAAATCATTCGAACTGGTGTTTTAAAACAAGCGTTTGCTGGGCGATAACATACTAATGCACGTGGCGTGATACAATTCACGTGCCATAATACAAACGGTTACTTTACGTTATTTGAGAGGTTTTGAGTACATATCTATTTTTGTGGGGGCATGAACTTGGTAATTCATTGCGTTTGTTCAGGTTACAAAGATCTTTTCTACAGATTAAAATAAACTTTTCGTGAAGACATAGGTTACATTTCTTGTTAGTGTTATTATTGGGTTTGCACTTTTTGAGTACTTTCCATTTAATGCGAAATGTTTTGTTTTCGTCCTTCAGGGTCCATTTATGTTCAGATAGTTCCACTGCATTTCGTCTGTTGGTGTTTCAGAAGAATGTGTTGTGGTTTCGGTATCGTTCTTTAAGGTTTGATGCCAGTCCCACGTACGATTCTGTTGTTGTTACCGTCGTTGCCGTCGTTTGGTAGACCACTTTCGCTTGGAGGCATTTAGCATCAAGTGGGCATTCTGCTTTCTTCCTGCAGTTGCAGCTCGGGTCATGATTTTGGTTTGGGGTCGTTGCTACATTTGAGAGCATCTGTTTGTTATGTGATGCGATGATGGTTTTCATGTTTGGCATGCATGAGTACTGAGCTGAGTTTTAGTGTGTGTCTGTTGAAGATCTTGTTTAATGGGTGGTTCTTGAGGAAGCATTTGTCGACGATGGATAAAAATTTCTGTACAATTGACAATTTTTAAATCTCCTATATTTAGCATACACTGACATAAACACTCTAATATCAACTTATCAATATAAGCTCAAATTCCTTTACGCAGATGTATCAACGATATAAAACATGATTTAGCCAAACAAAGCTCTGTGAGCTCTAGGGCACAAATTCAAGAAGTTTGGCGACAAAACGGTTTCCTTCTTGAACAATTCAAAAACTGATGACAAAATTGCAAGTACGTTCGCATAATTTTTCATGCGTGATGTATTCCTTGGCCCGGCAATTTTTCTGAACTTGTTTGGCGTTTCGAATAAAAATGCTCCGCACGATAACCCATAAAGGTTCAGGAATTTTCCGGCGGAGGAATCAAACACAAGAATTGCCATCGCAGGACTGAGTGTGACACCATAGCAATCGCGTCACCGATTACATCTCTATAAAGTCAATTTGGAAAATTAAGTCTAATTGTGGTCATCAAAATCAAAGCTATTCAGCGGTACTTTCTTTTGGGGCTATGTTGATGTTATTATGCGTAGTTCGAACTTGTAAGTCTCTGGATGAAAACCTAAGGCGTGGACATTAAAATAGAAGCTAAAGAGCAGCAGTTTTCTCAAACGTGGATTTCGGCATTTCTTAAAGATGACCTTTGAAAGTTAAAACGGGTTAATGGATCCTATTCACCTGAACATCGAGCACCTCTGCTGTCCTATTATTCCAAGCGCTCACTAAGTCAGAAACTGTCTATTTTTTTTTTTTGAGGTCTGCATTAGAATCTTTGGAATTCTTTGAATTTTATGAGCATTCTGCAGCATCTTGCGAAGGTCCCGAAGAAAGCTGCAAAACGTCACTATACGTTTCTGTTTCGATTTCCCATTTGCGTTTTACATGCCCTCCATCTTCATCATCTTGCGCGGAGTTAAATTCATTCGAGTGCTCGTGCGACAAACCTTCCAAAGGCTCATGATTTCTTGCAAAACTGTCACCTTCGCTAATTTGCCAATCAGACGAAACCGAATGCACCACGTTCAAGCTACCTCCTCTTCTCTTATACTATATCCACGGGCTTTAATCCTTACATTTTTGCTTTCTTCGCCACTCGACATGCTATCATTGCAATCACTTTTTTGTTCTAACGACTCCAGAACTCTCTCGGCGCTAAGGGAAACCGTTCACGAACGCTTCACAACCGACCACAAATGTTTTGATTCGAAAGAATAGCAACTCGAAGTATACATCGGGGAAAGGGAGGGGGAGCTAAAGAAGCGAAGAAAAATGAGGGAGATCGGGGCCCTCCCCTCCCTTTCACCGATTACTTAACTCCTCACGGCCCGAGTACAAAGAACGCAAAGAATTTGATAACGCGACCGAAAACGTAACTCGTGCCGCCCTAGTACATAAACAAGACCGAGAACTTAACTCGTGGCAAGGAGTCTTATCTCTCGGCCCATCGAGACCCAAAAAATAAAAATAATAATTTGATAACGCGACCGAAAACTTGACTCGTGCTGCCTTACGGCCCGAGTAATTATTGCTGTTTACGTATATTTAGAATTTTTTTTAATTTATGACCGCGTGGATGTTGCCAATTGGAAAAAAAGTAATGTGGCTACATAAATACTGCCAAATTGTGCCCAATGAATGCCCACATTTTAATTGCGATAACCTACAGACTCACAAACGCGCTGTTGAAACAGCTGACAGGTTAAAATGGGTATATTTAAGCAAGTACGCTGGTGAAACTCTGTTTTCGAAGTGTAGTCGCCTCGAAAGCTGGCTTGTAACCTGAAGGGCACTACATCTAACAAAAATTAACGAACGACTGGTCTCATTAAAACCCAATACGTTTGTCAGTGAACCAACTGCGTTTTCTGATTTCAAGCCGTTTAGGAAACAGCCAAAAATGGCGAACTGGACTGAAAATAGGAACTTTACGAGCACGCTGAGACAAGCAAACATAATTCCAGCAGGAGTAGCTGTATCTAACGCTACTTTGAACGTTTTTCTTTCCATCATTGCGTCTCTGGGTAATGTCCTGATCCTTATTGCTCTTCACAAAGCATCTTCTATTCATCCACCAACAAAACTGTTATTTCAATGCCTGGCAGCAACTGATCTTTTCATTGGTCTCGTATCACAACCGCTCTTTGTCATCCTCCTGCTGAATGCTGGCGGCATAAAGATCAACCTCAACTTCAACTTCATTCGGCAATAGATTATTGAAATAAATAATGGTTCTAGTTTTGTTTTTTGCGGAACGTCGATCGTGACCTCGACCGCCATCCGTCAGTGTTGACAGGCTTCTCGCACTGAAGTTGGGACTCAGATACAAAAACGTTGTAACACTGAAGCGAACTCGCGCGCTCACTGTTTGTATTTGGCTAGCTGGGATATCAGTTGGATTTATTTACTTCTTTTGGACCCATTTGAAACGTATCATCTTCGCTACAGCAGTTGTGCTTTCAGTCGTCCTTTTATCTATCTCAATATTCTGTTACACGAAGATAATCCTCACATTGCAGCAACACCAAGCTAAGGTGCAAGACCGCCATAATCAGCAAGGAATGACGCCACAGAATATCGGAAAATACAAGATGACGGTTTCTAGGATAGCGTGTGTGCAGTTGGCATTGGTTGTTTGTTGTTTCCTTTTTGGTTTCGATCATAATAATCAAAGTAAATGTATGGACTGGCGTGAGAGCGGAAATCGTTTGGGCATCTACAGGAAGTCTTCTTTACTCATATTCGTCTCTCAACCCGATTCTTTACTGCTGGAAGATAAAAGAAGTAAGGCAACTCGTGTCAGACACATTAGGACAGTTTTGTTGTTCAAGTAATCTTCATTGCCTTTATTAGGGACCAAGGAAGATAAATGGAAACCCGGCGCAACGATCGTTTACAATTTTTAAAACAAGGGTAAGATGGAATATTGATAAGATAAGCTTTTCAAAAAGAATGAATGAAAACAAACGTAACCAGACAAAACAGTCTATCACGGAAGGTTTACAATCAGTGAAAGGTTCCGGCAATTCTACGTTTTTATAAAAAGGTTAACTCTGATTGTTGAAAACAGCAGAAAATCAAGTTTCTGAATTCAGTTTTCACAGGACAAAATGCGAAATTGTTATCTTTTTTATTACGGTTAGTCGATAACGTGAAAAGTTGAAAAAAGGTACCCTTTTTTCAAGAAAAATGCTGGTATTGTTAGCTTTTGAGTGAAAATGTTTGTACGTCAATATTGTCCGCTTTTTATGCATTTCTAACTTCTCCAAAGCAAAGCTTTAGATAAAAATGACCATCTTTTCATTGCTAAGAAGCAATGTCATCGTAACTACAAAAACGTACCTTTTTTGAGGTTAGAAGCGATCTTATCAAAAGCGCGAAATAGGTACCTTTTTCGCAATAACGAATCATCTTATCAAAAGTGCGAAAAAGGTGCCTTGTTCGCCGCATAAAGAAATGGTGTTTCATGCTGTTTGGAATGGCAAGCCATTTAAAATCCTTCTGATTGACAGGTGTCAACCGTTGGCGCCATTTGATGACTTTTCCTTCTTGAATCGACTCCCACTAGTCCTCCCACTAACTAGTCAAAAGACAAATATGGCGGAATATATGGAAAGCATTGTCACTTTAATAAGGAATCTCGTTAAAGACAATTAAACGTACAATCAAGTCAGTGAAATTCTCAGGCAAAACTTTCCAGAAGTAACAAGAGGCTTTTAAGGTACCTTTTTCGCACTTTTGATAAGATGATTCCTTAGTGTAAAAAAGGTACCTTTTTCGCGCTTTTGATAAGATCGCTTCTAACCTCAAAAAAGGTACGTTTTTGTAATTTCGATGACATTGCTTCTTAGCAATGAAAAGATGGACATTTATATTTTGTTTTGTTTTGGAAAAGTTGGAAATGCATAAAAAGCGGACAATATTGACGTACAATTATTTTCACTCAAAAGCTAACAATGCCAGCATTTTTTTTGAAAAAAGGGTACCTTTTTTCAATTTTTCACGTTATCGACTAACATTAACAAAAAAGATAACAATTTCGCATTTTGTCCTGTGAAAACTGAATTCAGAAACTTGATTTTCTGCTGTTTTCAACAATCAGAGTTAACCTTTTTATAAAAAAACTAGAATTGCCGGAACCTTTCACTGATTGTTTACAACTCAACAAACAGGCCTAGCTGTAGAAACAACGAGCCGAATAGTTGAGTGTAACGAGAGCGAAGCTTACAGACTCTGGGTTCGTTGAGATTTTAGAAGGACGCTGACAATGTTGAAAACCTGTTGTGAAAACAATTTACTTTTGAATACATGTATTCGCAGACCAGCTTTTGGCAACTCTTTTATTGCTGTTTATTTTAAACCATTGTGATCTTCTGTAAAAGGACTATAACGCAATTATAGGTAAGTACGTGCTAATTTATTTATTCTTCGGTGTGCTTGCAATTCATTCATGTCGGCTGGTTAATGAATAAAAAAGGTGTGAGTGATCGTTAACTAGACAATAAGACATTGTGTAATAAAGTAAATAGGTACACTGGCCTTAATACCTCGATTTTAGGGTATAAAAACATAACAACAGCTCTTAACAATCTATGGCATTATCAAGAAATGAAACAGTTCTGAGAAATTGAGAATATTACAATAAGAAACACCAGCTAGTTCACTTAACGTTTGTTTGAAGAACACCTTCCGAACTAATTGGTTGTTATTAGAATGTAGCTTATCATAAAAAGGGAATTCCACATGTTTGATTGGTTTAGCGGCCATGGTATCAATACCGTTCAAATACGATAAGTGTACGCATATTTGAAAAAGAAAATATCACCAAAATTAGCAAGATATAAGGATTCGTTCGTGTTGTTGTTAATAAAATAGTTATGCTATTCGCGCTTGTTCGATACAAGTATCATCTCGTATCCAACGCACGCTGGTAGAGTAATTGTTAAATATGAACGTTGACTGCAGCAAGACAGCGAGAAGGAAGGGGGGGGGGGGGGGGGTGGAGGAGAGAGAGACAGTCAAGTTAATTTTTTTTTAGGGAGGCTCGCCCCAAAATCTAAACCCTTATCCTTTTATATAACATTTTTGACAGAAAAGGTAACCCCTTTGCAGTGCTGTAAAACCTTTCTATATTAGCCAAAACAAACTACACTTCAAAACAAAATACCCCGATAAAACAGCTCCCCAAGAAAACAACGTCAACACATAAACCCCCGACAGAGTATCTAGGATGGTCCTTCCTTGGAAACGTAAGAAATCTGCAGCTGCCATACCCACCCCTCCCCACCGCCAGGGAAACAAGACAGACCTTGGGCGCGAGAGGCCTGGGCTCCCCTTATTAATTTTCTTTGTTTCCGGGCTTGGGAGTGCTTTGTAAATCGGTCAGTGGGGCGGCAACGCCAACGAATTTCAACTTGTTAGGGTTGTACAAAAAACGCGATCTGCCCAGGATCCAACTTGGTAGGAGTGGCGTTCAAGTTAAACAAAAGCGGAATGAAAAATTAATCGTCGTGTGCTCTCGTTTTCCACAAAACCTTGAATTTGTTCCATTCACGTCGTTGTTTTGCAGCAAGAGAAATGTACCAAAACTTAAAACGCACGTGCAGAGTGATTGTTTTTCCTCGTCAATCTATTATTATAAGGTGTTGTCGTCGCGGTTGCCGTCGTCGTAGCTTTTAAATTAGCGACGTTAAGATTTGACTACGAGAACGAGATTTAGTGGCTATGTGATCATAATTACCATAAAACTTTGCCAACTTTAGCCTTGAATTTCTCAAAGAATTATTGATCATTTGAGAAGCCATATCAAACACTCGAAAGTGTGTTTCATCGCCTGCCCCTCTTTTTTCCAACCTACTTCTCAGTGTTTGGATATCTGATGAAACACTGTGTCTCGTGTTTGATATATTACTTGTCACACCAATCTTGTTTCTAGTATCTCCTTATCTGCTGGAGAACAACGGAAAAGAGCGAGAGTTATGGGGATGTGACTGATTTGAAATTTGAAAGTCATACTCGATCAATTCTAAAAGTACGTTAATGATAATGGTCTTTTAGCTAATTGTCAAGCTGGCTTCTGATCTCTTCATAGTACACTAACAAGTTTGCTAGAAGCTACCAACAGCTGGTCTGTCAATATAGATAATGGTTTTATCAATGGAGTAATTTCCGTTGACTTAGCTTAAAGAAGGCTTACGACACGATAGACCATAAGATCCTTTTATGCAAGTTAGTTAACTACGGAGTTCATAACAATGATGACTTTTGTGAACGTTAAGTTGGCAATTAGCATACGAGAAAAAAAATTAAACACCGCATACTAATAAGAAGGGGGTTTTTATCGGGTTTTAAAACCACTCCACGTGATGTTTTATCGACCATATGGTCAATGGGCTTATGAATTATTAATGAGATTCTAAAAGATTTTTCAGTACACACACTTGCATGCTTCTCGTTAAACAACAATTTTCTTTTTATTTCAGTTCTAGGAAAGTCAACGCGATAGCTCCATTTAATGCTCTTGGAGTAGTAACATGGATAATTCGCTTGAGAATTCAACGAACCCAAACGCAACTGGAGTTAAATACATGCCATTCACAAAAGATGAGCCTATGGATTTAAAAGTGGTCAAAGCAGCTTGCTACTCTATCATTATGCTGATTTAACTGCTCGGAAATTCTGCACTCATCGCCATCGTTGCCAGATACAAACACATGCAAACGACTACCAACTTGCTAATCGCAAATATGGCCATCTCAGATTTAATGGTATCGGCATTCGCCGTTCCGCGAGAGCTCGCGCAAATCTTCACCGGCGTGCAAAGATGGCTGATTGACGGGACTGCTGGAGTCATTCTATGCAAACTTGTCTATTTCTTCCAAGACATTTCTACCGCTGTATCGATTCAAAGTATCTTGGTCATCACTGTAGATAGGTATGCTGGAGTGGTTCAGCCATATCGAGACCCTATCATTACACGAAGACGGAGACGACTCCTTATTCCACTAATATGGTTAATAGTTATGGGTCTACACGGCAATTACTTTTACACATTCCGTCTCAAACAAGTCAATAACATACGATACTGCATCTTCAGCTGGGAACCTGCGTTTGACAGTCTACAAGCTCAAAGAATCTACTTCGTGGCGATATCCGTTATCTTAATTGTCATCCCCTTGGCGGTCATTACGGTTTTATATTCACTCATTTTCAGGTCTATACTAAAACAGAGATCATTTTGGAAAACAGTGTCCTCATTCAGAAGGCAAAGGCGAAAAGAAGATACTAAGATCATTAAGAAAATTCTGGCCATCATAGTTTTATTTGTTGTGTGTATACTTCCTATAGATATCACTGGATTGTTACACTTTTTTTGGTGGCAGGAAAAAATTCCTTGTGGAATAGACCATTGGAACTTTGCAGTCAAGTTCATATTTTACTCCAACGCATCGCTTAATCCATGCATTTATTTTCTTCTGAATGAAAGATATCGTCAGAGTCTTTGGAATCTTTTAAAACGTCGGGATTCCCAACCAGAGAGCCAAGCGACGGTGTACGACATGGCCCTACGAACATTAAAGTGAACAAGTTTCAATTCATGTTGAATCGATCACGAATTTATTTGTAGGATCGAGTGAAAGTAAAACAATGGTTACTCTTCGGCAAAAAAAAAAAAAGATTTACGGTGGTTTTTCTTGGGTTTCCGTGAACAGTTGTTAAATTCGAATCACTAGCAATTCGACCATTTTAAAAGAGCCATAACATAGTTTTCAGGTCAAATCCGTCTGGAAAGGATTCCGAATCAAATTAATTTTCTCCTTCGATAATTGGTGAAATAATGTATGCAAATCTTATTTTCTCTTTTTCAGCCTTTTGGGAAGAGCAGCATGCTATCTGCCTTTTGTGAGATATTTGTGATATGCGCGCTTCTGAATGATAAATCACTCATTTAATTGTACAGTATTGTTATTCAACTTCCTCCCGAAACTGGCGCACATTTATAACAGTTGATCTTGTAAAAAGCATCCTTAGCTTGTTTAGCGTTAAAGTAAGTTCATCCATATAAAGTAAAATTATTTATATTTGAACTGGCGCCGTTACTATTAGTCTTGTGGTACGAACCAACCATGCTGGTAAATAAAAACAAACATTTCATTGAATTTATTTCTCTACTCAGACTTATTCAGGAATAATCTTTGTAACAATGCCTAACATCTGGAAAAGGCTTTTCTGACAGATCAAAGATGCTGAGTCTCAGGTTTCAGATTGATCACTCAGCGAGCTCTGATGGGTTCATTTCATTGCCAGGCAGTTTCTCACTTAACAGTGAACTACGGAAACGTTGAAATTTTTCTCTGAGTTTATTTTTTTGAGCTATTTTACAAATTAGAATTAAAATGGTAAAACTTGATTGAAAATTTGATAAAAGTAAAGGTAAACTTACAACGCAAATTACTGAGTTTTAAAGTAAAAATTGAAATTAAGATCAAATACGTTTCAAAAACTATCATAGAATGGAAACGGATTGCACTGCTTTCGAAAAAGAAACATTTTTAAAAATATCCAGTGGATAATGAACCGTGGTAGGCCCTTATTCGTATCAGACATTACTGACGCTGACAAATCCATGAGACGAACTTTTCCCGTACTAATCTGTTGCCTTTATCATATATGCCGACTGTCTCGGATTATCCGGGAGTCTACCGACACGGAAATTATCTGCCGGTCTAAGGTACTGGTCGCCCTGAAATCTCTCATGTAAAATCCACTTTTTCTTTAAATCCACAAAATTTCGTTTCTTCTAATTCATGGTACGGCTCCTAGATGCACTTTTGTCTATCTTTCACCCAAGCTTTTATAACGTTCAGACAGAAAACACAGGAAATGGGTCGATTTGCCGGGAAAGGTGGGGGGAAAGGGGAGGGAGGATTTAGGCGGGAAAGAGAAGAGATCTCCAGAAGATTTGCTGGTATCTCTGCGCTATCCCGCAACTAACACCACATTCTGTGGGGTGAGAGGAAGTAAATTTGCTGTGACTGACAACTTCTTTTATTTCAGTTTTCTGTTTGTCGTGTTGTTCGCGTTATTCTTAAGCTAGCTACACTTTTTTAAAAAGGGCAACTGGTCTTGCTAATATCTTATGCCAATGAAATAATAACACAACCTTGTTCCCAAGTTCCTCTCTCTTCGAGGGAGGGAGAGAGAGGGCCCTGCGAACGAGTTTGACGATTGCGGCACTAAAAAATGGCGAATGTAGCTGTTATTTGAGTTGCAGCGCTCTTTTCGCCGGGCGAACTACCAGAGCCGAACGGTGGAAATATTTTGGAGTGTTAAATAACAAGAACCATTTCGCTGAAAAAATTATTGCTGTTTACGTATATTTAGAATTTTTTAATTTATGACCGTGTGAATGTTGCCAATTGAAAAAAACGTAATGTGGCTACATAAATACTGCCAAATTGTGCCCAATGAATGCCCACATTTTAATTGCGATAACCTACAGCCTCACAGACGCGCTGTTGAAACAGCTGACAGGTTAAAATGGGTATATTTAAGCAAGTACGCTGGTAAAACTTTGTTTTTTGCAGTGTAGTCACCTCGAAAGCTGGCTTGTAACCTGAAGGGCACTACATCTAACAAAAAATTAAACAACGACTGGTTTCATTAAAACCCAATGCGTTTGTCAGTGAACCAACTGCGTTTTCTGATTTCAAGCCGTTTAGGAAACAGCCAAAAATGGCGAACTGGACTGAAAATAGGAACTTTACGAGCACGCTGAGACAAGCAAACATAATTCCAGCAGGAGTAGCTGTATCTAACGCTACTTTGAACGTTTTTCTTTCCATCATTGCGTCTCTGGGTAATGTTCTGATCCTTATTGCTCTTCACGAAGCATCTTCTATTCATCCACCAACAAAACTGTTATTTCAATGCCTGGCAGCAACTGATCTTCTTATTGGTCTCGTATCACAACCGCTCTTTGTCATCCTCCTGCTGAATGCTGGCGGCACAAAGATCAACTTCAACTTCAACTCCATTCAACAGATTATTCAAATAAATTGTGGTTCAAGTCTTGTTCTTTGTGGAACGTCGATCGCGACCTCGACCGCCATCAGTGTTGACAGGCTTCTCGCACTGAAGTTGGGACTCAGATACAAAAACGTCGTAACACTGAAGCGAACTCGTGCACTTACTGTTTGTATTTGGCTATCTGGGATATCAGTTGGATTTATTTACTTCTTTTGGATTCATTTGTTACATATCTATTCATTTGGTACATATGTTCTTCGCTATAGCAGTTGTGCTTTCAGTCGTCTTTGTATCTATCTCGATATTCTGTTACACGAAGATAATTCGCACATTGCAGCAACACCAAGCTAAGGTGCAAGACCGCCATAATCAACAAGGAATGACGCCACAGAATATCGGAAAATACAAGAAGACGGTTTCTAGCATAGCGTGGGTTCAGTTGGCTTTGGTTGTTTGTTATGTTCCCTTTTTAGTTTCCATCATCGTAACAAAAGTAAATGGATGGACTGATGTGAAAGCGGAAATCGTTTGGGCATCTACAGGAGGTTTTCTTTACTTAAATTTGTCTCTTAACCCGATTCTTTACTGCTGGAAGATAAAAGAAGTAAGGCAACTCGTATCAGACACATTAGGGCAGTTTTGTTGTTCAAGTTATCTTCATTGCCTTTATTAGGGACCGACGAAGATAAGCGGAAACCCGGCACAACAATCGTTTACAATATTTAAAGCAAGGGTAAGATGGAATACTGATAAGATAGGCTGATCAAAAAGAATCAATGGAAACAAACGTAACCAGACAAAACGGTCTATCACGGAAGGTTTACAACTGAACAAACAGGCCTATCTGTAGAAACAACGAGCCGAATAGTTGAGTGTATCGAGAGCGAAGCTTATCTACTCTGGGTTCGTTTAGATTTTAAAAGAACGCTGACAATGTTGAAAACCTGTTGTGAAAACAATTTATTTTTGAATACTAATATTATCAGACCACCTTTTGGCTTTTGCTGTTCGTTTTAAACCATTGTGGTCTTGTGTAAAAGGACTATAATCCAATTATCGTTAAGTACGTGCTAATTTATTCATCCAGTTCCGTGTGCTTGCAATTTATTCATGACGGCTGGTTAATGAATAAAAAAGCTGTGAGTGATCGTTAACTACACAGTAAGACATTGTGTAATAATAGCATACGAGGAAAACATTAAACACTGCATACTAAGAAGGGGGAGGTTTTATTGGGTTTTAAAACCATTGCACGTGATGTTATTCGACCATTTGATAGGTCAATGAGCTTATGAATTATTAATGAGTTTTTAAAAGATGTTTTAAGACACAGACTTGAAAGCTTCTCGTTAAACAACAATTTTTTTTTAGTTCTAGAAAAGTCTACTCGATAGCTCCGTTTAATGCTGTTGGAGTAGTACCATGGATAATTCGCTTGAGAATTCAACGAACCCAAACTCAACTGGAGTCAAATGCATGCCCTACTCACAAAAAATGAGCCTATGAATATAAAAGTGGTCACAGCAGCTTGTTACCCTCTCATAATGCTGATTTCACTGCTCGGAAATTCTGCACTCATCGCCATCGTTGCCAGATACAAACACATGCAAACGACTACCAACTTGCTAATCGCAAATATGGCCATCTCAGATTTAATGGTATCGGCATTCGCCGTTCCGCGGGAGCTCGCGCAAATCTTCACCGGCGTGCAAAGATGGCTGATTGACGGGACTGCTGGAGTCATTCTATACAAACTTGTTTATTTCTTCCAAGACATTTCCACCGCTGTATCGATTCAAAGTATCTTGGTCATCACTGTAGATAGGTATGCTGGAGTGGTTCAGCTATATCGAGACCCCATCATTACACGAAGACGGAGACGACTCCTTATTCCACTAATATGGTTAACAGCTATGGGTCTACACGGCACTTACCTTTACACAGTGCGTCTCAATTAAGTCAATAACATACGATACTGCATCTTCAGCTGGAAACCCGCATTTGACAGTCTACAAGCTCAAAAAATCTACTTCGTGGCGATATCAGTTATCTTAACTGCCATCCCCTGGGTAGCCATTACGGTTTTATATTCACTCATGTTCAGGTCTAATATATATATTTAGCCAAGCCTAAAAGCGGTGCTCCAAAATAGAAGTCTGCTTATTGTATGAACGTAATAACCTTATGAGTTCCTCATAAATTCTGCAGTTATATAGTACATTTTCAATGCATATGCAGCTAACTGCTTAACAACAATAACAATGTAAAACAGAGGGCAAAATTACTGAGTAATGATTTGTTGTAACAGAGGGCAGTTTTTCGTAATTTTCCTTTCACTGAGGGCAAAATTACTTACTCCTGATTGGTCGAGCGGCGAAAATACTCGCTCCTGATTGGCTGAGCACGACAGTTTTACATTTTGTTGGTTTCTGCATTTTGTGTCCAAAAAACAAGTTCTTTGAGGTTCTTTCGAAGTTCGACTCTTTAAGCCGGGTTCTTTGTACCAAAAATACATGGAAATCAAGTGCTGCAGCCAGGAGGGAAATTCCTAAAGGTTAATTTTGGTGTCTCTCACAAGAAACAGCAAAAGATCATGTGTGTCAAAAGCTAAAGACTTGGATCGGATTGATTTTATTTTGTTTGGTTGAGAAACTGAAATCAGTCATGGCGTCCAAGTGCTTTCAACGAACGATAACCGAGCATGAAAGTGTCCTTTTGATGGGAGGAAGGAGCAGGAAGAAATTACTCCGCAAGTTCCTTCTTTGGATCCATCCATCCTTAGTATCGATCTATGTTCGTGTGATTTCCAAGCGGTAGGAAGCTTCACAGCGCAGGTGAACAATTAATGCCTAACATTTGATTTATCGTTGTTAGTTTGCTCCTGAATTAAACTTGTATTCTCTTTTAAGAGCAATTCTCCAGGAAAGTGAAGCAAAGTCGGAAATGAAAATTTTTAACACCCCTTCATTTTTTGTGTGGAGGTAGGTTACCTGGAGGGATGAACAAAAACAGCCATATTTGGATCGGCAGGTGCGTCATTGCCATGGAAACTGCACTTGATCACGTCGGCCTGAGGTCTATGTTTTGACGGAAAAATTCACTCTCAAATAGTAAAAATAAACGAGTCCGGTTCTCAAGTACAAGTGAACCAATTCAAATGAAATTCATACAGATGGTAGAACCACTCTCCTAGTTTATAAAATTTGCTGTTAGAGTATTTTGGGGTTCGATAATCAAGAAGACAATGTTCGTATTACTATGTTGCCTGTCAGCCATTTTGACAAGAAGGAAAAACAAGCACAACCATATTCGTTATTTCTCCGAAAGTACTCTTTACACATAAACCAAATTAGCAGCAGGGCTTACATAGATATTGAAGTTTTTAAACATTATAAAATCTATTTGGGGAAAATTATATTCTGGCCATGGGTGTTGAAGACATCCGAGGCAAGTTGCAAAAAATTGCAAAATTGGAAATGTTGAGGTCTTTAGTATTTGGTTCAAACAGGCTTAAGATAGAGAATATCAGCTTCAGAGGTTTTTTCATTCATCTTATCTGTTATGTACATTTGATTGATTAGGTTTTGGCCAACGAATTTGATGAAATATAAATTAAAACAAAGCCCACCTTGCAACTTTTGGGAATTTCTTCAGGATGCTTTTGTCGTATAGGATGGGTCTCTTCTCAGTTCGCTCACTCCATTTTCTTGACCAAATCTTGCACAGACTCTAGCGAAAAGGAAAAATCTAACTGCCTAGCCTCGCCGAACATCTACTTTTAGACCAAAGATGTGATGCATTAACCCGAATAAAGAACAGTCGAACAGGTCAAACACAGTCGTGTGTCGAGTATCGAAATATTAAATTCATCAATACAATCCATCCAGGAAGTTAAATAGATGCATCAAGATCACAGCTGAGCAAATGCATGTCTGCGACGATTCTTAATAAAGTCTTTGGCTAAATCGAGCCGTATATTCTGTGGTGCATGGTTGAGAAGCGAAGAAATCGTTGTTTACGACCTGTTTACGACCAAACGTATGTAGACCGGAAATGCGATTAGCAAAACTGCTGACCGGATGTAGTTTTAAATGCGACATATGTTTGTTTGTTTGTTTGTTTTTGTAGCTTCGGCTAATTGTCGCAATAGCATTATCTCTTCTTTAGATATTTTTGGTACAATATATCATTGATATGGGGATAAAAGGACGACTTTTGATCCGCTTTTATGACTGTTTTACCGTGGTGAATAAAGAGGACAAAATAAAAGCGCTTCACTGATCGTTTTACGCAACCACATAAGCCACCCATGTTTCCTGGGTTTGTTTGTTTGTTTGTTTGCTTTCTTTCTTTTAATTCATTGCTTATTGGATGTTAAGGATGGCCTGCATGTAAGATGCGTTGCTGATCTGGGGCATTAGCGTACACATTAGAAGTAACGAAGTTGGAATTTTTTACCCACCTCTCCCCTCTCCTCCAGAAATAAATAAGTCGATAAATTTTCACATTCAGTACCTAATACCTGCCCAAATTTTGGCATTCTTTCTATTTATTTATTTATTGTTGTTGATTTTTTTTTGGTGGGGGGAGGGGTGACCGGACGTAAATTTGTGCCGTCGATCAAAAACACTGTAAGGGAAATTTACATATCGTCGTGCGAAGGAAAATATCCTGGTCGGGACAATGGAAAGTTGGTCTCTTTCAAATTCCAAAAGGGACGTTTCGGTTTGTTAGTGCAGTGGAAACAATATAAAACTCAGTCAATATCAAAGGGATGTTTCCAGGCACGTGCAACCCTACGGACTTAGTATAAACCGTGATGAAATCAGCGACGAAATGGATCTTATTCTTTGCCGTGCAGGTAAATAAATGTAACATTTCACGCGCGAATTTTTCATTCTCTTGTCACGAATAGTTTATCATAACTGAATTTGTAATTGCATTTTCACAGTCTAAAGAGCAATCTTTTTTTTTTTTTTTTTTTTTGGGGGGGGGGGGGGGGGGTGCGGCTATTATGATCATGCATTCAATTTTCACCCAAGCTTCAGTTCAGCTTCATTTCCTTTGTTTTTGCTTTCATTCGGTTATTCTGGTTTTGTTTTTCCTTTTTTTTTTTGGCTTTCTTCACCATTGCCATTGTGAAACAACCCCATTACAAGAGGATATCATTACACATATATCCGGTGTTACATCCCATTACATTGTGTTACATCCGGTCAGCAGTCGTGCTTCTCGGACTTCCGGCCAATGCGTTAAGTTTTGGCTTGTCGATTATCGCAATATCTGACTCGATTTTAGCCAAAGACGTTACTTTGGATTGTTCAAAGGCATGCATTTGCTTTGTACATCGATCTCGACACATTTACTTTACTTCCTGGCTGAATAGTATTGATGAATTTAGGTGCTCGACGGCAGAAATCGCAAGCATTATTACCATGTTTTGGACTTTGTCAACTATTCTTTGTCAAGTGTGTGCGGGCTACTTGTATCATCATCCCTGGCCTGAAACACAGCAAACTGGATATTCGATGGGAGTAACTGTTAGTCCGCGCTAGATTTGGTCAAAACGACGGAACGTGACGAAAGCATCCTGAAGAAATTCCCAAAACCCTCAAGGTAGGTTTTGTATCAATTTATATTTCATCAAATTTGTAGGCCAAAACCTTATTTACTAAATGTAGGTAGCAGACAAGATGATAAAAGATACTTTTGAAGCTGATTTTCTCTCTCTAAAGCCTGTTTGAGCTAAATACTAGAGCTCTCAAAATTACCAATTTTGCAATTTTTTGCAATTTATCCCAGGTGTCTTCAGCACCCATGGCCAGAGTATAGTTTTCCCCAAATTGATTTTATAATATTTAGAAACTTCAATATCTATGTAATCTCTGCTGCTAATTTGGTTTATGTGCAAAGAGTACTTTCGGAGAAATAACGAATATGGTTGTGCTTGTTTTTCCTGCTTGTCTAAATGGCTGACAGGGAACATAGTAGGACGAGCATTTTCTTCTTGTTTATAAAACCCAAATTATTGTAACGGCAAATTTTATAAACTGGGAGCGTGGTTCTACCATCTTTATGAATTTCATTTGAATTGGTTCACATGCACCCGAGAACCAGACTCGTTTACTTTTACTTTTTGAGAGTGGAATTTTTGCTCAAAACATGGTCCTTAAGGCCGACGTCATATAGTGCGGTTGCCATGGCAACGATACATCTGCCGATCCAAATATGGTTGTTTTTGTATATCTCCCAAGGTAACCTACCTACACACAAAAATTGAAGAGGGGTTAAAAATTTTTATTTCCAACTTTGCTTCACTTTCCTGGAGAATTAATTACATGTGTTTAATGGGAACTGTTCTCGTCGGTTTTGTTTGTTTTGTACGCTACGAAAAAATTAAATAATTTGTTTATTGGTTTGCTTGCGCCTTCGATGAGTGTTTTACTGACTGTTTTATGAAGTTCCTTGATATTTTTAGCAACATTTTGCCCTCTGTGTTATAAAAGCGGAATTTAAATGGCTCAAAATGATATTTTCTGTTTTTATTATTGTTTTTAGTTTTTAAGATGATCGAGGCAAAACGGTTTGTGAATAGCCAACGCGCGCTACTGACACTGTCATTGTCTAGTAAATTTTGCTTATCAAGAAGGCCGTACGCTATAAACCTCAGAGAAAATGGATACACTAACCAAAAAACACACTTCAAATATATCTTTGAGTAATAAATGAAAAAAGCACTGTGATAATTCATAGCAATAAGTACAGAAATAAACTAAACAACGATCTTTGAAAAATTCACAAAAAACAAGCGAATGAATGTTTTGCATAAACTTTGTTCTGATGAAAATGGAATCACACTTTAACTAAATTTTACATTCACTTTTAACGTTCTTTGAAAAGACTTTCAGTGAAAATAACTCACACATCTTAATCTTTGCGGTTATATCCTACTGTTTTAAGTATTTTTGTTTGTTCTCTGTCAAGATTGTCAGAAATCGGTATGCGGGAAAAACTTGTCAGTAGTTTATGCCAACAATACAATGTTGGGAGACGTTTGTTTGACTGACTAATTTAGCTCAGAATCAAATTTTTTTTAAATGAAGCAAAATGGAATGAGATTAGAAAATAAAACTCCAAGGGAAATAACGAACATGGATCGAAAAATGAGCTCAAAAGGCTGCTCTGAGGTTAAACAAGTTGCAGTGTCAACACTACAAGAAAAAAATATCTTGCAAAAACAGCAAAGTTTTGTCAACAAAATCACATGAATATACTCGCCTCTTTGGAGATTAACCTGTTCTTTTATTCGATTGCTGATTTTTTCGTTCGTTTACAACGTTGAGTTTCACTTCCAGAGGAAAAATCCATCGAATCTTAATTTCATTTCATCGCGCCGGATTAGACACTGATTAGAGTAAAATAATTTATCTTCAAGATTCGGCCGCTGTTTATGAAGTGCCGCCTCTAAAAGCTGCTAAAAGAATCGATTTGTTTCTACCGCCGCGATCCGCCTTGCTCTTTCTCCCGCTGTTTGACGGCAAAATTGGACGAGATCAGAAAATAAAACTCCAACTGAGGAAAATAATCAACATGGACCGAAAAAATGAGCTCAAAATACTGTTCTGAAATTAGCAGTATTAGCTTAAGCTTAAGTTAAACGGCGTGTCAAAACTGCAATAAAACAATATCTTGCAAACCAGAAAACTAGCAAAGTTTTGTCAACAAAATTGCATGAATGTACTCGCCTCTTCTGAGAATAACCAGTCCCTTTATTCCATTGCTGATTTTTCCGTTCGTTTTACAACGTTAAGTGAGCGAAACCTTTCACTTCAAGAGGAAAAATCCAACGTTTCGTGGCGCCGGATCGGAGTAAAATGATTTCACTTCCAGATTCTGATGACGTGCCAGTCGATTTGTTTCTCCCGCCGCTAGTTCCCCTGCTGTTGGTCACATATAAAAATTGACTTTGTACCTTGTCGTCTTCAAAATTATTTTTTTTGTTTTGTTTTTTTCTCAAACGGAGTTGGCGATGCAACTTCCCGCCAAACAAACGCAGCCGGCAACGCAGATGGCCATGCATTTTCCCGCCGAAAAACAACCTGGGTCATACGCTCATTTATGTAAGCCAATGTGAAATGAGACACTCAAACCTTGTGCCGCAACTCGGGGTTTTTTCGGGACCCTTTCCTGTTCTTTCTCTCTTTGTTCGTCACTCATGTTTCGCCTGTTTGCTATCGCTCTCAATCGCTCTCTTTGACGTGGAACTTCGCTTCTTCGTGGCCTGTTTTTTCGATATCTTTCTATCCCCCTTTCTTTGCTTTACACGTTTGTAGACTTATTCATAAATTGAGTTTGTGTTTTGTCGTACACGTCGTCTTCAAAATTATTGTTTTTTCTCAAACGCAGTTGGCGATGCAATTTCCTGCCAAAGAAACGCGGCCGGCAGCGCAGTTGGCCATGCATTTTCCCGCCGAAAAAAACCTGATTTCCAGCACAAGGTTTGAGGGTCTCATTTCACATTGCTTACATGGAGGAGCGTACGTACGTACGTACGTTGTACGGTAGGTCAGACGGAAGTGACGTCATAACCAAACCAAAATTTCGATCATATGCCTCTTCAGCCATGACTCATGCAGCTCTTAAGTGGTTTCACTCGTTCGGTCTAAGTAGCGGCGCTAATCCGTTGGATAGTTATGTTTGTCATAATTTGTTGGAGGCTGCGAGGCGTGATAAGCCAGTTACTGTTAAAAAGACGCCTATATCTGCTGAGATTATTAAGGCTATTATTGATGAGTTTGCTGGTCCTTCTGCTAATCTTAAGGACATGCGCGTCGCTTGTATCTGCTCGTTAGGCTTTTGCGGGGTTTTTTCGTTATAATGAGCTTAGTAACATCGCACCCGTGCATCTTGAATTTTTTCCTGATTATCTTAGACTGTTTGTTCCCAGGGCTAAAAATGACATTTATCGCGAAGGTAATTATGTTTATATTAAGAGGTTAAATAGCGAGTATTGCCCGATTGCGCTTTTGGAAAGGTATATTTCCATGTGTAATATTGATCTTTCTAGTTCAGTTCCTCTTTTTCGTCCAGTAAGATATTTCAAGTCCTCCAATTCTTACAAGTTATATGGAGTTAAATTGTCATATTCCAGATGTAGGGAAATCTGTAAAGAGTGCCTTAAGGAAATAGGAGTGGATCATAAATTGTACGGTCTTCATAGTTTAAGGTCTGGTGGAGCCACCTCTGCCGTTAGTTATAATCCTAATCTTTCCGAAAGGGTACTCAAGCTTCACGGACGCTGGAAGTCTGATACTGCGAAAGATATGTATATTCTCGAAGATGTTTCTAACCGTTTACAAGTAACTAGTCGGCTTGGCTTGTAAATTAGCATTTATTTAGTCTGTTTTCAGTTTATTTGTGTTATTATGATTGTTGGTGTGAATCTTGAATAAAAGTCAGTTGGACTGCCTGATCATCCAACCATTAAGACCATTTAAGAGGAAAATAATTTACGTTCGTTTGAGCGTACTGAATTAGAACGTAATCCACTTTTTCTATAAATCCACAAAATTTCGTTTTTTCTAATTCATGGTAATTCATTGGCGGGAAAGAGAAGAGATCCAGCTCCAGACGATTTGTTGGTATCTCGGCGTTATCCCGGCTAACACCACATTCTGTGAGGTGGGAGGAAGTGAATTTACTGTGACTGACGGCTTCCATTATTTCAGTTTTCTGTATGTCGTGTTTTTCGCATTTTTCTTAAGTTAGCTGCACTATAGTGTTTAAAAAGGACAACTGGTCTTGCTAATATCTTATGCCAATGAAATAATTCACAACCTTGTTCCCAGGGCCCTCTCTCTTCGAGGGAGGAAGACAGAGGGCCCTGGGAACGAGTTTGACAATTGCGACACTAAAAGATGGCGAATGCAGCCGTTATTTGAGTTGCAGCGCCTTTTCCTCACCAGAGCCGAACGGTGGAAATATTTTGCGGTGTTAAATACCAATAACCATCTCTCTGAAAAAATTATTGCTGGTTACGTACATTAAGAATTTTTTAATTTTTAACTGCGTGAATGTTGCCAATTGGAAATAACTGCCAGATTGTGCCCAATGAATGCCCACATTTTTATTGCGATAACCTGCAGACTCAAAGACGCGCTGTTGAAACAGCTGACAGGTTAAAGTGTATATTTATTAAAAGGTATATTTAATTAAGTAAGTACGCTGGTAAAACTTTGTTTTAGCAGTGTAGTCACCTCGAAAGCTGGCTTGTAACCTGAAGGGCACTACATCTAACAAAAAATTAAAGAACTACTGGTCTGATTTCGTTTGTCAGTGAAGCCGAACTGCGTTTTCTGATTTGAAACCGTTAAGGAAACAGCAAAAAATAGCGAAGTGGCCTGAAAATAGGAACTTTACGAGCGCGCTGAGACAAGCAAACATAATTCCAGCAGGAGTAATTGTATCTTACGCTACTTTGAACGTTTTTTTTTTCCATCATTGCGCCTCTGGGTAATGTTCTGATCCTCAGTGCTCTTCTGTAGCATCTTCTATACATCAACCAACAAAACTGTTATTTCAATGCCTGGCAGCAACTGATCTTTTTCTTGGTCTCGTATCACAACCGCTCTTTGTCATCCTCCTGCTGAATGCTGGCGGCATAAAGATCAACCTCAACTTCAACTTCATTCAACAGATTATTCAAATAAATAATGGTTCAAGTTTTGTTCCTTGCGGAACGTCGATCGTGACCTTGACCACCATCAGTGTTGACAGGCTTCTCGCCCTTAAGTTGGGACTCAGATACAAAAACGTCGTAACACTGAGGCGAACTCGTGCACTCACTGTTTGTATTTGGCTAGCTGGGATATCAGTTGGATTTATTTACTTCTTCTGGATCCATTTGATACGTATCATCTTCGCTGCAGCAGTTGTGCTTTCAGTCGTCCTTTTATCTATCTCAATATTTTGTTACACGACGATAATTTTCACATTGCAGCAACACCAAGCTAAGGTGCAAGACCGCCTTAATAAGCAAGGAAAGACTCCACTGTATATCGGAAAATACAAGAAGACGGTTTCTAGCATAGCGTGGGTTCAGTTGGCATTGGTTGTTTGTTATGTTTCCTTTTTAGTTTCCATCATCGTAATAAAAGTAAATGAATGGACTGGCGTGAGAGGGGAAGTTGTTTGAGCATCTACAGGAAGTCTTCTTTACTTAAATTCGTCTCTCAACCCGATTCTTGACTGCTGGAAGATAAAAGAAGTAAGGCAACTCGTGTCAGACACATTAGGACAGTTTTGTTGTTCAAGTAATCTTCATTGCCTTTATTAGGGACCGAGGAAGATAAGCGGACACCAAGTATAACAATCGTTTACAATATTTAAAGCAAGGGTAAGATGGAATAGTGATAAGATAGGCTGTTTGAAAAGGATAAATGGAAACAAACGTAACTAGACAAAACGGTCTATTACGGAAGGTTCACACTTGAACAAACAGACCTAGCAGTAGAAACAACGAGCCGAATAGTTGAGTGTAATGAGAGCGAAGCTTACCGACTCTGGGTTCGTTTAGATTTTAGAAGGACGCTGACAATGTTGAAAACCTATTGTGAAAAAAATTTACTTTTTAATACACGTATTCGCAGACCAGCTTTTGGCATCTCTTTTATTGTTGTTCGTTTCAAACCAATGTGGTCTTCTGTTAAAGGGCTATAATCGAATTATAGCTAAGTACGTGCTAATTTATTCATCATTCGGTGTGCTTGAAATTCATTCATGACGGCTGATTAATGGATAAAAAAGCTGTGAGTGATCATTAACTACACAGTAAGACATTGTGCAATAATAGCATACGAGGAAAACATTAAACACTGCATACTAATAAGGAGGAGGTCTTATTGGGTTTTAAAACCACTGCACGTGATGTTTTATCGACCATTTGATAGGTCAATGGGCTTATAAAGCATTAATTAGGTTTTGAAAGATTTTTTAATACACAGACTTGTATGCTTCTCGTTAAACAACAATTTTTTTTATTTTAGTTCTAGGAAAGTCAACTCCATAGCTCCGTTTAATGCTGTTGGTGTAGTACCATGGATGATTCGCTTGAGAATTCAACGAACCCAAACCCCACTGGAGCCAAATGCATACCATTCACAAAAGATAAGCCTATGGATATAAAACTGATCAAAGCAGCTTGCTACTCTATCATAATGCTGATTTCACTGCTCGGAAATACTGCACTCATCGCCATCGTTGCCAGATACAAACACATGCAAACGACTACCAACTTGCTAATCGCAAATATGGCCATCTCAGATTTAATGGTATCGGCATTCGCCGTTCCGCGAGAGCTCGCGGAAATCTTCACCGGCGTGCAAACATGGCAGATTGACGGGACTGCTGGAGTCATTTTATGCAAACTTGTTTATTTCTTTCAAGACATTTCTACCGCTGTATCGATTCAAAGTATCTTGGTCATCACTGTAGATAGGTATGCTGGAGTGATTCAGCCATATCGAGACCCCATCATTACACGAAGACGGAGACGAGTCCTTATTCCACTAATATGGTTAATATCTATGGGTCTACACGGCAATTACTTTTACACATTCCGTCTCAAACAAGTTAATAACATACGATACTGCATCTTCAGCTGTAAACCTGCGTTTGACAGTCTACAAGCTCAAAGTATCTACTTCGTGGCGATATCAGTTATCTTAATTGTCATCCCCTTGGCGGTCATTACGGTTTTATATTCACTCATTTTCAGGTCTATACTAAAACAGAGATCATTTTGGAAAACAGTGTCCTCATCCAGAAGGCGAAGGCGAAAAGAAGACACTAAGATCATTAAGAAAATCCTGACCATCATAGTTTTATTTGTTATGTGTATACTTCCTATAGATATCACTGGATTGTTACACCTTTTTGCGTGGCAGGAAAAAATTCCTTGTGGAATAGACCATTGGAGCTTTGCAGTCAAGTTTATATTTTACTCCAACTCATCGCTTAATCCATGCATTTATTTTCTTCTGAATGAGAGATATCGTCAGAGCCTTTGGAATCTTCTAAAATGTCGGGATTCCCAACCAGAGAACCAAGCGACGATGCACGACGTGGCTCTACGAACATTAAAGTGAACAAGTTTCAATTCATGTTGAATCGTTCACGAATTTATTTGTAGGATCGAGTAAAAGTAAAACAATGGTCATCCTTCGGCCAAAAAATTATATTTACGGTGGTTTTTCTTGGGATTCTGTGAACAGTTGTCAAATTCGAATCACTAGCAATTCAACCATTTTAAAAGAGCCATAACATAGCTTTCAGGTCATATCCCTCTGGAAAGGATTCCGAATCAAATTAATTTTCTCCTTCGATAATTGGTGAAATAACGTATGCAAATTTTATTGTCTCCTTTTCAGCCTTTTGGGAAGAGCAGCATGCTATCTGCCTTTTGTGAGATATTTGTGAGATGTGCGCTTCTGAATGATAAATCACTCATTTAATTGTACAGTATTGTTATTTAGCTTCCTTCCGAGACTGGCGCACATTTATAACAGTTGATCTTGTAAAAAGCATCCTTAGCTTGTTTAGCGCTCAAGTAAGTTCATCCGTGTGAAGTAAAATTATTTATATTTGAACTGGCGCCGTTACTATTAGTCTTGTGGTTCGAACCAACCATGCTGGTAAATAAAAAGCAACCATTTTATTGAATTTATTTCTCTACTCAAACTCATGCTGTGTTTACACTTGAGCGTTTTACCGAGGTATTGGAGTTTACTTACCTAGGTAAATATTTTGCGTATGTAAACGCCAACTGATACCATGGTCGTTCGATTAGCCCTGTGATCAGGTATGGTTAAAGTCGGTAACCAAGGTCGAGATGACAGATATATCAGCTTTGCGGTTGCATAGTATTTCGCATTCCGTGGTGTCCAGATTGGGTCAGTCTCATTCGATCATATTTTCGCAACTTCACTTTCAGGTTTGTTTTTTATCTACCTACGAGTCATGGCAAAAGACAAAGACATTAATCCCTCACGACGACGAACAACTCGAGAGGTAAAGTTGACATCACTGCATTGCTAATTTGTTTGCCAAATCCGGAGCAACCACTCGGACAATGTAATCAAACGTACGTCTAGATATCCTGAAGTTCTCTTTCCACCAATCTTCAACGAAATTTCCGTTCAAAAGGGTTTCAAACCAAAATTGGTTTCTCGGCCATGACCAGGCACGGCTAGCGCGCCTTGTCTTTTGAAGAGCAATTTGAAGGAAAACAAATCGCCTTCGCCTCGACTTCTTAAGGTGCTGTAAAAGTAAAAGCCGCTGAAATCTTGAGACTTGAGTTTGCAGCTCAAGAACAAGAAAATGAAACGCAAGGACTACAAGAGCCACAGCTTCTCTTATAAACGCGGGCATTTTATGCATGGATTTTAGAATTTGCCGCCATTTCGATTTGATCGTGATCGTGATTGATGACAGGTTTACCTCGGTTATTTGAGCCAGTATAAACAATGTACAAATGTGCTAAGGTTTTGTCAGTAAATGATTACCTCGGTAAGTGTCCAAGTGTAAACACAGCATTATTCAGGAATAATCTCTGTAGCAGTGTGCTTTTTTCACAGATCAAAGATACTGAGTCTCAGGTTTTCAGATTGATCACTCACCGAGCTCTGATGGGTTCATTTCATTGCCTGGCTCTTTCTTAGTTAACAGTGAAGTACGGAAACGTTGAAATTTTTCTCTGGGTTTATTTTTTAGGGCTATTTTTCAAATTAAAATTAAAATGCTAAAACTTGATTGAAAATTTAATAAAAGTAAAAGTAAACTAACAACGCAAATTAATTTCAGTAACTAAAAATTGAAAGTAAAATCAAATGCGTTTCAAAAACTACCATAGAATGGAAACCAATTGCATTGCTTTCGAAAAACAAACATTAAATAAAATCCAAGTAAAATGCGAAAACAATTTTTATTTTCCCCTTGGCCCACGGCTATCAATACGATGATTCCCTGCGAGTGGCGTGGTGCTCTGAAAAACATGTGGTAGGGAATATGGCGCAGTGGAGGGAGTTTGCGAACAAGCAGAGGGCGAAAAGGACTAAAACGGATAATATAGTGAGTGATTTCAACCGAGAAGAGATCATTGTTCAGAAAATGAGTTCCGAAGTAAGTCAAAAGCGACAAAAGTATAGTCGTGTTGGCACAAGAGAATATGTTCCGTTTGACAGCTATGATGAGCTTAATGTTCCGATCGAATATCACTGACTCTTTCCAAAAGTTCTTTGATAACCAAGTAGATATAAAGACATGATTTGTGATACTTTAGCCGGAGAACGTGGGCCATCATGTAAAAAGATGGGACAAATTCTACAACTCAAGGTATTCTGTGTGGGGTTTATTAAAAAACAGGACCCTGCAGAAGATGAGGAAACCGATACCGACCAGTAGTATATCTTCAGCAAAATTATCCCCGTTAGTGGATCCCCTTGGATCCCCTTGGATCCCCTTAATCAATATTCCTAAGCGTCGAGTCCATGACGTCATCTATTGTTATAACCTAGGGAAAAAATGCGTTCCTCCATACTAATGAAGTGTCGAGGTTTACTAATGAGCGTCACTCTTGCACAAAGGAAACAATAGACATGCCCAGGCTTGCCCGCTCTATACCCACCCTGATTGGATCTTAAGATTTGTATGGTCAGTTTGAATAAAAGCGCGCTTTCTCTTGGTAGCGTCACTCTTGCAATCGCTTTGCTGGGAAAACTTTTTTTTTTTCGATTTTTAAAACGTTAGTACCGTTGAAAATGGCTTTTTTCACAAACGTTGTTGATCTTCAAGCTGCCTTGAGCGCTTGTTTAACTGTCCGCGACTGGGAGGTGTTGTTTGAAGCCCCGTTTGCTGGGAAAATTTATCTCCGAGATTTCAGGTTATTCGTGACGATTATCGATCATTACCGTCAAAAAACAAAACACACACACACATATATACACAAAGTGGCGCTGAAAACTCTATATTTCAAGTTTGTTTGACTATTACAAGACCGTTTTCTCCTACCTATCTCGAGGAAATAAAAAAACTATTAAAGTCACGCACCGTTAGTCAGTTAATTATGCGGATCCACGAGTCTTAAGTTGCATACAAATTAGTTCAGTTCTGCTGGAAAAACCCAAGGGAGTATCTTGACGCATTAGTATATAATCAATTTTTATATAACTTAACAAGGATCAATTAAAACACGCGACTTATAATTGCTAGCAATAGAACCAGACAAGAGATACCGTTTAAAAAACTTTATTAAAAAACAATGAGGAAAAAGAGTCAAATACTCAGCGATTTGAAAGGAAAAGGAATGAAAATGAATCATTTGACTGACTATTACAAATCCGTTTTTTCCGTTTTATTTCGAGGAATAATAAATATTCCTTCCGTGTCTACACAATTTTCCTATGGCCTCTAAGCCAAGAGTTCGACTTTCTTTGTTTCTTGCGGTTTGCCTTGTTCTTTGAAGTCGGTCTTTTAGTTTTTGCTTTAAAAGAGGCCTCATTTCTCCGCTGTCTTGACAGTTCGTACACCGTTTCTTGTGTCTGTGCTGGATTGTGAAAGTGATTTTTTCCGGATTTATCCGCTTCACTTTCGTAAACGACGACTTTAACTTTAGGTTGCAGTTTCGCCTCTTGTAAATACTGTCTTCGCTGTATGTGCCCTAACTGATGAACATCCGCGAGATGGTTAGCTAATCTGACAAGGTATTTAGCCCCGCACGATGGAATCGGACAGTTTCTGCAAACTCTCTTGTAAACCATGTTGACAGTTTGGTGACTGAACACAAATGACATCTTTTTCGCAAATAGTCAGGTTATATAGAGTGTCAGAAGGGCCAAACACAGACCAGAAAGGCCATAACCAGGCCAAACACAGGCCTGAAAGGCCATAACCAGGCCTGAAAGGCCAAAACCGCGCCAAAAGGGACAAAAAGAGACAAACGGGCCATTTCTAGTCTTCTTTTATTTATGAAGGAGAACACTTAGTAACCCCGCCTTCATCAATTTTCTATAAAAGAGACGCGTTACTTTCTGAAGTTTAGTTTCCTGTCAGAAGGCGTGCGGTTCAAACCAAAGATGACGAGCACAAACTATACCTTATACCTGCAACAAGGTGCTGGAAATGATGAAGACAATGAAGAAAGCGATTTCTCCCAAGAAAGCGAAGTTTCTAGTCAAGGAACGGAGTCTTCCCAAGAAGAAGAAACAGAAAACTTAGAGCCGTGGTCACGCATTCTTGATGAAGCCGAGAACCGCCACAAGACCCAGCTTAACGCTTTGATCAATCAATACCAAGAAAACAGCGATTCAGAAGATGTGGCTCGTAGTAAAGCCGTAAACGCTCTCGTTCCTGTTTACAGAAAAGAGCTGAGAAAAGTGCTCTTAGAGAATCTACAATGGATGCGTGCAATGAAAAAAGATCCCACCTTCAAAAAAGTGATGGAAACTCAAAAAGAGCTTAAAGACACAGAAGGATTTGATTGGTTGGAATCGACGGAACTTGCTATCGATAAGCGGAAATTCTTACTCAATCGATTGTACGAAAAGTAGCCCATTCCACAAGATCAAGACTAAACCTACTATGACTGTTGTGGATTTTTTTTTTTTTATTTCCTGGATCTTTGTATTGTTGCATTTCAATAAAACTGTAAACAAGCAAACTTTAAGTGTGTTGATTGATGACTTGAAAATAATAACAATAATCGGTAAACTTGTACAAAAATTAAAAAAAAAAATCTGAAATTTGAAATACAAATTACTAAAGCAAGATCAAAACTTTTTAATTAAACACTGTTATTTGTGACGACACTTTTAAATAAAGATGATGATTCCAAAGTTGAGAGCTGTTGCGTGACTAGCGACGCGCGACACCCACGCGTGTGTCTGAGAAAAATAATAATAATAATAATAATAATAATAATAATAATAATAATAATAATAATAATAATAATAATAAAAAAACATATAACTACAAATGGCCCGTTTGTCTCTTTTTGTCCCTTTTGGCGCGGTTTTGGCCTTTCAGGCCTGGTTATGGCCTTTCAGGCCTGTGTTTGGCCTGGTTATGACTTTCTGGTCTGTGTTTGGCCCTTCTGACACTCTATATAACCTGACTATTTGCGAAAAAGATGTCATTTGTGTTCAGTCACCAAACTGTCAACATGGTTTACAAGAGAGTTTGCAGAAACTGTCCGATTCCATCGTGCGGGGCTAAATACCTTGTCAGATTAGCTAACCATCTCGCGGATGTTCATCAGTTAGGGCACATACAGCGAAGACAGTATTTACAAGAGGCGAAACTGCAACCTAAAGTTAAAGTCGTCGTTTACGAAAGTGAAGCGGATAAATCCGGAAAAAATCACTTTCACAATCCAGCACAGACACAAGAAACGGTGTACGAACTGTCAAGACAGCGGAGAAATGAGGCCTCTTTTAAAGCAAAAACTAAAAGACCGACTTCAAAGAACAAGGCAAACCGCAAGAAACAAAGAAAGTCGAACTCTTGGCTTAGAGGCCATAGGAAAATTGTGTAGACACGGAAGGAATATTTATTATTCCTCGAAATAAAACGGAAAAAACGGATTTGTAATAGTCAGTCAAATGATTCATTTTCATTCCTTTTCCTTTCAAATCGCTGAGTATTTGACTCTTTTTCCTCATTGTTTTTTAATAAAGTTTTTTAAACGGTATCTCTTGTCTGGTTCTATTGCTAGCAATTATAAGTCGCGTGTTTTAATTGATCCTTGTTAAGTTATATAAAAATTGATTATATACTAATGCGTCAAGATACTCCCTTGGGTTTTTCCAGCAGAACTGAACTAATTTGTATGCAACTTAAGACTCGTGGATCCGCATAATTAACTGACTAACGGTGCGTGACTTTAATAGTTTTTTTATTTCCTCGAGATAGGTAGGAGAAAACGGTCTTGTAATAGTCAAACAAACTTGAAATATAGAGTTTTCAGCGCCACTTTGTGTATATATGTGTGTGTGTGTTTTGTTTTTTGACGGTAATGATCGATAATCGTCACGAATAACCTGAAATCTCGGAGATAAATTTTCCCAGCAAACGGGGCTTCAAACAACACCTCCCAGTCGCGGACAGTTAAACAAGCGCTCAAGGCAGCTTGAAGATCAACAACGTTTGTGAAAAAAGCCATTTTCAACGGTACTAACGTTTTAAAAATCGAAAAAAAAAAAGTTTTCCCAGCAAAGCGATTGCAAGAGTGACGCTACCAAGAGAAAGCGCGCTTTTATTCAAACTGACCATACAAATCTTAAGATCCAATCAGGGTGGGTATAGAGCGGGCAAGCCTGGGCATGTCTATTGTTTCCTTTGTGCAAGAGTGACGCTCATTAGTAAACCTCGACACTTCATTAGTATGGAGGAACGCATTTTTTCCCTAGGTTATAACAATAGATGACGTCATGGACTCGACGCTTAGGAATATTGATTAAGGGGATCCAAGGGGATCCAAGGGGATCCACTAACGGGGATAATTTTGCTGAAGATATACTACTCCGACCCGGCCGGACAGGGAACAGGTACCCAACAGCAAAATAGTCGTGGGTTCATATACCACGAGGTTAAGGATTTTTCTTTGACCACGTCAATCCACATTTCCTTCGTAGGGCTAGTAAGCCCGGGGAATAAGTAGTACAGCAGTCCTCACGGCACACATTGAAAATAAATTCATTCAATTTTTATAGCAAAATGGTGTGTTTCGTGGGCATGAACTAAAACCTGAAACAACCAAACGAAACCACCTAGACAAAAAGTAATACCTTTAAAACTAACCGAAAAGGGCCTAAAATATAACGAAGCTGTTGGTTTTCGTTGTGCAAACGTCTTTGCTTGTATTTAGTATTGAACAAATCAACATTTGAACAGTAGCCCTGGGCCACAAAACTATGAAGTGAGCTGAATCCGGCCAACTTAGCAGAACACTACAGGCAACTTTTTTTCTGTGATGTGAACTCTAGCCGCTTCGTAAAGTGCTCCATAAGATTTTGAAGTGTGGAGATAAGTCAAGTGTTTATTGGTTCCGTAATCTTCGTCTTTTTGGCAGTTGTCGTTCGGAGGAGTGAATCCGCGCAACACTACAGCTCGCTACAAGACGACAGTTTCTAGCATAGCATGGCTGATATTGATCGTTTGTCATGTTCCGTGCTTTATTCCATTATAATCGTAAAGATAAATAGATGGGAGGGAATAAGCGAGGGTATCTTTTGGTTCTCTTTAAGAAGTTTCCATTTCGAAACTCGTCTTTAAATCTGTGATTGTTTACTTCGGGAAGATAAAAGAAGTGAGTCAACTCGCGAGGAACACATTAAGACGGCTTTGTTGTTTGTCGAGTTAAGTCATACATGTCTATACTCTGTCATAGAAAAGAAAAAAGACGAGTTATATTGGTTTGTGTTGGATGAAAACACAAGTCAGTAATTCAACCTTCGTAATCTTTTTACATAAACCACTTTATCCTTTTAATAGTCAAACTAAAGGGTCTTTTTTGTAAATTTACACGAAGTATGCGTAAGAAATGAACGAGGACGAGAACATTTAAGAGCTGGATTCATATCAAACATCGCTGAAATCCATGAGACGAACTTATCCCCAACTAATCTGTTGCCGTTATCATATATGCCGACTGTCTCTGATTATCTGGGAGTCTACCGACACGGAAATTATCTGCCGGTCTAAGGTACTGGTGACCCTGAAATCTCCCATATAAAATCCACTTTTTCTTTAAATTCACAAAATTTCGTTTTTTCTAATTCATGGTTATTTATGGGCGGGAAAGAGAAGAGATCAAGCTCCAGAAGATTTGTTGGTATCTCGGCGTTATCCCGGCTAACACCACATCCTGTGAGGTGAGAGGAAGTGAATTTGCTGACTGACGGCTTCCATTATTTCAGTTTTCCGTATGTCGTGATTTTCGTATTATTCTTAAGTTAGCTGCACTATAGTTTTTAAAAAGGACAACTGGTCTTGCTAATATCTTATGCCAATGAAATAATCGCACAACCTTGTTCCCAGGGCGCTCTCTCTTCGAGGTGGGAAGACAGAGGGCCCTGGGAACGAGTTTGACAATTGCGGCACTAAAAGATGGCCAATGCAGCCGTTATTTGAGTCGCAGCGCTTTTTCCTCACCAGAGCCGAACGGTGGAAATATTTTGCAGGGTTAAATAACAATAACCATCTCTCTGAAAAAATAATGGCTGTTTACGTACATTAAGAATTTTTTAATTTATAACCGCGTGAATGTTGCCAATTGGAAATAACTGCCAGATTGTGCCCAATGAATGCCCACATTTTAATTGCGATAACCTACAGACTCAAAGACGCGCTGTTAGAACAGCTGACAGGTTAAAGTGTATATTTATTAAAAGGTATATTTAATTAAGTAAGTAGGCTGGTAAAACTTTGTTTTAGCAGTGTAGTCACCTCGAAAGCTGGCTTGTAACCTGAAGGGCACGACATCTAACAAAAAATTAAAAAACTACTGGTCTGATTTCGTTTGTCGGTAAAGCCGAACTGCGTTTTCTGATTTGAAATCGTTAAGGAAACAGCCAAAAATAGCGGACTGGCCTGAAAATAGGAACTTTACGGTGGAAATATTTTGCAGAGTTAAATAACAATAACCATCTCTCTGAAAAAAAATGCCTGTTTACGTACATTTTACATTTTACAAGAATTTTTTAATTTATAACCGCGTGAATGTTGCCAATTGGAAATAACTGCCAGATTGTGCCCAATGAATGCCCACATTTTAATTGCGATAACCTACAGACTCAACGACGCGCTGTTAAAACAGCTAACAGGTTAAAGTGTATATTTATTAAAAGGTATATTTAATTAAGTAAGTACGCTGGTAAAACTTTGTTTTAGCAGTGTAGTCACCTCGAAAGCTGGCTTGTAACCTGAAGGGCACTACATCTAACAAAAAATTAAAGAACTACTGGTCTGATTTCGTTTGTCAGTAAAGCGGAACTGCGTTTTCTGATTTGAAACCGTTAAGGAATCAGCCAAAAATAGCGGACTGGCCTGAAAATAGGAACTTTACGAGCACGCTGAGACAAGCAAACATAATTCCAACAGGAGTAGCTGTATCTTACGCTACTTTAAACGTTTTTCTTTCCATCGTTGCGTCTCTGGGTAATATCCTGATCCTCATTGCTCTTCACAAAGCATCTTCTATTCATCCACCAACAAAACTGTTATTTCAATGCCTGGCAGCAACTGATCTTTTCATTGGTCTCGTATCACAACCGCCCTTTGTCATCCTCCTGCTGAATGCTGGTGGCATAAAGAACAACCTCAACTTCAACTTCATCCAACAGATTATTCAAATATATAATCGTTCAAGTTTTGTTCTTTGCGGAACGTCGATCGTGACCTTGACCGCTATCAGTGTTGACAGGCTTCTCGCCCTGAAGTTGGGACTCAGATACAAAAACGTCGTAACACTGAGGCGAACTCGTGCACTCACTGTTTGTATTTGGCTAGCTGGGATATCAGTTGGATTTATTTACTTCTTTTGGATCCATTTGATACGTATAATTTTCGCTACAGCAGTTGTGTTTTCAGTGGTCCTTTTATCTATCTCAATATTTTGTTACACGAAGATAATTTTCACATTGCAGTAACACCAAGCTAAGGTGCAAGACCGCCTTAATAAGCAAGGAAAGACTCCACTGAATATCGGAAAATACAAGAAGACGGTTTCTAGCATAGCGTGGGTTCAGTTGGCATTGGTTGTTTGTTATGTTTCCTTTTTAGTTTCCATCATCGTAATAAAAGTAAATGGATGGACTGGCGTGAGAGGGGAAGTCGTTTGAGCATCTACAGGAAGTCTTCTTTACTTAAATTCGTCTCTCAACCCGATTCTTGACTGCTGGAAGATAAAAGAAGTAAGGCAACTCGTGTCAGACACATTAGGACAGTTTTGTTGTTCAAGTAATCTTCATTGCCTTTATTAGGGACCGAGGAAGATAAGCGGACACCAAGTATAACAATCGTTTACAATATTTAAAGCAAGGGTAAGATGGAATACTGATAAGATAGGCTGTTTGAAAAGAATAAACGGAAACAAACGTGCTTGAAATTCATTCATGACGGCTGGCTAATGAATAAAAAAGCTGTGAGTAATCGTTAACTAAACAGTAAGACTGTGTAATAATAGCATAAAAGGAAAACATTAAACACCGCATACTAATAAGGAGGAGGTCTTATTGGGTTTTAAGACCACTGCACGTGATCTTTTATCGACCATTTGATAGGTCAATGAACTTATGAATCATTAATTAGGCTTTGAAAGATTTTTTAGTACACAGACTTGAATGCTTCTCGTTAAACAACAATTTTTTTTATCTCAGTTCTAGGAAAGTCAAGCTCCGTTTAATGCAGTTGGAGTAGTACCATGGATGATCCGCTTGAGAATTCAACGATGCCAAACCCCACTGGAGCCAAATGCATGCAATTCACAAAAGATGAGCCTATGGATATAAAACTGGTCAAAGCAGCTTGTTACTCTATCATTATGCTGATTTCACTGCTAGGAAATTCTGCACTCATCGCCATCGTTGCCAGATACAAACACATGCAAACGACTACCAACTTGCTAATCGCAAATATGGCCATCTCAGATTTAATGGTATCGGCATTCGCCGTTCCGCGAGAGCTCGCGCAAATCTTCACCGGCGTGCAAAGATGGCTGATTGACGGGACTGCTGGAGTCATTCTATGCAAACTTGTTTATTTCTTCCAAGACATTTCTACCGCTGTATCGATTCAAAGTATCTTGGTCATCACTGTAGATAGGTATGCTGGAGTGGTTCAGCCATATCGAGACCCCATCATTACACCAAGACGGAGACGAGTCCTTATTCCATTAATATGGTTAATAGCTATGGGTCTACACGGCAATTACTTTTACACAGTGCGTCTCAAACAAGTCAATAACATACGATACTGCATCTTCAGCTGGGAACCTGCGTTTGACAGTCTACAAGCTCAAAGAATCTACTTCGTGGCGATATCAGTTATCTTAATTATCATCCCCTTGGCAGTCATTACAGTTTTATATTCACTCATGTTCAGGTCTATACTAAAACAGAGATCGCTTTGGAAAACAGTGTCCTCATTCAGAAGGCAAAGACGAAAAGAAGGCACTAAAATCATTAAGAAAATTCTGGCCATCATAGTTTTATTTGTTATGTGTATGCTTCCTATAGATATCACTGGATTGTTACACCTTTTTGCGCTGCAGGAAAAAAGTCCCTGTGGAATAGACCATTGGAGCTTTGCAGTCAAGTTCATATTTTACTCCAACGCATCGCTTAATCCATGCGTTTATTTTCTTCTAAACGGAAGATATCGTCGGAGCCTTTGGAATCTTTTAAAATGTCGGGATTCACAACCAGAGAGCCAAGCGATGATGTACGACATGGGCCTACGAATGTTAAAGTGAATATGTTTCAATTCATGTCGAATCGTTCACGGGTCGAGTGAAAGAAAAACAATGGTTGTGTTCGGAAAAAAATGATTTACGTTGGTTTTTCTTGGGATTCTGTGAACAGTTTTCAAATTCGAATCACTAGCAATTGGACTATTTTAAAAGAGCCATAACATAGTTTTCAGGTCATATCCGTCTGGAAAGGATTTCGAATCAAATTAAGTTTCTCCTTCGATAATTGGTGAAATAATGTGTGCAAATTTTATTGTCTCCTTTTCAGCCTTTTGGGAAGAGCAGCATGCTATCTGCCTTTTGACAGACATTTGTGATATGTGCGCTTCTGAATGATAAATCATTCATTTAATTGTACAGTATTGTTATTCAACTTCCTTCCGAGACTGGCGCACATTTATAACAGTTGATCTTGTAAAAGGCATCCTTATGCTGTGTTTACATTTGAGCGTTTACCAAGTAACTTTTTAGCTTGGTAAACGCTCAAATGTAAACACAGCATAAGGATGCTTTTTACAAGATCAACTGTTATAAATGTGCGCCAGTCTCGGAAGGAATTTGAATAACAATACTGTACAATTAAATGAGTGATTTATCATTCAGAAGCGCACATATCACAAACATCTCTCAAAAGGCAGATAGCATGCTGCTCTTCCTTAAGGTCAACTTGGTAAATTGGTACATTTTTTACACTGGCTCGAATAACTCAAGTTGATCTGTCAGCACTCGCGCCCGCTGCATCATCAACGTCATCAAATGGAACTGGCGGGAGTTCTAAAACCATGCTCGCTTCAAGAAGTAAAGTGGTAGCTTTCGTGGCGATTGCTTTCTATTTCTTAATTGCGCGAACAGAAACGTCAAGGTTTCATAAGCTTTTGATGTAACACCTGAAGAGGTCGAGGCGAAAACGGACGATTTTACTACAAATTGCTTTAAAAAATACCAGACGGGCTAGACGTGCGTGGGCATGGCCGCGAAATCAGTTTTGGTTTGAGAGCCTTTTGCAAGGAGATTTCGTGGAAGATTGGTCGAAAGAAAATTTCAGGATATCAAGGCGTACGTTTGAGTATATTGTTCGAGTGCCTAGCCCGGATTTGTCGAACAGAGACACGAGATTGCGCTAGTCTATCCCAGTAAACAAGCGAGTGGCCGTTGCGTTACGGCGCCTAGCTACTAGAGACACGCATAGATCGACTGGGCTGCAATTTGGCATTGGAAGGTGTACAGCTATGTTGATAACACACGATTTTTGTCAAGCAATTGCCAAACAATTGCAATTGCCGATTGCCGCTTTAATTAAAAGACGATGATTGTATACATTATTAGGAATTTGAAGCCACAGTTTTAATGTATATAGCATATTGCTTAAACATATTTTTAGGTTCAAGTGATTTGATGTTAATACTTAATTTCTATTTACTTTTATTTTATCTGTAAATACACGACCCACCAGCTCTGCTGAATACTCCATCGTGTTTAAATAAAGTGATCAGTTCAGTTCAAAACGGGCCACAGAATTTATAAATTTCCAGGGACTGAGCAAGAGGTGCTACAAAGCATTCGCTTGTTCACAAACAAGTCTCCGTTCCCGCAAGTGGTGGGAGGAATTGACGGTAGTCATATTGCATTAAAAACAGTGCCTCTGAACGAACGGATTGAATACTTCAATCGAAAGCAAGATTATTCTATCGTGATCCAAGGTGTTGCTGATGCGTCTTTTAAATTTCTTGATTTGAGTACGGGCTACCCCGGTAGCTTTCACGACGCCCGTAATCTCCGTTTGAGTAAACTGGAGAGAGAAATTGATCAAGGTACCTGGCTAAACGGGCCTTCGAAGAGAATTGGAGGTTCTGAAGTTGGACCTCTTCTGGTAGGCGACTCGGGCTTACCCTTTGTCTGTTTGCCTGATGAAGCCGTTTAAGCAAACACCAACATTAAGTGAGAGCCAATTGCGTTTCACTCGTGTCCTCAGTCAGGCCTGGGTTGTTATAGAACAAGCCTTCGGAATTTTGAACGGTCGTTGGAGGTGGAGGAAAAGCAAGCAGTGTCCCCACCACTATCATGGCTTGTTGCGTCCTTCACGATATTTGTATAGATGTTGGAGACCCGAGCGCTATAGACCCCGTTGAGGATGACGATGAAGTGGATCAAAGTTCTTTCAATGGAGACAAGCAGCTTTGCGTAAGGGACATTAGAGATGATATAGTGAACCATTTGTCATAGTACAAACATTAAACCAAAGTTATTCTTTTTATTGGAATGTTTTGGGTTACGTTGAAAACACTCAGGTTGATTGACTGGAGATAAATGTACATAGACTGAAATTTTGTCCCCTTCCGTTTGTTACATGTATAATTAATCAGCAATTTAATTCACTGTGGTTTAAAATAATTATAAAAGCTCTCCGATGTTAAAAGTAAAAAAACATTGAAAACAAATAATTCTTGTATTTTAAAACTTGATATGGCAGAAACGATAATTTCTAACCTCTTTAAATTCTTCATTTCTGAAATCATTGTCCTGCTACATAGTTGTTATCTTGATCGAAATTTATCATAACACATGAAATCACGGTCGATGAACTGAAACGAATAAAATGTTCTTATAAAACAAGTAAAGGTCTGTGCTCTATTCTTTCCCATTGGCAACGTCCATTAAAATGTTTCCAAGCATCTTTAAAGCATCCATTGAGAACTTTTGTTGTTCCCTTCTGTTCTCCCTCTCGGCTTCTGCGCTTCGCTCCATAAACGCCTCGTCTCTCTCTTGCGCTCTTTCCATAAACGGCAGCACTGTGGGCTCATCTGCTTCTGCTCTTGCTTTGGCCTTCTTACTGGCTGCTTTCTTTCCATCTTTTCGACTCTTTGGAGTATTCTTCGGGGTACTCTTTGGTGTACTTGTACACTTTCCCGGTTTGCGTTTGTTCTTGAAAAATAAGAACTTCGTCTTCTTCCCAGTCAGAAGTGCATACTTCGCCAGACGGGCCAGGTAGATCAGGGTGGTAGATCATCAGATTGGAAAAGTTTCCTCTTTAGAGCGGACACAGCAGCGGAAACTTCCTCACCGAAAATTTCTTTATCGCGGATGTCCTGATCAATTTGTGGGGAACTCTGGGCTTCGATCGGCGAACTACTCTCCAACACATGTCGAGGATTGATGGCTTCTTGATTGCTGAGAATTTCGTCCTTGTCCTGATAATGCTTAGGCACAAACTCAAGTTCGCCCTCTGCGTGATCCTTGTCACCCTCATCATCTCTCCCTTTTCCATATCCAGTGGTCCGGAGCTTGTCTTTGGTTGTTTTGTATTTTTTGGTGAGATTGCTCATTTTATAATAGATTCCCATTCTGGCGAATTATATGCTTTATAGCGAAGCTTCTCTTCGTTCTCACCGAACAACTCGATGAGGATTTTTTCTTCAATTTCAGTCCATCGACTGGATTTCTTATTCTGCGCGGCGCTTGATAAATCTTTACTAGTGGAACTAGTGGAACTCGAGGACCCGGCTTGAGCACATTGAGGTGCCATTATTTGCATAGGCATTCCACAATACTGCGGGGGAAATTCAGCTGGTTGCTCATACGCATATCTAGAGTACGCATGGTTATATGCGTAGAGACGTGGATATGCTGAATATGCAGCATCCTCCCTGGTGGGAAAATACATGAACAATAATGTCAATAATTACACAACGAAGGATCAAAGTTTGTCTAGAGAAAGTTGTAAATGATACTGAGAATGAAAAATACAATGCCTTCTTTTACCTGACGGATTGTTCGCCGTAAGAAAGTCGATCCAATCGTTCCTTGTTATCTGCCATGATAGAACGAAACGCTTTGTCGAAAACGCGACAATCGCACGATCTGCTCACCGCGGGAATTGAAATATTACGCTGCAACAAGCGGCTATATCTGTCATCTTGACCTTGGTTACCAACTGTAACCATGCCTGATCACAGGGTAATTACAATTTTTACCTTGTTCAAATTTCCTTTGTCTTCTGCGGCATTTACCAAAGTATCAGTTGGCGTTTACAAACGGAAAATGTTTGCCTTGGTAAGTTAACTCTGGTACCTTGGTAAACAGTTCAAGTCTAAACACGGCAATATTGTGGTCTTCTGTAAATGGACTATAATCCAACTATAGCTAAGTACGTGCTAATTTATTCATCCAGTTCGGTGTGCTTGCAATAGCCCATTTCACGGTTAACTCTGCTCATTTGAATCACAATAAAAGCTAGCATGTATGTGAGGCAATTTCGGGCTATTTTGTAGTTTTAGGCGCCCGAAATTGCCTCGCATCCACGTTGGATAACATTGTAATGCAAATGAGAAACATTAACCGTGAAAAGGGCTATTCATTCATGTCGACTGGTTAATGAATAAAAAAGCTGTAAGTGATCGTTTACTAGACAATAAGACGTTGTGTAATAATAGCACACGAGAAAAACATTAAACACCGCATACTAATAAGGAGGAGGTTTTATCGGGTTTTAAAACCACTGCACGTGATGTTTTATCGACCATTTGGTCAATGGGTTTACGAATTATTAATGAGTTTTTGAAAGATTTTTTTTTAAGAAACAGACTTGCATGCTTCTCGTTAAACACGCCACTTTTCTTATTTCAGTTCTAGGAAAGTCAACTCGATGGCTCCGTTTAATGCTGTTGGAGTAGTACCATGGATGATTCGCTTGAGAATTCAACGAACCCAAACTCAACTGGAGCCAAATGCATGCAATTCACAAAAGATGACCATATCGATATAAAACTAGTCAAAGCAGGTTGCTACTCTATCATTATGCTGATATCACTGCTCGGAAATTCTGCACTCATCGCCATCGTTGCCAGATACAAACACATGCAAACGACTACTAACTTGCTAATCGCAAATATGGCCATCTCAGATTTAATGGTATCGGCATTCGCCGTTCCGCGAGAGCTCGCACAAATCTTCACCGGCGTGCAAAGATGGCTGATTGACGCGACTGCTGGAGTTATTTTATGCAAACTTGTTTATTTCTTCCAAGACATTTTCACAGCTGTATCGATTCAAAGTATCTTGTTCATCACTGTAGATAGGTATGCTGGAGTGGTTCAGCCATATAGAGACCCCATCATAACACCAAGACGGAGACGAGTCCTTATTCCACTAATATGGTTAATAGCTATGGGTCTACACGGCAATTACTTTTACACAGTGCGTCTCAAACAAGTCAATGACATACGTTATTGCATCTTCAGCTGGGAACCCGCGTTTGACAGTCTACAAGCTCAAAGAATCTACTTCGTGTCGATATCAGTTATCTTAATTGTCATCCCCTTGGCAGTCATTACAGTTTTATATTCACTCATGTTCAGGTCTATAATAAAACAGAGATCATTTTGGCAAACAGTGTCCTCATTCAGACGGCGAAGGCGAAAAGAAGACACTAAGATCATTAAGAAAATTCTGACCATCATAGTTTTATTTGTTATGTGTATACTTCCTATAGATATCACTGGATTGTTACACCTTTTTGCGCTGCTGGAAAAAATTCCTTGTGGAATAGACCATTGGAACTTTGCAGTCAAGTTCATATTTTACTCCAACGCATCGCTTAATCCATGCGTTTATTTTCTTCTGAATGAAATATATCGGCAGAGCCTCTGGAATCTTCTAAAATGTCGGGATTCCCAACCAGAGGGCAAAGCGACGGTGTATGACATGGCCCTACGAACATTAAAGTGAACAAGTTTCAATTCATGTTGAATCGTTCACGAATTTATTTGTAGGGTCGAGTGAAAGTAAAACAATGGTTGCTCTTTGGAAAATAAAATGATTTACGGTGGTTTTTCTTGAGATTCTGTGAACAGTTGTCAAATTCGAATCACTAGCAATTTGACCATTTTAAAAGAGCCATAACATAGCTTTCAGGTCATATCCGTCTGGAAAGGATTCCGAATCAAATTAATTTTCTCCTTCAATAATTAGTGAAATAATGTATGCAAATTTTATTGTCTCCTTTTCCTCCTTTTGGTAAGAACAGCATGCTATCTACCTTTTGTAAGATATTTGTGATATGTGCGCTTCTGAATGATAAATCACTTATTTAATTGTACAGTATTGTTACTCAACTTCCTTCCGAGACTGGCACACATTTATAACAGTTGATCTTGTAAAAAGTATCCTTGGCTTGTTTAGCGCTAAAGTAACCTCATCCGTAAAAAGTAAAATTATTTATATTTGAACTGGCGCCATTACTATAATTAGTCTTGTGGTTTGTTTGAACCAACCATACTGGTAAAGAAAAAGCAACCATTTTACTGAATTTATTTCTCTACTCAAACTCATGCTGTGTTTACACCATGTTTAGCGTTTTACCGAGGTATTGGAGTTTACTTACCTAGGTAAATATTTTGCGTATGTAAACGCCAACTGATACCATGGTAAACGCCGCCCGAGACAATACAAAGTTAAGGTTACCGGATACTTTCAAGAGTCGTTTTTTTGCCAAAAACATTTTAAGGCCAAATTAAACATTACTAGTCTCGCTTCATTTTCAAAAAAAATTTATATATATTACAAATCTTGATGCGTGCGCGAATTATCAATAAGAGAGGTTGTTTCATATGAAATTCTATCACCCGCCAGAGTGCTATAAGCCAATTAAAATGTATCAGCGTCAGGGCTTCCCGTGATGCTTTTCGCGGGAAAAGATACGGAGTCGTTCATTTCATGTCGCCTCTCTTCCTCATTTGTTTACGTTTGCAACTTGTGATTTATTCACCCCAAGTTTTCGCTTGTATTCGTTTTTCGTATCGTGTATGGCGAAAAATAAGAAGGAAAAGAGTCCGTGGTTGAAAACTAAGAAGAAAACTGGTCCTAAGAAAAAAAAAAAAAGAAAGTTTCCGATGAATTAAGGATGGCGCAAAACTTTTGCCGAAACTCCATAGCGCATAAGCCCAGGTACAATAATCGATATATCGAGTTCTTTAAGGCCCTTTCCCCCCCCCACATATTGGGCTCAACGCTGGCCTCCAGGTTGCGAGTGAAAATATCTTCATCAAACCTACAAAGCAGAAAAAACTCGGATATTGAACTGCAAGCTTGCGACGGCAATTTATTCGCATGGATAATGGTATATAAGCTTATAAATAGTCCTTCAACATACCCCAGTGACCGCATTTCTGCCTGCAGCTGTTCTTTCGGATCGATGGGGCTCACCGTCGAGGCCACTGCAGTTTTCTTTTCCTTCGAAGAATTTTTTTCTGCCCGGCATTTCGCAAGGAAATCCGAGAAATTCTGACCGGTAATAGAACTGCAGTCGCGCACTCAACTATTTTCCGGCGCGACACCAGTAATCTCAGGGGACTCAGCAGTATAATTAGGTCTCCTGTAATTCTATTGGCTTTCGATATCGGCGTCATCCACAGTGTGAAATATGGCGCAGCACGGGCTTGAAATGTTTGTAATCTTTTAGAAGCGGAAATAACCTACTTCGTTTTTACGCGTGTGCGCTTTCTTTAAAGGGAGAGTTTCACGGTTGGGCGCATGTGCGAACGATAACGTAAGCGCTGTCAAGCCAATTGTTTTTGCACCAATTAGAAGCGAGTACACAACACCGGCGGGATACGGCGGGCAAATGTTATGGTTATAACTTGCTGGCATAAAACTAAAACTGACCGGCTAGTGTTTCGGTCACGTTTCAGAAAGAAACAAAAAGGCTGCCCATGTAAAACACATGGGGATTTTTGCAGCGCCGCTTCGTGAATGTCCCATAACATTCAAGAAATGCCAGAACTTATGCGAACGTATACGGTTTTATTTTAGTACAATGTCGATATCTCGCGGCATCGACCTTTTTTTTATTACGCGCGGTTCGAAACGCCGAGAAACTCCCTCAAACTTACGTACTTAAATCCAGTATTTCACCAGCATTCAGTGACAAACTTACTATAGTGTGTACGCTCGAAAGCCTGATTTTATTAGACCAGCGAGAAGGCGAAGAACAAGAAATCCGCAAGCTTCAAGAGGCGATGCGACCGTTCAGTAACAACAACACTGAGCGTCCTTCCGAAATGCTGGAATGCATTTGAGAAAACTCTGCCATGGTGGCAAATCAAAACTGCGTTTGCCATTCGCAATGACCATAATTTTAAAGATAAATGAATACCTTACAATAGATTTTGTAGTTTGCCGCAAATCTTTTGGATTTTTTTTCTACTGCCCGCTATTCGAGCCCGCTAATAGACGACTACAACTAACTCTCACATTTGATCTCATATTTATTCGCTTCGCGTCTCAGTGTTGTACAATTTTTTCCATCCCAAGCAAAACACTGATGTTTGATGTTGTTTGTCCGTCGAATTCTCCGTTTTTGACAGTTGACTTCCATTTGAACAAACAGTACGATAGAAATCTAGAAAATCCTCGCGAGTTCATCCAAAGCCAGTTGGTGACCTTTGCCATTTCTAGCGAAGCAGATGTGCCGCGAAATCATTTTCTATTTTAAACAGACTTATCTCTTTACCAATTTTCCACGTTTGGTGGACGTATCTTGTTAACCACAGTAGATTTCTACATCCACTCCACTCTGTCCGCTTTAACTTCTGTGCTTCCAGAGAGTCCACAGAACGTCCCGTCGCCGGTCGGCCGCGGCGTCTCCTTGCCGATCCATCGACAAAAATGTCGTTTTCGGATGCTAAAACACTTTTACCTTACAAAAATCGAACTTATATTTACAACAGGAAACAAAGATTATAAAAAGTGAAGAACGAAGAGCGGATGATCCAAATTCGGGCGCGATTTCAACAGATTGCTCGCATCGAATTTAGTGTCGACCCGTACAATTTATTTTTGAGCCGGTCTGCTCGCGCATGCGCTTGACCGTGAAACTCGGCCTTTAAAGTAATTTATAAAGTACAAGGATTTGACGGATTGCCTTGAAATTTGACCCGAAGATTTCCAAGACAACAAGCAAACAAACTATGTGAGGGGATTTCCGTTTTGTCAAATTGATCGTCCGCAATGGCCTTCGTCGTAAAACGTACCGGTAAGTTTTTGATCATCAAAATTGACAGTAAAATTGCGAAGCAAGCAACAGGAATAAGGAAAAAGCCTCACATGGTTTTGAAGATTAATGCCTTGTGATTGATATGATGCAGTAGTTTAGATTCTGCGGTCGAATTCCATACCCGATAAATTCGCTCAAAGAGACATCAGTCGGTTTGGGCTTTTGGGACGCACTCTCCTTTCGGCTAGAAAAAATCAAAGCGAAATAATTTTCACCGGATAGTACATTTCATTAGCTTTGTACTGATACATAGTTTATGGTTGTTGCATTTAAAACAGCGCGCAAATATTTTTTTTCGCGAAGGACACCCGCGAAGGTATTCGGTAACCTTAAGGGTACTTCCTGGGTTCGATAGGGTAAAAAAGGGAAAAAACATTTTTTTCGACCAAATAGAATTTGGGGATTTTATCTAACATTTACTGAAAAAAAAATTGAAAAATATTAAAAAGCGCGCGAGATATTTTGGAAAACGTATTTCCATCTAAAAGTAAATAAATAAAAAAGGTGTCATAATCTTCTTAGTGCGAGACGCCCCAGAGGAATTTTCGCGGCAAACGCTTCACCCGGGAGCTCTTATTTCAGAAATAGGCATATTTTGTTTACATCTCGCCTGCAGAAAATTTCTCACTTCGAATTTTCTATTCTTTGCCGGCGCTTCCCACATGGAAAAGTCATCAAAAAAACGAAAAGAGCCTGTGGATAAAATCCCGGAAGATGCCAGGGCCTAAGAAGAAGGGAAAGATAGGTTTCAGCGAAGATCGAAAACGTGATCTTGCAGAGAGCAACAAAGGCTCTTGGTTCGACCAAGAAACTCTAGTCGACGTTGAAGGTTCTGTCGAAGGTGATCACGAAGAACTGGAGCAGCGGCCTTCAATTTAATCCACTGTTATTGGATCAGGTACACAGAGGTCGATTGCCGTGCAAAAGTCCTGCAGCCGTAACTTTGCAAGCGTCCTGTGAAAATATCAAATATCATATTCTACATCCTCTGGGCCGATTTCTTTCTTCTGCAGCGAGATAAAACCAAATAACGTTTTACTGCGCGTTTGTAAAGAAACATTGGAATAAAATCAGCAAGAATTAGACCGATGAAATAGAACTCAACAGAAGCGTATCAGCCCACGTGTAATACTGGAGATAGCGCGTTCTGCGTGGCCCTTTCTCTCGCTTTTTGCTCCGCTCCACGCTATCTTGAATATTTCTTACGAAGAAATCACCATCGTACCTAAATAACAGTAAAAATGCGATTTTCTTTCATTATACATTTCCTTTGATACGAAATGAATAATCGCTTTAGCTTGAAGCGTAAATTACATTACACGCAATCAAAACGAACAACCAACCCAATAGATTTCATCTCTGTTATCAGTGCACTCCTCCGAGGAGTGCACAGTTTGGCAAACTCTCCGCTGACGCGCTTCTGGTTTCGTTAGCCTTGGTTTTTCCCGTTTTCCTGGTTGATTTTTGCGTTTTCCTTTCGCCACTTTCCCCATCTCGCTCGATCACAACAGCGGAGTCTAAAACGTGTCTGCAACGCGATACTTTTTCCGCGAAATTCTGTGCTATTGTTGTTGACGCCATGGGGTCCTGTTACTCGATTGGCTCGCCACCTAATGAGGTGTCATAATCTCCTGTGGAGGCTTGTTTTTCTTGCAAACCTTTATCGAGCGAAAACTCGCACTTGAATTTTGGCAGAGTATGTCGACTTTGAACGAATTAATAGGGTATGTAGTTTTGACGGATTGTCGTGAAATTTGGCCAGAAGATTCGAGGAATAATGACAAACAAAACGGTGTCAGGGAATTTTGATTTTCAAAATATTTTTCCCGTGGCGACTGTTTACGCAACACGACTCAAATATTTTTTGCTACTCAAACTTTAGACGTGGATATCTAAATAACCAATCAGAATTTCGAAAAAGCCTGACACCTTTTTGTTGATTGATGCCTTGTGAATAACACTGTGCAGCAATTTCGTTCTTCGCGCGGCGTTCGATAACCGATTAATTCAATGGAACGACCATCGGTCGATTCGAGGTTCTACTGGCTCCTGGCACTTAAGAAAGGAAAAGATCGCTCAATTATATTTTTTATAGGAAACTACATTTATTAAGCTTTATAATGATATATAGTTTGTTAGAGATTTATTTAAACTTGCGCGCGTACGATTTTTTTTCCAAAGGACACCCGCGAACCCAGGAAGTATCCTTAACCAATGTAAAAGTTCGATTAGCCCTGTGATCAGGCATGGTTATTTTATGTCGGAAAACCAAGGTCGAGATGACAGATATATCCGCTTGCGGTCGCATAGTATTTCACATTCCGTGGAGTCCAGATTGCGTCAGTCTCATTCGATCACGTTTTTCGCAACTTCATTTTCACGTTTGTTTTTTATCTACCTACGAGTCATGGCAAAAAACAAAGACATTAATCCTCACGACGACGAACAACTCGAGAGGTAAAGTTAACATCTCTGCATTGCTAATTTGTTTGCCAAATCCCGACCAACCACTCGGACAATGTAATCGAACGTACGTCTAGATATCCTAAAGTTCTCTTTCCACCAATCTTCAACGAAATTTCCGTTCAAAAGGGTTTCAAACCAAAATTAGTTTCTCGGCCATGACCAGGCACGGCTAGCGTGCCTTGTCTTTTGAAAAGCAATTTGAAGGAAAATAAATCGCTTTCGCCTCGACTTCTTAAGGTGCTGCAAAAGCAAAAGCCGCTGAAATCGTGAGACTTGAGTTTGCAGCTCAAGAACAAGAAAAAGAAACGCAAGGACTACAAGAGCCACAGCTTCTCTTATAAACGCGGGCATTTTATGCATGGATTTTAGAATTTGCCGCCATTTCGATTTGATCGTGATCGTGATTGATGACAGGTTTACCTCGGTTATTTGAGCCAGTATAAACAATGTACAAATGTACCAAGGTTTTGTCAGTAAATGATTACCCTGGTAAGTGTCCAAGTGTAAACACAGCATTATTCAGGAATGATCTCTGTAACAGTGTGCTTTTCTCACAGATCAAAGATACTGAGTCTCAGGTTTTCAAATTGATCACTCAGCGAGCTCTGATGGGTTCATTTCATTGCCAGGCACTTTCTCAGTTAACAATGAAGTACGGAAACGTTAAAATTTTTTTCTGGGTTTATTTTTAGGGCTATTTTTCAAATTAAAATTAAAAGGCTAAAACTTGATTGAAAATTTAATTAAAGTAAAAGTAAACTTACAACGCAAATTAAATTCAGAGTAAAAATTGAAATTAAAATCAAATGCGTTTCAAAAACTACCATAGAATGGAAACGAATTGCATTGCTTTCGAAAAACAAACATTAAATAAAATGCAAGTGAAATACAGAGACAATTTTCCCCTTGGCCCACGGCTATCAATACGATGATTCCCTGCGAGTGGCGTGGTGTTCTGAAAAACATGTGGTAGGGAATATGGCGCAGTGGAGGGAGTTTGCGAACAAGAAGTGGGCGAAAAGGACTAAAACGGATAATATAGTGAATGATTTCAACCGAGAAGAGATCATTGTTCAGAAAATCAGTTCCGTAGTAAGTCAAAAGCGGCAAAAGTATAGTCGTGTTGGCGCAAAAGAATATGTTCCGTTTGACAGCTATCATGAGCTTAAGGTTCCGATCGAATATCACTGACTCTTTCCAAAAGTTCTTTGCTAACCAAATAGAGAAAGACATGATTTGTGATATTTTAGCCGGAGAACGTGGCCCATCATGTAAAAAGATGGGACAAATTCCACAGCTCAAGGTATTCAAATACCACGAGGTTAAAGATTTTTCTTTGACTTCGGCAATCCGCATTTCCTTCACAGGACTAGCAAGCCCTAGGAACTAGTAGGACAGCAGCCCTCGATTTTTATAACAAAATGGTGTGTTTCGTGGGCATGAACTAAGGCCTGAAACAACGAAACGAAACCACCTAGACAAAAAGTAATACCTTTAAAACTAACTGTAAAGGGGCTAAAATATAACGAAGCTGTGATTTTTCGCTGCGCAAACGTCTTTGCTTGTATTTAGCATTGAACAAATCAACATTTGAACAATAGCCCTGGGCCACTAAACTATGAAGTGAGCTGAATCCGGCCAACTTAGCAGAACACCAGAGGCAACTTTTATTCTGTGATGTGAACTCCAGACGGTTCGTAAAGTGCTCCATAAGATTTTTATGTATGGAGATAAGTCAAGTGTTTATTGGTTCGATAATCTTCGTCTTTTTGGCAGTTGTCGTTCGGAGGGGTGAATCCGCGCAACACTACAGCTCGCTACAAGACGACAGTTTCTGGCATAGCATGGCTGATGTTGATCGTTTGTCATGTTCCGTGCTTTATCACATTATAATGGTAATTCTAAAGGTAAACAGATGGGAGGGAATGAGCGAGGGTATATTTTGGTTCTCTTCAAGAAGTTTCCATTTCGAAACTCGTCTTTAAATCTGTGATTCTTTACTGCTGGAAGATTAAAGAAGTGAGTAAACTCGTGAGAAACACATTAGGACGGCTTTGTTGTTTGTCGAGTTAAGTCACACATGTCTATACTCTGTCATAGAAAAGAAAAAAGACTAGTTATATTGGTTTGTGTTGGATGAAAACACAAGTCAGTCACTCAACCTTCGTAATCTTTTTACATAAACGACTTTATCCTTTTAATAATCAAACTGAAGGGTCTTTTCTATAAGTTTACACGAAGTATGCGTAAGAAATGAACAAGAACGAGAACTTTTAAGCAAAATACTTTAAATGTTGTGTCCTTTGTTTCCAGGTCGTTTTGTACCCTTTTAAGGACACGTTTGTTTCTGTTCGGATACTTTAGCAGAAAATGTAAGTTGCAGAAAGTTCTACGTCTTCGAATTTACGACTTGTTGTTCGCTGTACGAAAAATTTCAGCTTTTGTTGACAGTTTTCTTCAACCAATAATGAAAGAACAGCAGTCATACATTAAAGATACAACACGGTTTATTAACTTCATTGAAGGAACGAGAGTTCCACAAAATGCAATCGTTGTCTCAATGGATGTTACAAGTCTATATACAAATATACCACAAGAAGAAGGTATCCCGACCATATGCCATGCATATGAAACATTCTACACGGCAACGCCCCCTATACCAACACATTATCTTAAAGAAATGCCGAGACTTATATTACAAGAAAACTCTTTCCAATTTAATGGAAAAAAACTTTCTCCAGACCCATGGCACGGCTATGGGGACTAAAACAGCAGTCTCTTTTGCTAATATTTTCATGGCTAAGATTGAGACAGCAATTATCGATCAGCACAGTGCAAAGCCGTTGGTATGGAAGAGATATATCGATGACATGTTTTCCCTATGGGACACTAATAGAGAGGAAATTAACAACTTCATTAAGCATGCAAATAACTATCATCCTACAATAAAATTCACTGCTGATATCTCTGATAAAGAAATCACCTTCCTTGATACATGCATCTACAAAGGAGCACGGTTTGAAAAAAAATCTATCCTTGACACACGTACTTATTTTAAGCCTACTGAAACATTCCAGTACACGCACTTAAAATCCTGTCACCCACCTGGAGTCAAAAAAGGCTTCGTGAAAGGCGAAGGCCTGAGACTACTAAGAACTAACTCTTTAGAGGAGACTCTTGTAGAAAACATAAGAATATTCAAATTACGCCTTCGAGCGAGAGGCTACCTGAACAACCTTATAGAAAAAACACTCTCGAAAGTCAAATTCTCTGACAGAAAGAAAGCTCTCAAAGAAAACGTAAGAGTGCAAAAAAGAAAAATTGCCCTTTGTAACGCAATACAACCCATCTGTGCCTAACCTTAAACAGATTCTAATGGAGAAATGGTATCTTATAGAATCACAACCTAAACGTAAAGAAATGTTTAAAGAACCTCCAATTATTTCTTATAAGAGAGGCAGTTTGTTGAGACATATACTGGTTAAAGCCAATCTGTAATTAATCTCTTTAACACTACATGTGGAAAATCAATAAGATTCATGCAACACATTTGCGGGATCTGTGAATGGCCTGTCACTATTTATTCACCTTGCTGTAACTGACGGCTTCCATTATAATTATTTAAGTTTTCGGTACGTCGTATTGTTCGCATTATTCTTAAGCTAGCTACACTATAGCGACTGGTCTTGCTAATATCTTATGCCAGTGAAATAATTGCACAACCTTGTTTCCAGGGCCCTCTCTCTTCGAGGGAGGAAGAGAGAGGGCCCTGGGAACTAGTTTGACAATTGCGGCACTAAAAATGGTGAACGCAGCCGTTATTTGAGTCGCAGCGCTCTTTCCTCACCAGAGCCGTACTATCAGAGCCCAACGGTGGAAATATTTTGGAGTCTCAAATAACAATAACCATCTCGCTGAAAAAAACAAGAAGCTGTTATCAGCTTATACTCGGGCCATATTTGACTGCGTGGTACGTAAGCGTACGATCTTTTAGCAGTGATAGCTTCCAGCATCGCTACCTCCCCAAAATCAATAGTTAAAGAGATATACACTCAGGAAAAAATAGTTCAGGCTTCAGAAGTGATTTATCGTTTTATTGCTACAGCTCTTTTTCGTATGGTCAGGAGCTGACCACACTCATCAGGCAACTTCAACGAATGACCAGTAAAGATTCAAAAGCTGGCTACATAAAGTTATCAAAAACTGGAGATTTAAAACAAGCAGCTGCTAGGCAATAAAATACAATTCCACGTGCCGTCATTGAATTCACGTGCCATGATACAAACGGTTACGTTACGTTATACAAGAGGTTTTTGGTAGATATCTATTTATATGAGGGCATGGATTTGTGAAATCATTCGAACTGGTGATTTAAAACAAGCGTTTGCTGGGCGATAACATACTAATGCACGTGGCGTGATACAATTCACGTGCCATGATACAAACGGTTACTTTACGTTATTCGAGAGGTTTTGAGTACATATCTATTTCTGTTGGGGCATGAACTTGGTAATTCATTGCATTTGTTCAGGCTACAAAGATCTTTTCTGCAGATTAAAATAAACTTTTCGTGAAGACATAGGTTACATTTCTTGTTAGTGTTATTAAAGGGTTTGCACTTTTTGAGTACTTTCCTTTAATGCGAAATGTTTTGCTTGCGTCCTTCAGGGTCCATTTATGTTCAGATAGTTCCACTGCATTCCGTCTGTTGGTGTTTCGGAAGAATGTGTGGTGGTTTCGGTATCGTTCTTTAAAGTTTGATGCCAGTACCACGTACGATTCTGTTGTTGTTACCGTCGTTACCGTCGTTTGGTAGACCACTTGCGCTTGGAAGCATTTAGCATCAAGTGGGCATTCTGCTTTCTTCCTGCAGCTGTTGCAGCTCGGGTCATGATTTTGGTTTGGGTCGTTGCTACATTTGAGAGTATCTGTTTGTTATGTGATGCGATGATGGTTTTCATGTTTGGCATGCATGAGTAGCTGAGTTTAAGTGTCTGTCTGTCAAAGATCTTGTTTAATGGGTGGCTCTTGGGGAAGCATTTGTCGACGATGGATAAAAATTTCTGTACAATTGACAATTTTTAAATCTCCTTTATTTAGCATACACTTTTTTTTTTTTAATTTTTTAATTTTTTTTATTTAATTTAACACTCAAATATCAACTTATCAATATAAGCTCAAATTCTTTTACTCAGATGTATCAACGATATGAAACATGATTTAGCCAAACAAAGCTCTGTGAGCTCTAGGGCACAAATTCAAGAAGTTTGGCGACAAAACGGTTTCCTTCTTGAACAATTCAAAAACTGTTAACAAAATTGCAAGTAAGTTCGCATAATTTGTCATGCGTGATGTATTCCTTGGCCCGCCAATTTTTCTGAACGTGTTTTTCTGAACTTGTTTCGCGTTTTGTAATAAAAATGCTCCGCGTGATAACCCATGAAGGTTCAGGATTTTTCCGGCGAAGGAATCAAACACGAGAATTGCCATCGCACGACTGAGTGTGACACGATAGCGATCGCGACACCGATTACATCTCTATAAAGTCAAATTGGAAAATATATTAAGTCTAATTGTGGTCACCAAAATCAAAGCTATTTAGCGGTACTTTCTTTTGGGGCTATTTTGATGTTATTATGCGTAGTTCGAACGAACTTGTAAGTCTCTGGATGAAAACCTAAGGCGTGGACATTAAAATAAAAGCTAAAGAGCAGCAGTTTTCTCAAACGTGGATTTCGGCATTTCTTAAAGATGACCTTTGAAAGTTAAAACGGGTTAATGGATCCTATGCACCTAAACCTCGAGCACCTCTGCTGCCCTATTATTCCAAGCGTTCATTAAGTCAGAAACTGTCTCTCTTTTCCCCTCTTCCTCAGCGTGCACTTGCGATCGATCGTTCGATTCGACATGACCATTCTTATGCCGTGAAACATTCGCGTTGCTTGCGGTGAGGTCTGCATTCGAATCTTTGGAATTCTTTGAATTTTCTGAGTATTCTGCAGCATCTTGCATTGCAAAGGGCCCGAAGAAAGCTGCAAAACCTCACTATACTTTTCTGTTTCGATTTCGCATTTGCATTTTACATGCCCTCCATCTACATCATCTTGCGCGGAGTTAAATTCATTCGCGTGCTGCTCGTGCGACAAACCTTCCAAAGGCTCATGATTTCTTGCACAACTGTCACCCTCGCTAATTTACCAATCAGACGAAACCGAGTGCACCACGTTCAAGCTACCTCCTCTTCTCTTATACTATATCCACGGGCTTTAATCCTTGCATTTTCGCTTTCTTCGCCACTCGACATGCTATCATTGCCATCAACTTTTTGTTCTAACGACTCCAGAACCCTCTCTGCGCTAAGGGAAACTGTTCACAAACGCTTCACAACCGACGCCAAATGTTTTGATTCGAAAGAATAGCGACTCGCAGAATACATCGGGGAAAGGGAGGGGAGCTTAGGAAGCGAAAAAAAATGAGGGAGATCGGGGCCCTCCCCTCCCCTTCCCCAACTACTTAACTACTCACGGCCCGAGTACAAAGAATGCGAAGAATTTGATAACGCGACCGAAAACGTAACTCGTGTCGCTCGAATACATAAAACGAGACCGAGAACTTAACTCGTGGCAAGAGGTCTTATCTCTCGGCCCATCGCGACCCAAAAAATAAAAAAAATAATTTGATAACGCAACCAAAAACTTAACTCGTGCTGCCTTACGGCCCGAGTAATTGTTGCTGTTTACGTATATTTATAATTTTTTAACGTAATGTGGCTACATGAATACTGCCAAATTGTGCCCAATGAATGCCCACATTTTAATTGCGATAACCTAAGACTCACAGACGCGCTGTTGAAACAGCTGACAGGTTAAAATGGGTATATTTAAGCAAGTACGCTGGTAAAACATTGTTTTCGAAGTGTAGTCGCCTCGAAAGCTGGCTTGTAACCTGAAGGGCACTACATCTAACAAAAAATTAAAGAACGACTAGTCCCATTAAAACCCAATTCGTTTGTCAGTGAAGCAATTGTGTTTTCTGATTTGAAGCCGTTTAGGAAAAAGACAAAAATGGCGAACTGGACTGAAAATAGGAACTTTACGAGCACGCTGAGACAAGCAAACATAATTCCAGCAGGAGTAGCTGTATCTTACGCTACTTTGAACGTTTTTCTTTCCATCATTGCGTCTCTGGGTAATGTCCTGATCTTTATTGCTCTTCACAAGGCATCTTCTATTCATCCACCAACAAAACTGTTATTTCAATGCCTGGCGGCAACTGATCTTTTCATTGGTCTCGTATCATAACCGCTCTTTGTCATCCTCCTGCTGAATGCTGGTGGCATAAAGATCAACCTCAACTTCAACTTCATTGAACAGATTATTCAAATAAATAATGATTCAAGTTTTGTTCTTTGCGGAACGTTGATCTAGACCTCGATCGCCATCAGTGTTGATAGGCTTCTCGCCCTGAAGTTGGGACTCAGATACAAAAACGTCGTAACACTGAAGCAAACTCGTGCACGCACTGTTTGTATTTGGCTAGCTGGGATATCAGTTGGATTTATTTACTTCTTTTGGATCCATTTAATACGTATCATGTTCACTACAGCAGTTGTGCTTTCAGTCGTCCTTTTATCTATCTCAATATTCTGTTACACGAAGATAATCCTCACATTGCAGCAACACCAAGCTAAGGTGCAAGACCGCCATAATCAGCAAGGAATGACGCCACAGAATATCGGAAAATACAAGAAGACAGTTTCTGGCATAGCGTGTGTGCAGTTGGCATTGGTTGTTTGTTATGTTTCCTGTTTGGTCTCCATCATAATAATAAAAGTAAATGGATGGACTGGCGTGAGAGCGGAAATCATTTGGGCATCTACAGGAAGTCTTCTTGACTTAAATTCGTCTCCCAACCCGATTCTTTACTGCTGGAAGATAAAAGAAGTAAGGCAACTCGTATCAGACACATTGGGACAGTTTTGTTGTTCAAGTAATCTTCATTGCCTTTATTAGGGACCGAGGAAGATAAGCGGAAACCCGGCGCAACGATCGTTTACAATATTTAAAGCAAGGGTAAGATGGAATAATGATAAGATAAGCTTTTCAAAAAGAATAAATGAAAAAAAACGTAACCAGAGAAAACAGTCTATCACGGAAGGTTTACAACTCAACTAACAGGCTTAGCTGTAGAAACAACGAGCCGAATAGTTGAGTGTAACGAGAGCGAAGCTTACCGACTCTGGGTTCGTTTAGATTTTAGAAGGACGCTGACAATGCTGGAAACCTGTTGTGAAAACAATTTACTTTTTAATACATGTATTCGCAGACCAGCTTTTGGCAACTCTTTTATTGTTGTTTATTTTAAACCATTGTGGTCTTCTGTAAAAGGACTATAACGCAATTATAGGTAAGTACGTGCTAATTTATTCATTCTTCGGTGTGCTTGCAATTCATTCTTGTCGGCTGGTTAATGAATAAAAAAGGTGTGAGTGATCGTTGACTAGAGAAAATGACGTTGTGTAATAAAATAAATAGGTACACTGGCCTTGATACCTCGATTTAAGGGTATAAAAACGTAACAACAGCTCTTAAAAATCTATGGCATTATCAGGAAATGAAACAGTTCTGAGAACATTACAATAAGAAACACCTGCTATTTCACTTAACGTTTGTTTGAAGAACACCTTCCGAACTAATTAGTTGTTATTAAAAAGTAGCTTATCATAAAAAGGGAATTCCACATGTTTGATTGGTTTAGCGGCCATGGTATAAATACCGTGCAAATACGGTAAGAGTACGCATATTTGAAAAAGAAAATATTACCAAAATTAGCAAGATATAGGGATTCGTTCGTGTTGTTTTTAATAAAACAGTTATGCTATTAGCGTTTGTTCGATACAAGTATCATCTCGTATCCAATGCACGCTGGTAGAGTAATTGTTAAATATGACAGTTGACTCCAGCAAGACAGCGAGAAGGGGGTGGGGGTGGGAGAGAGAGAGAGACACTCAACATAATTTTTTTTTCAGGGAGGCTCCGCCCCGAGATCCAAACCCTTATCCTTTTATATAACATTTTTGACAGAAAAGGTAACCCTTTTGCAGTGCTGTAAAACCTTTTATATAAGGCCTAACAAACTAGACCTAGCCCTAACAAAATACCCCAATAAAACAACTCCCCAAGAAAACAACGTCAACACGTAAACCCCCGACAGAGTATCATTGATGGTCCTTCCTTGGAAAAACAAGAAATCTGCACCTGCCCTACCCACCTCTCCCCAACGCTAGGGAAACAAGACAGGCCCTGGGCGCGAGAGGCCTGGGCTCCCCTTATTAATTTTCTTTGTTTCCAAGCTTGGGAGGGCTTCGTAAGTCGGTCAGTGGGCGGCAACGCCAACGAATTTCAACTTGTTCAAGTTGTACAAAAACGCCATCTGCCCAGGATCCAACTTGGTAGGAGTGGCCAGTGTTCAAGTTAAACAAGGGGGGAATGAAAAATTAATTGTTGTGTGCTCTCGTTTTCCACAAAACTTTGAATTTGGTTCATTCACGTCGTTGTTTTCCAGCAAGAGAAATGTACCAAGACTTAAAACGCACGTGCAGAGTGATTGTTTTTCCTCGTCAAACCTAATTTTTTAGGGTGTTGTCGTCGCGGTTGTTGTCGTCGTAGCTTTCAAATTAGCGACCTTAAGATTTGACTACGAGTACAAGATTGAGTACGAGTAAGACTTTTTAAATTTGGTTTACGTGGTTTAGATAATCTCTTCTCAAACTCATTAACAATTCATCAAGGGAAAACAAAGAAAATAACAACCGTGACTGTGGTTTGGATATGTGATCCTAATTACCATAAAATTTTGCCAACTTTAGCCTTGAATTTCTCAAAGAATTATTGATCGTTTGAGAAGCCATTTCAAACACTCGAAAGTATGTTTAATCGGCTGCGCCTCGTTTTTTCAACCTACTTCTCAGTGTTTGGATATCTGATGAAACACACCTTCTCGTGTTTGATATATTACTTTCACACCAATCTTGTTTCTAGTATCTCCTTATCTGCTGGAGAAAAACGGAAAAGAGCGAGACTTATGAGGATGTGACTGATTTGAAATTTGAAAGTCATACTCCATCAATTCTACAAGTACCTTAATGATAACGGTCTTTTAGCTAATTGTCAATCTGGCCGTTCAGATCTCTTCATAGTGCACTAACAACTTTGCTAGAAGCTACCAACAGCTCGTCTGTCAATATAGATAATGGTTTCATCTTAAAGAAGGCTTTTGACACGATAGAACATAAGATCCTTTTAAGCAAGTTAGTCAACTACCGAGTTTATGGTAATGATGACTGTTGTGAACGTTGGTATTTAGTATAAGAGAAAAAAAAAATTAAACACCGTATACTAATAAGGAGGAGGCTTTATCGGATTTTAAAACCACTGCACGTGATGTTTTATCGACCATTTGATAGGTCAATGGGCTTATGAATTATTAATTAGTTTTTGAAAGATTGTTCAATACACAGACTTGCATGCTTGTCGTTAAACAACAATTTTTTTTATTTCAGTTCTAGGAATGTCAACTCAATAGCTCCGTTTAATGCTGTTGGAGTAGTACCATGGATGATTCGCTTAAGAATTCAACGAACCCAAACTCAACTGGAGTCAAATGCATGTCATTCACAAAAGATGAGACTATGGATATAAAGCTGGTCAAAGCAGCTTGTTACTCTATCATAATGCTGATTTCACTGATTGGAAATTCTTCACTCATCGCCATCGTTGCCAGATACAAACACACGCAAACAACTACCAACTTGCTAATCGCAAATATGGCCATCTCAGATTTAATGGTATCGGCATTCGCCGTTCCGCGAGAGCTAGCGCAAATCTTCACCGGCGTGCAAAGATGGCTGATTGACGGGACTGCTGGAGTCATTCTATGCAAACTTGTTTATTTCTTCCAAGACATTTCCACCGCTGTGTCGATTCAAAGTATCTTGTTCATCACTGTAGATAGGTATGCTGGAGTGGTTCAGCCATATCGAGAACCCATCATAACACCAAGACGGAGACGACTCCTTATTCCACTAATATGGTTAATAGCTATGGGTCTACACGGCAATTACTTTTACACAGTGCGTCTCAAACAAGTCAATAACATACGATACTGCATCTTCAGCTGGGAACCCGCGTTTGACAGTCTACTTCGTGGCGATATCAGTTATCTTAATTGTCATCCCCTTGGCGGTCATTACGGTTTTATATTCACTCATTTTCAGGTCTATACTAAAACAGAGATTATTTTGGAAAACAGTGTCCTCATTCAGAAGGCAAAGGCGAAAAGAAGACACTAAGATCATTAAGAAAATTCTGGCCATCATAGTTTTATTTGTTATGTGTATACTTCCTATAGATATCACTGGATTGTTACACCTTTTTGCGTGGCAGGCGAAAATTCCTTGTGGAATAGACCATTGGAACTTTGCAGTCAAGTTTATATTTTACTCCAACGCATCACTTAATCCATGCATTTATTTTCTTCTGAATGAAAGATATCGTCAGAGCCTTTGGAATCTTCTAAAATGTCGGGATTCCCAACCAGAGAGCCAAGCGAGGATGTACGACATGGCCCTACGAATATAAAGTAAACAAGTTTCAATTCATGTGGAATCGTTCACGAATTTATTTGTAGGGTTGAGTCAAAGTTAAACAATGGTTCCTCTTCGGAAATAAAATGATTTACGGAGGTTTTTCTTGGGATTTTGTGAACAGTTGTCATATTCGAATCACTAGCAAGTCTACCATTTTAAAAGAGCCATAACATAGCTTTCAGGTCATATCCGTTTGGAAAGGATTCCGAATCAAATTAATTTTCTCCTTCGATAATTGGTGAAATAATGTATGCAAATTTTATTGTCTCCTTTTCAGCCTTTTGGGAAGAGCAGCATGCTATCTGCCTTTTCTGAGATATTTGTGATATGTGCGCTTCTGAATGATAAATCATTCATTTAATTGTACAGTATTGTTATTCAACTTCCTTCCGAGACTGGCGCACATTTATAACAGTTGATCTTGTAAAAAGCACCCTTAGCTTGTTTAGCGCTAAAGTGAGTTCATCCGTGTAAAGTAAAATTATTTATATTTGAACTGGGGCCGTTACTATTAGTCTTGTGGTTCGAACCAACCATGCTGGTAAATAAAAGCAACCATTTCATTGAATTTATTTCTCTACTCAGACTTATTCAGGAATAATCTTTGTAGCGGAGCTCTCGCGCACGCCGCAGGCGCGCGCAGCGGAGCCCCATAGCTAAGAGAATTTGGTAACCCGTGAATGCGAGAAATTTGGGTTTGGATATGACGTCATTTCTGTCCATCCGACCGTCCGACCGTCCGTACGCAATCCCACAATGCTAATGCGCCCGTGTTTGTTTGGCGGGAAGAAATGAATAAAGAAATGCTAAAGAACAAAAAGCACAAAGACAATTTATACGTATTTGTTGGATATGTTGACAAACGTGGAAAGAAGAGAAAGAGAGAGAAAAAGAAAACAAAAAAGCGGGGACGATCAAGCAAAGTTGAACGTGGAAGAGAGCGACGGATAGCAAGTTAGAGCAGGTCGACCGGAAAAGAAAAGTAAGCTTAAGTTTAAAGAAACCTCACATTTGCCTATATCACCCGTTCGTGATCAGTTATGGTAACTTTTAGAACTCTAAAATAGCTTTGCATAGACACTTTAATCGCTATTGATACCAGCAATATTCGAGAAGTTAATTTTGAAAAATTTGTTTCCTGGCCGTGGGTTTTTTCGTTCGCAGCGCACGGCCCTTAAGCTTATAAATGTGTTTGTAAACAAACACAAGTTTCAAAGCTCTGAAATAATTGTACCAAACACCAAAGAGTACGTTTCGGTATTCTCCTTTTCTTAAACTTAGAGACTAGAATTATTACTAATTAAGAGCAGGATTGACACAGTTTTTAATATCCAATAATTTTTCGCCGGGAGCTAACTTGCTCTCGCAAAAAATACCATGTTTACGTGATTACGACGGCCGTTTCAACAAATCATTTGCAAACCAAAAAGGTTTCTTCCCGGAGAAAACTCGATAACTTTCCTTTTTGTTACGTGTTTCAAGCTTTACACAGATATTTTAATCGTTTATTAAATTTTCGATACCATCGATATTCGTGTCGAAATTAATTTTTGAACATTTTGTTTCGTGGCCCGGTTTTTTTCATTCGCACCTTACGGCATTCATGCGTTTGTAAACACACATAAGTTTAAAAGCTCTGAAATAATTCTACCAAACACCAGAGACTATTTTCCCGTATTCTCCATTTGTTAACGTTTATTTAGAGACTAGAATTATTACTATAGGACCAGAATTGACACAGTTTTGGATTTCCAAACATTTTCCCCCGGGAGCTAACTTGCTCTCGCAGAAAATGTCATGTTTACGTGATTCCGACGGCCGTTTACAGATCATTTGTAAACGAAAATGCTTTCTTCCAGGCAATAATCGATAATTTTATTTATGTTATGTGTTTAAAACTTTACGCAGATGCTTTTATCGTTTATTAAATTCTCGATACCATCGATATTTGTTTAGAAATTAATTTTTGTACAATATTGTTTCGTGGCCGTGTTTTTTTCATTCACACCACACGGCTCTCATGCGTTTGTAAACAGACACAAGTTTAAAAGCTCTGAAATAATTCTACCATACACCAAAGACTATTTTCCCTTATTTTCCATTTGGTTGACGAGACTAGAATTATTACTATAGGAGCAGAATTGACACAGTTTTGAATTTCCAAACATTTTCCCCCGGGCCGGTAACTTGCTCTTACACAAAAAAATATTATCATGACGTTTAATTCGACGGCCACTTACAAATCATTTGTAAACGAAAATTCTTTCTTCCAGTACATGTATTTCCTTAGATTGGTTCTCGCAACCGTTAAACAGAGATCTCGACTCGTCTTGAAGAGATGGGGAAAACCACCTGAGAAAATCCGAGCTCGCACTGAAGTGCCTCGAGAAATTTTAGCTATCTGGCAGACAAAAAGATAGACGGAACTCGTACAAAGTAATTGTTCTCAGAAACATCAGATCTAGAGCCGCTTGAAAAACCGTTTAGTTTCATAAAAGATCCAGAGTTCTTGCAAGCAACAAGGCACTAGATGCGTTTGTCAAAACACTGAGGAAAGATCGTGAAATTGCTTGCGTAGTAAACAAAGAAACACTCACCCGAGAAATCGTTGAAAAGCATTTCCAGTCTTTCAGCTCGGCCCAGCTGACACAACAAATCCTTCGCAGCTTCAAAATACTGCTTGGCTTTAGCTTTTGGTGCTAGAAATTTGTAGAAAATCTTACCGCAGCGATTGGCGCACAAGACGAGTACTCAAATTTTTACTGAGCTTGATGCAAAACGCTCTCGATTTCATTCAAACTTGAACAAAGCTGCCACTTTCATTCATGCCGGTCCGCGCGCGGGAAAATGTTACAAGTTTCTTTTTTTTTTGACAAATAAAGTTCAGCTTTTAATCTATAGCTATAAATCTGTGCTTTGTCATCAATGTGTTGAATAAAAAAACAATTATCCTGCTCAATCTTGCGGAATATCGCCTGATTTTAGCCAACTCGGCCTACGGCCTCGTCGGCTAAGTATCAGGCGATACTTGTTCCGCGCGATTTCGCAGGATAATTGCTAATTGTAAGAAGAAGTAGCGAGTTGAAAGCACTTGCATGGTCGCCATGACTGATTTCAGTTTCTCAACTGACATATGTCAATCCTATCCAAGTTTTTAGCTTTGACACAAATAATCCGGCTTTTGCTGATTCCTGTAAGAAACACGAAAACTAACGTTTAGGAATTCCCTTTCTAGCTGAAGCACTTGATTTCCATGTATTTGTGGTACAAACAACCCGGCTTAAACAGTCGAACTCCAAAGAACTTGAAAGAAGTCGTTGTTTTTGGACACAAAATTAAGAAACCTACGGAATGTAGAACTGGCGTGTTCAGCCAGCCTCCATTGTAACAAACTGATCAGCATTCCAAAAAATTTTCCCTCTGCATTGCATTATTATTGTCTGGGCAGTTTGCTGCATATGCACTAAAAATATAACTGTAGAAAGGATGAGGAACTGGTAAGGTTATCAGGTCATATACCGTTATTTGACCTTATATGGAAAACGATTGCCCCAAGTGTCGCTATACTATTTTTTTTTTCGGCGGGAAGCGAAAGTTTCTTCGGAAAGATGGAGGAAAAAAAAAAGAAAAGAAAGAAATACCAGACAATACCATCTCAATATAACAACTACAATAAAAGCCACAAAGTTCAGTATGACACTATTTAATGGAACGTATCTCTGAAGTTTCCTTAAAAAATCTTTAAAATTGCAAGATTTTATGATTTAGATTACATAACAACAACAACAACAATAACAACCGGTTACCTTCAAAATTTTTAGGATGGCTTGCAAATCCTGGCAGTAAGAGGTTAAGACCGATCGCTGACATTTCTCAGGTAGAGCAAAACATTTGCTGAAATGTGCACAACTATTACGCGTTTCGATGAGCTGGAACTTCAAAAGCACTTGAATGCTTGTCTCAGAAAGGTTGTAACTCGTACATTTAAAGGTTTCTTGGACTTGAGATGTCCGACTGTGTCCGATCTTCATCGCTTTCGATTTTTCATTCAACTCTGTTTGCAAAGAACTGCGCGTGTCATGTGATCATTACGTTTCGCACGCTTTGGTCGGAAGTTGCCTCAACGTCCCGTCGTTTTAATTTGAAAGAAATTTTTCCTTAAAATAAAACTCAGAAATTTCAACAGCAATATCCAAACGCGGAGAATTAAACAATTATTCCATTCGCACTTGTTAGATATGAGATTAGTTATAGCCAACTCGGCACTTCGACCCTCGTTTATTTACCATCTCATTTCCAACGCGCGCTCATGGAATAATTGTTAAATAATCGTAAAGATGAACAGATGGGAGGGAATAAGCGATGATATCTTTTGATTCTCTTCAAGAAGTTTCGATTTCGAAACTCGTCTTTAAATATGCGATTCTTTACTGCTGGAAGATAAAAGAAGTGAGTCAACTCGCGAGGAACATATGAAGACGGCTTTGTTGTTTATCGAGTTAAGTCATACATGTCTATACCCTGTCATAGGAAAGAAAAAAGACGTAAGATTGGTTTGTGTTGGATGAAAACACAAGTCAGTAACTCAACCTTCGTAATCTTTTTAAATAAACCACTTTATCCTTTTAATAACCAAATTGAAGGGTCTTTTCTGTAAATTTACACGAAGTACAGTGTATGCGTAAGAAATGAACGAGAACGAAAACATTTAAGCAAAATACTTCAAATGTTGTCTCCTGTGTTGCCAGATCGTTCTGTATCCTTTTAAGGACACGTTTGTTTCTGTTCGGATACTTTAGCTGAAAATGTATGTTGCAGAAAGTTCTACGTATTCGAATTTACGACTTGTTGTTCGCTATACGATAATGCTAGTTCCCCCCCCCCCCCCTTTTCGCATGTTTAAAGACATATTTTCCCCTTTGAAAACGAAAGGAATTAGTTTTGTTCACAGTGTTACGAAATTTTAATCTCACATTTTGGCGAATAAACTGTAGGTTTTCTCAGTTTACGAATAAACCCAAATGTTTCAGCCGATAAAGGCCATCCAAACAGATATCCAGTGGAAAATGAACCGTTATAACCCCTGATTTATATCAAATATCACTGACGCTGACAAATCCATGAGACGAACTTATCCCCAACTAACCTGTTGCCGTTATCATATATGCCGACTGTCTCCGATTATCCGGGAGTCTACCGACACGGAAATTATCTTCCCGTCTAAGGTACTGGTGACCCTGAAATCTCCCATATAAAATCCACTTTTTCTTTAAATCCACAAAATTTCGTTTTTTCTAATTCATAGTAATTCATGGGCGGGAAAGAGAAGAGATCCAGCTCCAGAAGATTTGTTGGTATCTCGGCGTTATCCCGGCTAACACCACACTCTGTGAGGTGAGAAGAAGTGAATTTGCTGTGACTGACGGCTTCCATTATTTCAGTTTTCTGTATGTCGTGATTTTCGCATTATTCTTACGTTAGCTGCACTATAGTTTTTAAAAAGGACAACTGGTCTTGCTAATATCTTATGCCAATGAAATAATTTCACAACCTTGTTCCCAGGGCCCTCTCTCTTCGAGGGACGACGACAGAGGGCCCTGGGAACGAGTTTGACAATTGCGGCACTAAAAGATGGTGAATGCAGCCGTTATTTGAGTCGCAGCGCTTTTTCCTCACCAGAGCCGAACGGTGGAAATATTTTGCAGTGTTGAATAGCAATAACCATCTCTCTGAAAAAATTATTGCTGTTTACGTACATTAAGAATTTTTTAATTTATAACCGCGTGAATGTTGCCAATTGGAAATAACTGCCAGATTGTGCCCAAGAATGCCCACATTTGAATTGCGATAACCTACAGACTCAAAGACGCGCTGTTGAAACAGCTGACAGGTTAAAGTGTATATTTATTAAAAGGTATATTTAATTAAGCAAGTACGCTGGTAAAACTTTGTTTTAGCAGTGTAGTCACCGCGAAAGCTGGCTTGTAACCCGAAGGGCACTACATCTAACAAAAAATTAAAGAACTATTGGTCTGATTTCGTTTGTCAGTGAAGCCGAACTGCGTTTTCTGATTTGAAACCGTTAAGAAAACGGCCAAAAATAGCGAAGTGGCCTGAAAACAGGAGCTTTACGAGCACGCTGAGACAAGCAAACATAATTCCAGCAGAAGTAGCTGTATCTTACGCTACTTTGAACGTTTTTCTTTCCATCATTGCGTCTCTGGGTAATGTCCTGATCCTTATTGCTCTTCACAAAGCATCTTCTATTCATCCACCAACAAAACTGTTATTTCAATGCCTGGCAGCAACTGATCTTTTCATTGGTCTCGTATCATGACCGCTCTTTGTCATCCTCTTGCTGAATGCTGGCGGCAAAAAGAACAACCTCAACTTCAACTTCATCCAACAGATTATTTAAATATATAATGGTTCAAGTTTTTTTCTTTGCGGAACGTCGATCGTGACCTCGACCGCCATCAGTGTTGACAGGCTTCTCGCCCCGACAAAACCGTCGTAACACTGAGGCGAACTCGTGCACTCACTGTTTGTATTTGGCTAGCTGGGATATCAGTTGGATTTATTTACTTCTTTTAGATTCATTTGTTACATATCTTCTTCGCTATAGCAGTTGTGCTTTCAGTCGTCCTTTTATCTATCTCGATATTCTGTTACACGAAGATAATTCTCAAATTGCAGCAGCACCAAGCTAAGGTGCAAGACCGCCAAAATCAGCAAGGAATGACGCCACAGAATATCAGAAAATACAAGAAGACGGTTTCTAGCATAGCGTGGGTGCAGTTGGCATTGGTTGTTTGTTATGTTCCCTTTTTAGTTTCCATCATCGTAATAAAAGTAAATGGATGGACTGGTATGAGAGCGGAAATCGTTTGAGCATCTACAGGAAGTCTGCATTACTTAAATTCGTCTCTCAACCCGATTCTTTACTGCTGGAAGATAAAAGAAGTAAGGCAACTCGTATCAGACACATTAGGACAGTTTTGTTGTTCAAGTAATCTTCATTGCCTTTATTAGGGACCGAGGAAGATAAGCGGACACCAAGTATAACAATCGTTTACAATATTTAAAGCAAGGGTAAGATGGAATACTGATAAGATAGGCTGTTCGAAAAGAATAAACGGAAACAAACGTGCTTGAAATTCATTCATGACGGCTGGCCAATAAATAAAAAAGCAGTGAGTGATGGTTAACTAAACAGTAAGAGATTGTGTAATAATAGCATACAAGGTAAACATTAAACACCGCATACTAATAAGGAGGAGGCCTTATTGGGTTTTAAAACCACTGCACGTGATGTTTTATCGACCATTTGATAGGTCAATGGGCTTATGAATCATTAATTAGGTTTTGAAAGATTTTTTAATACACAGACTTGAAAGCTTCTCGTTAAACAACAATTTTTTTTACTTTAGTTCTAGGAAAGTCAAGCTCCGTTTAATGCAGTTGGAGTAGTACCATGGATGATTCGGTTGAGAATTCAACGAACCCAAACCCCACTGGAGCCAAATGCATGCCATTCACAAAGATGAGCCTATGGATATAAAACTGGTCAAAGCAGCTTGTTACTCTATCATTATGCTGATTTCACTGCTCGGAAATTCTGCACTCATCGCCATCATTGCCAGATACAAACACATGCAAACGACTACCAACTTGCTAATCGCAAATATGGCCATATCAGATTTAATGGTATCGGCATTCGCCGTTCCGCGAGAGCTAGCGCAAATCTTCACCGGCGTGCAAAGATGGCTGATTGACGGGACTGCTGGAGTCATTCTATGCAATTTTTTTTATTTCTTCCAAGACATTTCCACCGCTGTATCGATTCAAAGTATCTTGGTCATCACTGTAGATAGGTATACTGGAGTGGTTCAGCCATATCGAGACCCCATCATTACACCAAGGCGGAGACGACTCCTTATTCCATTAATATGGTTAATATCTATGGGTCTACACAGCACTTACTTTTACACATTCCGTCTCAAACAAGTCAATAACATACGATACTGCATCTTCAGCTGGGAACCCGCGTATGACAGTCTACAAGCTCAAAGAATCTACTTCGTGTCGATATCAGTTATCTTAATTGCCATCCCCTTGGCAGTCATTACGGTTTTATATTCACTCATGTTCAGGTCTATAATAAAACAGAGACCACTTTGGAAAACAGTGTCCTCATCCAGAAGGCAAAGGGGAAAAGAAGACACTAAGATCATTAAGAAAATTCTGGCCATCATAGTTTTATTTGTTATGTGTATACTTCCTATAGATATCACTGGATTGTACACCTTTTTGCGTGGCAGGAAAAAATTCCTTGTGGAATAGACCATTTGAGCTTTGCAGTCAAGTTTATATTTTACTCCAGCGCATCGCTTAATCCATGCGTTTATTTTCTTCTAAATGAAAGATATCGTCAGAGCCTTTGGAATCTTTAAAATGTCGGGATTCCCAACCAGAGGGCCAAGCGACGGTTTACGACATGGCCCTACGAACATTAAAGTGAACAAGTTTCAATTCATGTTGAATCGTTCACGAATTTATTTGTAGGGTCGAGTGAAAGTAAAACAATGGTTGCTCTTCGGAAAAGAAAATGATTGACGGTGGTTTTTCTTGGGATTCTGCTAGCAGTTGTCAAATTCGAATCACTAGCAATTTGACCAATTTAAAAGAGCCATAACATAGCTTTCAGGTCATATCCGTCTGGAAAGGATTCCGAATCAAATTAATTTTCTCCTTCAATAATTGGTGAAATAATGTGTGCAAATTTTATTGTCTCCTTTTCCTCCTTTTGGTAAGAGCAGCATGCTATCTACCTTTTGTAAGATATTTGTGATATGTGCGCTTCTGAATGATAAATCACTTATTTAATTGTACAGTATTGTTATTCAACTTCCTTCCAAGACTGGCGCACATTTATAACAGTTGATCTTGTAAAAATCATCCTTGGCTTGTTTAGCGCTAAAGTAAGCTCATCCGTAAAAAGTAAAATTATTTATATTTGAACTTGCGCCGTGACTTTAATTAGTCTTGTGGTTCGTTTGAACCAACCATACTGGTAAATAAAAAGCAACCATTTTATTGAATTTATTTCTCTACTCAAACTCATGCTGTGTTTACACTTGAGCGTTTTACCGAGGTATTGGAGTTTACTTACCTAGGTAAATATTTTGCGTATGTAAACGTCAACTGATACCATGGTAAACGCCGCCCGAGACAATACAAAGTTAAGGTTACCGGATTCTTTCAAGAGTCGTTTTTTTGCCAAAAACATTTTAAGGCCAAATTAAACATTACTAGTCTCGCTTTATTTTCAAAAAAAAATTATATATATTACAAATCTTGATGCGTGCGCGAATTATTAAGAAGAAAGTTTTTTTCATATGAAATTCTATCACCCGCCGGAGTGCTATAAGCCAATTAAAATGTATCAGCGTCAGGGCTTCCCGTGATGTTTTTCGCGGTAAAACATCCGGAGTCGTTCATTTCATGTCGCCTCTCTTCCTCTTTTGTTTACGTTTGCAACTTGTGATTTATTCACACCAAGCTTTCGCTTGTATTTGTTTTTCGTATCGTGTATGGTGAAAAATAAGAAGGAAAAGAGTCCGTGGTTGAAAACTAAGAAGAAAACTGGTCCTAAGAAAAAAAGGAAGAAAGTTTCCGATGAATTAAGGATGGAGCAAAACTGTTGCCGAAACTCCATAGCACATAAGCCCAGGTACAATAATCGATATATCGAGTTCTTTAAGGCCCTTTCCCTCCCCACATATTGGGCTCAACGCTGGCCTCCAGGTTGCGAGTGAAAATATCTTCATCAAACCTGCAAAGCAGAAAAAACTCGGATATTGAACTGCAAGCTTGCGACGGCAATTTATTCGCATGGATAATGGTATATAAGCTTATAAATAGTCCTTCAACGTACCCCAGTGACCGCATTTCTGCCTGCAGCTGTTCTTTCGGATCGATGGGGCTCACCGTCGGGGCCGCTGCAGTTTTCTTTTCCTTCGAAGAATTTTTTCTGCCCGGCATCGGAGAAATTCTGACCGGTAATAGAACTGCAGTCGCGCACTCAACTATTTTCCGGCGCGACACCAGTAATCTCAGGGGACTCAGCAGTATAAGTAGGTCTCCTGTAATTCTATTGGCTTTCGACATCGGCGGCATCCACAGTGTTGAAATATGTCGCAGCAAGGGCGTGAAAGGTTTGTAAACCTTTAGAAGCGGAAAAAACCTACTTCGTTTTTACGCGAGTGCGCTTTCTCTAAAGTAATTTATAAGGTACAAGGATTTGACGGATTGCCTTGAAATTTGGCCCCGAAGATTCCCAAGACACCGAGCAAACAAATTGTGTGTGGGATTTCCGTTTTGTAAAATTGATCTTCCGCAATGGCCTTCGTCGTAAAACGTATCGGTAAGTTTTTGATCATCAAAATTGACAGTAAAATTGCGAAGCAAGCAATTAGAATATCGAAAAAGCCTCACACCGTTTTGAAGATTAATGCCTTGTGATTGATATGATGCAGTAGTTTTAATTCTGCGGTCGAATTCCATACCTGATAAACTCGCTCAAAGAGACATCAGTCGTTTTGGGCTTTTGGGACGCACTCTCCTTTCAACTAGAAAAAAATCAAAGCGAAATAATTTTCACCGGATAGTACATTTCATTAGCTTTGTACTGATATGTAGTTTATGGTTGTTGCATTTAAGACAGCGCGCAAATATTTTTTTTCGCGGAGGACACCCGCGAAGGTATCCGGTAACCTTAACCAAGGTAAAAGTTCGATTAGCCCTGTGATCAGGCATGGTTATTTTAGGTCGGTAAACCAAGGTCGAGATGACAGATATATCCGCTTGCGGTCGCATAGTATTTCACATTCCGTGGTGTCCAGATTGCGTCAGTCTCATTCGATCACGTTTTCGCAACTTCATTTTCACGTTTGTTTTTTATCTACCTGCAAGTCATGGCAAAAAACAAAGACATTAATCCTCACGACGACGAACAACTCGAGAGGTAAAGTTAACATCACTGCATTGCTAATTTGTTTGCCAAATCCCGACCAACCACTCGGACAATGTAATCAAACGTACGTCTAGATATCCTGAAGTTCTCTTTCCACCAATCTTCAACGAAATTTCCGTTCAAAAGGGTTTCAAACCAAAATTGGTTTCTCGGCCATGACCAGGCACGGCAAGCGCGCCTTGTCTTTTGAAGAGCAATTTGAAGGAAAACAAATCGCTTTCGCCTCGACTTCTTAAGGTGCTGCAAAAGAAAAAGCCGCTGAAATCTTGAGACTTGAGTTTGCAGCTCAAGAAAAAGAAAATGAAACGCAAGGACTACAACAGGCACAGCTTCTTTTAAAAACGCAGGCATTTTATGCATGGATTTTAGAATTTGCCGCCATTTCGATTTGATCGTGATCGTGATCAATGACAGTTTTGCCTCGGTTATTTGAGCCAGTATAAACAATGTACAAATGTACCAAGGTTTTGTCGGTAAATGATTACCTCGGTAAGTGCCCAAGTGTAAACACAGCATTATTCAGGAATAATCTCTGTAACAGTGTGCTTTTTTCACAGATCAAAGATACTGAGTCTAAGGTTTTCGGATTGATCACTCGAGCTCTGATGGATTCATTTCATTGCCAGGCTGTTTCTCAGTTAACAATGAAGTACGGAAACGTTGAAAGTTTTTTTCTGGGTTTATTTTTAGGGCTATTTTTCAAATTAAAATTAAAATGCTAAAACTTGATTGAAAATTTAATAAAAGTAAAAGTAAACTTACAACGCAAATTAAATTCAAAGTAAAAATTGAAATTAAAATCAAATACGTTTCAAAAACTACCATAGAATGGAAACGAATTGCATTGCTTTCGAAAAACAAACATTAAATAAAATGCAAGTGAAATACAGAGACAATTCTTATTTTCCCCTTGGCCCACGGCTATCAATACGATGATTCCCTGCGAGTGGCGTGGTGTTCTGAAAAACATGTGGTAGGGAATATGGCGCAGTGGAGGGAGTTTGCGAACAAGCAGGGGGCGAAAAGGACTAAAACGGATAATATAGTGAATGATTTCAACCGAGAAGAGGTCGTTGTGCAGAAAATAAGTTCCGTAGTAAGTCAAAAGCGACAAAAGTATAGTCGTGTTGGCGCAAAAGAATATGTTCCGTTTGACAGCTATGATGAGCTTAATGTTCCGATCGAATATCTCTGACTCTTTCCAAAAGTTCTTTGCTAACCAAATAGAGAAAGACATGATTTGTGATATTTTAGCCGGAGAACGTGGCCCATCATGTAAAAAGATGGGACAAATTCCACAGCTCAAGGTATTCAAATACCACGAGGTTTAAGATTTTTCTTTGACTTCGGCAATCCACATTTTCTTCACAAGACTAGCAAGCCCGAGGAACTAGTAGGACAGCAGCCCTCGATTTTTTATAGCAGAATGGTGTGTTTCGTGGGCATGAACTAAAGCCTGAAACAACGAAACGAAACCACCTAGACAAAAAGTAATACCTTTAAAAATAACCGAAAAGGGGCTAAAATATAACGAAGCTGTGAGTTTTCGCTGCGCAAACGTCTTTGCTCGTATTTTGCATGGAACAAAACAACATCTAAACAGTAGCTCTGGGCCACTAAACTATGAAGTGAGCTGAATCCGGCCAACTTAGCAGAACACTACAGGCAACTTTTATTCTGTGATGTGAACTGTAGACGGTTTGTAAGGTGCTCTATAAGATTTTTAACTATGGAGATAAGTCAAGTGTTTATTGGTTCCGTAATCTTCGTGTTTTTGGCAGTTGTCGTTCGGAGGGGTGAATCCTCGCAACACTACAACTCGCTACAAGACGACAGTTTCTGGCATAGCATGGCTGATATTGATCGTTTGTCATGTTCCGTGCTTTATTCCATTATAATCGTAACTGTAAAGATAAACATATAGGAGGGAATAAGCGAGGGTATCTTTTGGTTCTCTTCAAGAAGTTTCCATTTCGAAACTCGTCTTTAAATCTGAGATTCTTTACTGCTGGAAGATAAAAGAAGTGAGTCAAGTCGTGAGAAACACATTAAGACTGCTTTGTTGTTTGTCGAGTTAAGTCACACATGACTATACTCTGTCATAGAAAAGAAAAAAGACTAGTTATATTGGTTTGTGTTGGATGAAAACACAAGTCAGTCACTCAACCTTCGTAATCTTTTTGCATAAACCACTTTATCCTTTTAATAATCAAACTGAAGGGTCTTTTTTATAAGTTTACACAAAGTATGCGTAAGAAATGAACGAGAACGAGAACATTTAAGCAAAATACTTCAAATGCTGTGTCCTTTGTTTCCAGGTCGTTTTGTACCCTTTTAAGGACACGTTTGTCTCTGTTCGGTTACTTTAGCAGAAAATGTAAGTTGCAGAAAGTTCTACGTCTTCGAATTTACGACTTGTTGTTCGCTGTACGAAAAATTTCAGCTTTTGTTGACAGTTTTCTTCAACCAATAATGAAAGAACAGCAGTCATACATTAAAGATACAACACGGTTTATTAACTTCATTGAAGGAACGAGAGTTCCACAAAATGCAATCGTTGTCTCAATGGATGTTACAAGTCTATATACAAATATACCACAAGAAGAAGGTATCACGACCATATGCCATGCATATGAAACATTCTACACGGCAACGCCCCCTATACCAACACATTATCTTAAAGAAATGCCGAGACTTATATTACAAGAAAACTCTTTCCAATTTAATGGAAAAAACTTTCTCCAGACCCATGGTACGGCTATGGGGACTAAAACAGCAGTCTCTTTTGCTAATATTTTCATGGCTAAGATTGAGACAGCAATAATCGATCAGCACAGTGCAAAGCCGTTGGTATGGAAGAGATATATCGATGACATGTTTTCCCCATGGGACACTAATAGAGAGGAAATTAACAACTTCATTGAGCATGCAAATAACTATCATCCTACAATAAAATTCATTGCTGATATTTCTGATAAAGAAATCATCTTCCCTGATACATGCATCTACAAAGGAGCACGGTTTAAAAATAAAAATCTATTTTTGACACACGTACTTATTTTAAGCCTACTGAAACATTCCAGTACACGCACTTTAAATCCTGTCACCCACCTGGAGTCAAAAAAGGCTTCGTGAAAGGTGAAGGCCTGAGACTACTAAGAACTAACTCTTTAGAGGAGACTCTTGTAGAAAACATAAGAATATTCAAATTACGCCTTCGAGCGAGAGGCTATCTGAACAACCTTATAGCAAAAACACTCTGGGAAGTCAAATTCTCTGACAGAAAGAAAGCTCTCAAAGAAAACGCAAGAGTGCAAAACGAAAAATTGCCCTTTTTAACGCAATACAACCCATCTGTGCCTAACCTTAAACAGATTCTAATGGAGAAATGGCATCTTATAGAATCACAACCTAAACTTAAAGAAATGTTTAAAGAACCTCCAATTATTTCTCATAAGAGAGGCAGTTCGTTAAGACATATACTGGTTAAAGCCAATCTGTAGTTAATCTCTTTAACACTACATGTGTATTTATTTACCTTGCTGTGACTGACGGCTTCCATTATTTAAGTTTTCTATACGTCGTATTGTTCGCATTATTCTTAAGCTAGCTACACTATAGCGACTGGTCTTGCTAATATCTTATGCCAGTGAAATAATTGCACAACCTTGTTCCCAGGGCCCTCTCTCTTCGAGGGAGGAAGAGAGAGGGCCCTGGGAACTAGTTTGACAATTGCGGTACTAAAAATGGTGAATGCAGCCGTTATTTGAGTCGCAGCGCTCTTTCCTCACCAGAGCCGAACTACCAGAGCCCAACGGTGGAAATATTTTGGTGTCTCAAATAACAATAACCATCTCGCTGAAAAAAAAAGAAGCTGTTATCAGCTTATACTCGGGCCGTATTTGACTGCGTGGTACGTAAGCGTACGATCTTTTAGCTGTGATAACTTTCAGCATCGCTACCTCCCCCAAATCGATGGATATAGAGATATACACTCAGGAAAAAATAGTTCAGGCTTCAGAAGTGATTCATCGTTTTATTGCTACAGCTCTTTTTCGTATGGTGAGGAGCTGACCACAATCATCAGTCAACTTCAACGAATGACCGGTAAAGATTCAAATGCTGGCCATATAAAGTAATCAAAAACTGGAGATTTAAAACAAGCAGCTGCTAGGCGCTAAAATTCAATTCTGCGTGCCGTCATTGAATTCACGTGCCATGATACAAACGGTTATGTTACGTTATACAAGAGGTTTTTGGTACATATCTATTTATATGAGGGCATGGATTTGTGAAATCATTCGAACTGGTGTTTTAAAACAAGCGTTTGCTGGGCGATAACATACTAATGCACGTGGCGTGATACAATTCACGTGCCATAATACAAACGGTTACTTTACGTTATTTGAGAGGTTTTGAGTACATATCTATTTTTGTGGGGGCATGAACTTGGTAATTCATTGCGTTTGTTCAGGTTACAAAGATCTTTTCTACAGATTAAAATAAACTTTTCGTGAAGACATAGGTTACATTTCTTGTTAGTGTTATTATTGGGTTTGCACTTTTTGAGTACTTTCCATTTAATGCGAAATGTTTTGTTTTCGTCCTTCAGGGTCCATTTATGTTCAGATAGTTCCACTGCATTTCGTCTGTTGGTGTTTCAGAAGAATGTGTTGTGGTTTCGGTATCGTTCTTTAAGGTTTGATGCCAGTCCCACGTACGATTCTGTTGTTGTTACCGTCGTTGCCGTCGTTTGGTAGACCACTTTCGCTTGGAGGCATTTAGCATCAAGTGGGCATTCTGCTTTCTTCCTGCAGTTGCAGCTCGGGTCATGATTTTGGTTTGGGGTCGTTGCTACATTTGAGAGCATCTGTTTGTTATGTGATGCGATGATGGTTTTCATGTTTGGCATGCATGAGTACTGAGCTGAGTTTTAGTGTGTGTCTGTTGAAGATCTTGTTTAATGGGTGGTTCTTGAGGAAGCATTTGTCGACGATGGATAAAAATTTCTGTACAATTGACAATTTTTAAATCTCCTATATTTAGCATACACTGACATAAACACTCTAATATCAACTTATCAATATAAGCTCAAATTCCTTTACGCAGATGTATCAACGATATAAAACATGATTTAGCCAAACAAAGCTCTGTGAGCTCTAGGGCACAAATTCAAGAAGTTTGGCGACAAAACGGTTTCCTTCTTGAACAATTCAAAAACTGATGACAAAATTGCAAGTACGTTCGCATAATTTTTCATGCGTGATGTATTCCTTGGCCCGGCAATTTTTCTGAACTTGTTTGGCGTTTCGAATAAAAATGCTCCGCACGATAACCCATAAAGGTTCAGGAATTTTTCGGCGGAGGAATCAAACCCAAGAATTGCCATCGCAGGACTGAGTGTGACACCATAGCAATCGCGTCACCGATTACATCTCTATAAAGTCAATTTGGAAAATTAAGTCTAATTGTGGTCATCAAAATCAAAGCTATTCAGCGGTACTTTCTTTTGGGGCTATGTTGATGTTATTATGCGTAGTTCGAACTTGTAAGTCTCTGGATGAAAACCTAAGGCGTGGACATTAAAATAGAAGCTAAAGAGCAGCAGTTTTCTCAAACGTGGATTTCGGCATTTCTTAAAGATGACCTTTGAAAGTTAAAACGGGTTAATGGATCCTATTCACCTGAACATCGAGCACCTCTGCTGTCCTATTATTCCAAGCGCTCACTAAGTCAGAAACTGTCTATTTTTTTTTTTGAGGTCTGCATTAGAATCTTTGGAATTCTTTGAATTTTCTGAGCATTCTGCAGCATCTTGCGAAGGTCCCGAAGAAAGCTGCAAAACGTCACTATACGTTTCTGTTTCGATTTCCCATTTGCGTTTTACATGCCCTCCATCTTCATCATCTTGCGCGGAGTTAAATTCATTCGAGTGCTGCTCGTGCGACAAACCTTCCAAAGGCTCATGATTTCTTGCAAAACTGTCACCTTCGCTAATTTGCCAATCAGACGAAACCGAATGCACCACGTTCAAGCTACCTCCTCTTCTCTTATACTATATCCACGGGCTTTAATCCTTACATGCTATCATTGCAATCACTTTTTTGTTCTAACGACTCCAGAACTCTCTCGGCGCTAAGGGAAACCGTTCACGAACGCTTCACAACCGACGACAAATGTTTTGATTCGAAAGAAAAGCAACTCGCAGAATACATCGGGGAAAGGGAGGGGGAGCTAAAGAAGCGAAGAAAAATGAGGGAGATCGGGGCCCTCCCCTCCCTTTCACCGATTACTTAACTCCTCACGGCCCGAGTACAAAGAACGCAAAGAATTTGATAACGCGACCGAAAACGTAACTCGTGCCGCCCTAGTACATAAACAAGACCGAGAACTTAACTCGTGGCAAGGAGTCTTATCTCTCGGTCCATCGAGACCCAAAAAATAAAAATAATAATTTGATAACGCGACCGAAAACTTGACTCGTGCTGCCTTACGGCCCGAGTAATTATTGCTGTTTACGTATATTTAGAATTTTTTTTAATTTATGACCGCGTGGATGTTGCCAATTGGAAAAAAAGTAATGTGGCTACATAAATACTGCCAAATTGTGCCCAATGAATGCCCACATTTTAATTGCGATAACCTACAGACTCACAAACGCGCTGTTGAAACAGCTGACAGGTTAAAATGGGTATATTTAAGCAAGTACGCTGGTGAAACTCTGTTTTCGAAGTGTAGTCGCCTCGAAAGCTGGCTTGTAACCTGAAGGGCACTACATCTAGCAAAAATTAACGAACGACTGGTCTCATTAAAACCCAATGCGTTTGTCAGTGAAGCAACTGCGTTTTCTGATTTCAAGCCGTTTAGGAAACAGCCAAAAATGGCGAACTGGACTGAAAATAGGAACTTTACGAGCACGCTGAGACAAGCAAACATAATTCCAGCAAGAGTAGCTGTATCTAACGCTACTTTGAACGTTTTTCTGTCCATCATTGCGTCTCTGGGTAATGTCCTGATCCTTATTGCTCTTCACAAAGCATCTTCTATTCATCCACCAACAAAACTGTTATTTCAATGCCTGGCAGCAACTGATCTTTTAATTGGTCTCGTATCACAACCGCTCTTTGTCATCCTCCTGCTGAATGCTGGCGGCATAAAGATCAACCTCAACTTCAACTTCATTCGGCAATAGATTATTGAAATAAATAATGGTTCTAGTTTTGTTTTTTGCGGAACGTCGATCGTGACCTCGACCGCCATCCGTCAGTGTTGACAGGCTTCTCGCACTGAAGTTGGGACTCAGATACAAAAACGTTGTAACACTGAAGCGAACTCGCGCGCTCACTGTTTGTATTTGGCTAGCTGGGATATCAGTTGGATTTATTTACTTCTTTTGGACCCATTTGAAACGTATCATCTTCGCTACAGCAGTTGTACTTTCAGTCGTCCTTTTATCTATCTCAATATTCTGTTACACGAAGATAATCCTCACATTGCAGCAACACCAAGCTAAGGTGCAAGACCGCCATAATCAGCAAGGAATGACGCCACAGAATATCGGAAAATATAAGATGACGGTTTCTAGGATAGCGTGTGTGCAGTTGGCATTGGTTGTTTGTTGTTTCCTTTTTGGTTTTGATCATAATAATCAAAGTAAATGTATGGACTGGCGTGAGAGCGGAAATCGTTTGGGCATCTACAGGAAGTCTTCTTTACTCATATTCGTCTCTCAACCCGATTCTTTACTGCTGGAAGATAAAAGAAGTAAGGCAACTCGTATCAGACACATTAGGACAGTTTTGTTGTTCAAGTAATCTTCATTGCCTTTATTAGGGACCAAGGAAGATAAGTGGAAACCCGGCGCAACGATCGTTTACAATTTTTAAAACAAGGGTAAGATGGAATATTGATAAGATAAGCTTTTCAAAAAGAATGAATGAAAACAAACGTAACCAGACAAAACAGTCTATCACGGAAGGTTTACAACTCAACAAACAGGCCTAGCTGTAGAAACAACGAGCCGAATAGTTGAGTGTAACGAGAGCGAAGCTTACAGACTCTGGGCTCGTTGAGATTTTAGAAGGACGCTGACAATGTTGAAAACCTGTTGTGAAAACAATTTACTTTTGAATACATGTATTCGCAGACCAGCTTTTGGCAACTCTTTTATTGCTGTTTGTTTTAAACCATTGTGATCTTCTGTAAAAGGAATATAACGCAATTATAGGTAAGTACGTGCTAATTTATTTATTCTTCGGTGTGCTTGCAATTCATTCATGTCGGCTGGTTAATGAATAAAAAAGGTGTGAGTGATCGTTAACTAGACAATAAGACATTGTGTAATAAAGTAAATAGGTACACTGGCCTTAATACCTCGATTTTAGGGTATAAAAACATAACAACAGCTCTTAACAATCTATGGCATTATCAAGAAATGAAACAGTTCTGAGAAATTGAGAATATTACAATAAGAAACACCAGCTAGTTCACTTAACGTTTGTTTGAAGAACACCTTCCGAACTAATTGGTTGTTATTAGAATGTAGCTTATCATAAAAAGGGAATTCCACATGTTTGATTGGTTTAGCGGCCATGGTATCAATACCGTTCAAATACGATAAGTGTACGCATATTTGAAAAAGAAAATATCACCAAAATTAGCAAGATATAAGGAATCGTTCGTGTTGTTGTTAATAAAATAGTTATGCTATTAGCGCTTGTTCGATACAAGTATCATCTCATATCCAACGCACGCTGGTAGAGTAATTGTTAAATATGAACGTTGACTGCAGCAAGACAGCGAGAAGGAAGGGGGGGGGGGGGGGGTGGAGGAGAGAGAGACACTCAACTTAATTTTTTTTTTAGGGAGGCTCGCCCCAAAATCTAAACCCTTATCCTTTTATATAACATTTTTGACAGAAAAGGTAACCCCTTTGCAGTGCTGTAAAACCTTTCTATATTAGCCAAAACAAACTACACTTCAAAACAAAATACCCCGATAAAACAGCTCCCCAAGAAAACAACGTCAACACATAAACCCCCGACAGAGTATCTAGGATGGTCCTTCCTTGGAAACGTAAGAAATCTGCAGCTGCCATACCCACCCCTCCCCACCGCCAGGGAAACAAGACAGACCTTGGGCGCGAGAGGCCTGGGCTCCCCTTATTAATTTTCTTTGTTTCCGGGCTTGGGAGGGCTTTGTAAATCGGTCAGTGGGGCGGCAACGCCAACGAATTTCAACCTGTTAGGGTTGTACAAAAAACGCGATCTGCCCAGGATCCAACTTGGTAGGAGTGGCGTTCAAGTTAAACAAAAGCGGAATGAAAAATTAATCGTCGTGTGCTCTCGTTTTCCACAAAACCTTGAATTTGGTCCATTCACGTCGTTGTTTTGCAGCAAGAGAAATGTACCAAAACTTAAAACGCACGTGCAGAGTGATTGTTTTTCCTCGTCAATCTATTATTATAAGGTGTTGTCGTCGCGGTTGCCGTCGTCGTAGCTTTTAAATTAGCGACGTTAAGATTTGACTACGAGAACGAGATTTAGTGGCTATGTGATCATAATTAGCATAAAACTTTGCCAACTTTAGCCTTGAATTTCTCAAAGAATTATTGATCATTTGAGAAGCCATATCAAACACTCGAAAGTGTGTTTCATCGCCTGCCGCTCTTTTTTCCAACCTACTTCTCAGTGTTTGGATATCTGATGAAACACTGTGTCTCGTGTTTGATATATTACTTGTCACACCAATCTTGTTTCTAGTATCTCCTTATCTGCTGGAGAACAACGGAAAAGAGCGAGAGTTATGGGGATGTGACTGATTTGAAATTTGAAAGTCATACTCGATCAATTCTAAAAGTACGTTAATGATAATGGTCTTTTAGCTAATTGTCAAGCTGGCTTCTGATCTCTTCATAGTACACTAACAAGTTTGCTAGAAGCTACTACCAGCTGGTCTGTCAATATAGATAATGGTTTTATCAATGGAGTAATTTCCGTTGACTTAGCTTAAAGAAGGCTTACGACACGATAGACCATAAGATTCTTTTATGCAAGTTAGTTAACTACGGAGTTCATAACAATGATGACTTTTGTGAACGTTAAGTTGGCAATTAGCATACGAGAAAAAAAATTAAACACCGCATACTAATAAGAAGGAGGTTTTATCGGGTTTTAAAACCACTCCACGTGATGTTTTATCGACCATATGGTCAATGGGCTTATGAATTATTAATGAGATTCTAAAAGATTTTTTAGTACACACACTTGCATGCTTCTCGTTTAACAACAATTTTCTTTTTATTTCAGTTCTAGGAAAGTCAACGCGATAGCTCCATTTAATGCTGTTGGAGTAGTACCATGGATAATTCGCTTGAGAATTCAACGAGCCCAAACTCAACTGGAGTTAAATGCATGCCATTCACAAAAGATGAGCCTATGGATATAAAAGTGGTCAAAGCAGCTTCCTACTCTATCATTATGCTGATTTCACTGCTCGGAAATTCTGCACTCATCGCCATCGTTGCCAGATACAAACACATGCAAACGACTACCAACTTGCTAATCGCAAATATGGCCATATCAGATTTAATGGTATCGGCATTCGCCGTTCCGCGAGAGCTCGCGCAAATCTTCACCGGCGTGCAAAGATGGCTGATTGACGGGACTGCTGGAGTCATTCTATGCAAACTTGTCTATTTCTTCCAAGACATTTCTACCGCTGTATCGATTCAAAGTATCTTGGTCATCACTGTAGATAGGTATGCTGGAGTGGTTCAGCCATATCGAGACCCCATCATTACACGAAGACGGAGACGACTCCTTATTCCACTAATATGGTTAATAGCTATGGGTCTACACGGCAATTACTTTTACACAGTGCGTCTCAAACAAGTCAATAACATACGATACTGCATCTTCAGCTGGGAACCTGCGTTTGACAGTCTACAAGCTCAAAGAATCTACTTCGTGGCGATATCCGTTATCTTAATTGTCATCCCCTTGGCGGTCATTACGGTTTTATATTCACTCATTTTCAGGTCTATACTAAAACAGAGATCATTTTGGAAAACAGTGTCCTCATTCAGAAGGCAAAGGCGAAAAGAAGACACTAAGATCATTAAGAAAATTCTGGCCATCATAGTTTTATTTGTTGTGTGTATACTTCCTATAGATATCACTGGATTGTTACACTTTTTTTGGTGGCAGGAAAAAATTCCTTGTGGAATAGACCATTGGAACTTTGCAGTCAAGTTCATATTTTACTCCAACGCATCGCTTAATCCATGCATTTATTTTCTTCTGAATGAAAGATATCGTCAGAGCCTTTGGAATCTTTTAAAATGTCGGGATTCCCAACCAGAGAGCCAAGCGACGGTGTACGACATGGCCCTACGAACATTAAAGTGAACAAGTTTCAATTCATGTTGAATCGATCACGAATTTATTTGTAGGGTCGAGTGAAAGTAAAACAGTGGTTACTCTTCGGCAAAAAAAAAAAAAGATTTACGGTGGTTTTTCTTGGGTTTCCGTGAGCAGTTGTTAAATTCGAATCACTAGTAATTCGACCATTTTAAAAGAGCCATAACATAGTTTTCAGGTCAAATCCGTCTGGAAAGGATTCCGAATCAAATTAATTTTCTCCTTCGATAATTGGTGAAATAATGTATGCAAATTTTATTTTCTCTTTCTCTCTCTTTCAGATTGATCACTCAGCGAGCTCTGATGGGTTCATTTCATTGCCAGGCAGTTTCTCACTTAACAGTGAACTACGGAAACGTTGAAATTTTTCCCTGAGTTTATTTTTTTGAGCTATTTTTACAAATTAAAATTAAAATGCTAAAACTTGATTGAAAATTTAATAAAAGTAAAGGTAAACTTACAACGCAAATTAATTTCAAAGTAAAAATTGAAATTAAGATCAAATACGTTTCAAAAACTATCATAGAATGGAAACGGATTGCACTGCTTTCGAAAAAGAAACATTTTTAAAAATATCCAGTGGATAATGAACCGTGGTAGGCCCTTATTCGTATCAGACATTACTGACGCTGACAAATCCATGAGACGAACTTATCCCGTACTAATCTGTTGCCTTCATCATATATGCCGACTGTCTTGGATTATCCGGGAGTCTACCGACACGGAAATTATCTGCCGGTCTAAGGTACTGGTCGCCCTGAAATCTCCCATGTAAAATCCACTTTTTCTTTAAATCCACAAAATTTCGTTACTTCTAATTCATGGTACGGCTCCTAGATGCACTTTTGTCTATCTTTCACCCAAGCTTTTATAACGTTCAGACAGAAAGCACAGGAAATGGGTCGATTTGCCGGGAAAGGTGGGAGGAAAGGGGAGGGAGGATTTAGGCGGGAAAGAGAAGAGATCTCCAGAAGATTTTCTGGTATCTCTGCGCTATCCCGCAACTAACACCACATTCTGTGGGGTGAGAGGAAGTAAATTTGCTGTGACTGACAACTTCTTTTATTTCAGTTTTCTGTTTGTCGTGTTGTTCGCGTTATTCTTAAGCTAGCTACACTTTTTTAAAAAAGGCAACTGGTCTTGCTAATATCTTATGCCAATGAAATAATAACACAACCTTGTTCCCAAGTTCCTCTCTCTTCGAGGGAGGGAGAGAGAAGGCCCTGCGAACGAGTTTGACGATTGCGGCACTAAAAAATGGCGAATGTAGCTGTTATTTGAGTTGCAGCGCTCTTTTCGCCGGACGAACTACCAGAGCCGAACGGTGGAACTATTTTGGAGTGTTGAATAACAACAACCATTTCGCTGAAAAAATTATTGCTGTTTACGTATATTTAGAATTTTTTAATTTATGACCGTGTGAATGTTGCCAATTGAAAAAAACGTAATGTGGCTACATAAATACTGCCAAATTGTGCCCAATGAATGCCCACATTTTAATTGCGATAACCTACAGCCTCACAGACGCGCTGTTGAAACAGCTGACAGGTTAAAATGGGTATATTTAAGTAAGTACGCTGGTAAAACTTTGTTTTTTGCAGTGTAGTCACCTCGAAAGCTGGCTTGTAACCTGAAGGGCACTACATCTAACAAAAAATTAAACAACGACTGGTTTCATTAAAACCCAATGCGCTTGTCAGTGAAGCAACTGCGTTTTCTGATTTCAAGCCGTTTAGGAAACAGCCAAAAATGGCGAACTGGACTGAAAATAGGAACTTTACGAGCACGCTGAGACAAGCAAACATAATTCCAGCAGGAGTAGCTGTATCTTACGGTACTTTGAACGTTTTTCTGTCCATCATTGCGTCTCTGGGTAATGTTCTGATCCTTATTGCTCTTCACAAAGCATCTTCTATTCATCCACCAACAAAACTGTTATTTCAATGCCTGGCAGCAACTGATCTTGTTATTGGTCTCGTATCACAACCGCTCTTTGTCATCCTCCTGCTGAATGCTGGCGGCACAAAGATCAACTTCAACTTCAACTCCATTCAACAGATTATTCAAATAAATTGTGGTTCAAGTCTTGTTCTTTGTGGAACGTCGATCGCGACCTCGACCGCCATCAGTGTTGACAGGCTTCTCGCTCTGAAGTTGGGACTCAGATACAAAAACGTCGTAACACTGAAGCGAACTCGTGCACTTACTGTTTGTATTTGGCTATCTGGGATATCAGTTGGATTTATTTACTTCTTTTGGATTCATTTGTTACATATCTTCTTCGCTATAGCAGTTGTGCTTTCAGTCGTCTTTGTATCTATCTCGATATTCTGTTACACGAAGATAATTCGCACATTGCAGCAACACCAAGCTAAGGTGCAAGACCGCCATAATCAACAAGGAATGACGCCACAGAATATCGGAAAATACAAGAAGACGGTTTCTAGCATAGCGTGGGTTCAGTTGGCATTGGTTGTTTGTTATGTTCCCTTTTTAGTTTCCATCATCGTAATAAAAGTAAATGGATGGACTGATGTGAAAGCGGAAATCGTTTGGGCATCTACAGGAGGTTTTCTTTACTTAAATTCGTCTCTCAACCCGATTCTTTACTGCTGGAAGATAAAAGAAGTAAGGCAACTCGTATCAGACACATTAGGGCAGTTTTGTTGTTCAAGTAATCTTCATTGCCTTTATTAGGGACCGACGAAGATAAGCGGAAACCCGGCACAACAATCGTTTACAATATTTAAAGCAAGGGTAAGATGGAATACTGATAAGATAGGCTGATCAAAAAGAATCAATGGAAACAAACGTAACCAGAGAAAACGGTCTATCACGGAAGGTTTACAACTGAACAAACAGGCCTATCTGTAGAAACAACGAGCCGAATAGTTGAGTGTAACGAGAGCGAAGCTTACCTACTCTGGGTTCGTTTAGATTTTAAAAGAACGCTGACAACGTTGAAAACCTGTTGTGAAAACAATTTATTTTTGAATACTAATATTATCAGACCACCTTTTGGCTTTTGCTGTTCGTTTTAAACCATTGTGGTCTTGTGTAAAAGGACTATAATCCAATTATTGTTAAGTACGTGGTAATTTATTCATCCAGTTCCGTGTGCTTGAAATTTATTCATGACGGCTGGTTAATGAATAAAAAAGCTGTGAGTGATCGTTAACCATGACAGGACGCAGGCGGGCTCGACTGTAAGTTCCGCAAAGGAATGCTAGTAGAATCTACTAGCATTCCTAACATTCCTCAAATTAAGACTCACCCGGTTTCTTTTCTTTTGGGACTTGCAAGGTGTCGTAATCTGTTTTTATGTCATGGAGGATGTAATTAAATCGAAAACAGACCAGGCAGGGTATAGGAATATGATCTGGACTACATGTCACATCAAGAAGTGCCAAGAAATAAAAACGTGATGTGAATTTAGAGTAAATGCAAATGTACAATGTAATTGCGCTACTCGAAATGGCGGACGCGGCCGACTAAAATAGCTCGCAAAGGCGGGCCATTTACTGGCGCAGGGATACTCATGAAGAAAGGTTACGGCAGAAGAGAGGAAGGAAAAAGAGAAGACGTGAGAGGGAAAGAGAGGCAAGAACCGGGGGCAAGAAATGCTGTAACGGGATCCTGCAAATGATTTGATAGTGTAAATATACGGTTTCGATTACGAAACAATCACGCGCATAACAGGACACAGGCGTTCTCTACCGTGAGTAACGTGGTGCAGAATTTACTAGCATTCCTAGATTATTCTGTTTTGAGACCACAAAATTGTATGCCGAAAGAATATGATCTAAATTTAATTATCGAGCAAATGATACGTTTTCTGAAATGAAGTGCAACATTTTCCCGGAGTATATTCAAGAGGGCAGACATAAATCAAGCACGCTATTAAATACCTTGAGACACGGTTAGAAGAAACATAAAAAAAGACATCGTGAGCTTGGGAGTGAAATCCTGAAAAAAGTGATCGCACGAGTGTTATTGTCAACACAGGACAATGACAAATGCATTAATTATGGTGAATCTTGAAGAATATGCATATTCATGGCACTACCATAGTAAAAGTATTATCATATTTGTAAGAAAAAAGTTGAGCCGGGTAAGGGAGTCTTATGTGGACAAAATTATCAGATTCCATGGCATTTGGCGAGCGGTCCTGTTAATGCTGTGACTAGTTGTCTCTCTTCACTTATAATCTGCGATACCAGATACACTAATTGTCTCGCGATTTTTCGAAGAGGCTAAAAGAACCCGAAAATTGAGTACGATATTTGCACCGGAAAAAATTTAACTTTTAGACGAAAGCAAAATGCACACGCACTTTTCCATAGAAGAAACACCAGACTGGCCCCGCAGAACAAGCGTTATTTTTCGTGTGTGTTTCGCGGGCGAGCGCAAAACGCAAGGAAAACGCACACTTCAAGTCACGCGCGACAGGAGTTTTGAGACATGTACATGTATATGCATACCTCTGTCTTGTTCCATCATATTAACGATGCTATAGCAAACTGTACAAGGAGAAACAACCTTCAGTCTTGTGGAAATAAATTACTTCATTTTATTTTAGAGCGTGTATGTAACGTAAGGGGGAAAGGGGGGGGGGGGAGGGGGGGGATATCCACCATTCTGATCGATATCAATTGACCGATGCCTGGCTACACTGGTGACTGCATTGTCACATCATACCATGTAAAATTAAAGGTTGTGTTTCTGTATTAGCGTTTTTTTACGTTACATCAGACCGTATCAGGTGGGACACCCACCGTTCTGATGGATAAAAAATTAAAGGCTGAATTGCTGTATTAGCGTTTTTTACGTTACATCAGACCGTATCAGGTGGGACACCCGCCGTTCTGATGGATAAAAAATTAAAGGCTGAATTGCTGTATTAGCGTTTTTTACGTTACATCAGACCGTATCAGGTGGGACACCCGCCGTTCTGATGGATAAAAAATTAAAGGCTGAATTGCTGTATTAGCATTTTTTACGTTACATCAGACCGTATCAGGTGGGACACCCGCCGTTCTGATGGATAAAAAATTAAAGGCTGAGTTGCTGTATTAGCGTTATTTGTTTTGTTACACGAGACCATGACACCGATATCAACCACGACATTGGCTGTGCATTCTTTTATTTTGCATTTAACTATTTTTACGAGTTTGCTTCATAGTCACTTCCTTCATTACTTCACCAGCTATGCAATTGGGTGTTTTTTATTGCTTTTTTGTAAAATACTGACCTCACTGATAAAAGTGTTCTATGTAGTCCCCTCATTATGGTTTTGTCTGGTGTGAAAATACATCTACAATTTGGACATTTCGAGCACAAAGTGAATTTGTCGTGCCCCCTGCTTTGAAAGTGAGCATGGATTGTTCCATTTCATTGTAAGTTCAGGAGTATAGATTTTAAGGGCCGCTCTGCTACACTATGAATGTTATGGCGCCTACCCCCGGAACAATAACCCGGATGATGCACAATGCAAGATCATGTTGGTCGTGTTTATGTTAAGCGTGAATATTCAAAATTGTGGTTGTCTAGGCAAATGCTCTTCTGTGATAACTTACGTCTTCTTGACTAAGCGAGACTTACCTTGGTTCTGTCCCTTGTATTTCCTTTGTTTCAATGCCTACCATTTCGCATAATTAACACGCGCCAAATCCAAAGCAGAAGAATACGTCTCTCAGGTTTTGTCTTCGCATCTGTCCGGCTTCGCTTTCATTAGCGACTCTTAGCAATCGCTTCCTTTTATTTCTTGCTTTGCGCATCTTCCTTTTTCTTTCTCTAAGAAAACTTCCACGCGACTTTCGTGGCATGATCGATCACAATTTCGGAAGAGCGCGCTTCCCTCTCGTTCCCGCTAAACAGTGCCGTAATATAATTACGCGATCGCATTTCAAGATGCTTGTATCTGTGCCCGCGTTTCCACACAGTGATAGTTATTATCCAAATTTGAAGAGCCAGCGGCTTATCGCAAAACAATAGAAACATTAGCTGGGCCATGGGAATGTTGTGTTCCGGAAGTGAATGTACAACTAGTAGATCTAATGGCCCGGTCAAAAAGGATGGCGATTAGTTTCCGAGCTTTGTGCACAGGACGCATCGCACGAAATTCAGGCTAATATTTTTTTCACCACACAATTGCAGCGAAATTCGCGCAAATCGATCTTGTTGATTCATTACAAAACAAAGTACGTGGTCAAGCAAAGCGTCATACAATCTTGGTATTTTGCCGACACGTCCCTTTTATATAATTAAAGGTATATATATATATATTTTTTTTGATCGGTATGATCAACAATTGCTTGGTACCTCTCATTAGACGGTACGTATATAAGCACTGGCAGGCCACAGACTTATTTAATTCGAATTTATCCTCGCCATCTTCTTATATGAGGAGCAATGCGGTAATTTTGTATCGAGTTACGATATTCAAAAACACTGTCCAGATCGCAAAGAAAGAAGTGAGAATAACATGAGCCGTTCATTCTCTGTCATATGGAATGAGATTACAGACGCCTCAAGGAACCACAAAGATTAAATCTCTGCGTGACGTCGTACTTACAGTAGACTTCCACTGCGTCCTCTCATGACACAGTAAGACATTGTGTAATAATAGCATACGAGGAAAACATTAAACACTGCATACTAAGAAGGGGGAGGTTTTATTGGGTTTTAAAACCATTGCACGTGATGTTATTCGACCATTTGATAGGTCAATGAGCTTATGAATTATTAATGAGTTTTTAAAAGATGTTTTAAGACACAGACTTGAATGCTTCTCGTTAAACAACAATTTTTTTTTAGTTCTAGAAAAGTCTACTCGATAGCTCCGTTTAATGCTGTTGGAGTAGTACCATGGATAATTCGCTTGAGAATTCAACGAACCCAAACTCAACTGGAGTCAAATGCATGCCCTATTCACAAAAGATGAGCCTATGAATATAAAAGTGGTCACAGCAGCTTGTTACCCTCTCATAATGCTGATTTCACTGCTCGGAAATTCTGCACTCATCGCCATCGTTGCCAGATACAATCACATGCAAACGACTACCAAATTGCTAATCGCAAATATGGCCATCTCAGATTTAATGGTATCGGCATTCGCCGTTCCGCGAGAGCTCGCGCAAATCTTCACCGGCGTGCAAAGATGGCTGATTGACGGGACTGCTGGAGTCATTCTATACAAACTTGTTTATTTCTTCCAAGACATTTCCACCGCTGTATCGATTCAAAGTATCTTGGTCATCACTGTAGATAGGTATGCTGGAGTGGTTCAGCTATATCGAGACCCCATCATTACACGAAGACGGAGACGACTCCTTATTCCACTAATATGGTTAACAGCTATGGGTCTACACGGCACTTACCTTTACACAGTGCGTCTCAATTAAGTCAATAACATACGATACTGCATCTTCAGCTGGAAACCCGCGTTTGACAGTCTACAAGCTCAAAGAATCTACTTCGTGGCGATATCAGTTATCTTAACTGCCATCCCCTGGGTAGTCATTACGGTTTTATATTCACTCATGTTCAGGTCTAATATATATATTTAGCCAAGCCTAAAAGCGGTGCTCCAAAATAGAAGTCTGCTTATTGTATGAACGTAATAACCTTATGAGTTCCTCATAAATTCTGCAGTTATATAGTACATTTTCAATGCATATGCAGCTAACTGCTTAACAACAATAACAATGTAAAACAGAGGGCAAAATTACTGAGTAATGATTTGTTGTAACAGAGGGCAGTTTTTCGTAATTTTCCTTTCACTGAGGGCAAAATTACTTACTCCTGATTGGTCGAGCGGCGAAAATACTCGCTCCTGATTGGCTGAGCACGACAGTTTTACATTTTGTTGGTTTCTGCATTTTGTGTCCAAAAAACAAGTTCTTTGAGGTTCTTTCGAAGTTCGACTCTTTACGCCGGGTTCTTTGTACCAAAAATACATGGAAATCAAGTGCTGCAGCCAGGAGGGAAATTCCTAAAGGTTAATTTTGGTGTCTCTCACAAGAAACAGCAAAAGATCATTTGTGTCAAAAGCTAAAGACTTGGATCGGATTGATTTTATTTTGTTTGGTTGAGAAACTGAAATCAGTCATGGCGTCCAAGTGCTTTCAACGAACGATAACCGAGCATGAAAGTGTCCTTTTGATGGGAGGAAGGAGCAGGAAGAAATTACTCCGCAAGTTCCTTCTTTGGATCCATCCATCCTTAGTATCGATCTATGTTCGTGTGATTTCCAAGCGGTAGGAAGCTTCACAGCGCAGGTGAACAATTAATGCCTAACATTTGATTTATCGTTGTTAGTTTGCTCCTGAATTAAACTTGTATTCTCTTTTAAGAGCAATTCTCCAGGAAAGTGAAGCAAAGTCGGAAATGAAAATTTTTAACACCCCTTCATTTTTTGTGTGGAGGTAGGTTACCTGGAGGGATGAACAAAAACAGCCATATTTGGATCGGCAGGTGCGTCATTGCCATGGAAACTGCACTTGATCACGTCGGCCTGAGGTCTATGTTTTGACCGAGAAATTCACTCTCAAATAGTAAAAATAAACGAGTCCGGTTCTCAAGTACATGTGAACCAATTCAAATGAAATTCATACAGATGGTAGAACCACTCTCCTAGTTTATAAAATTTGCTGTTAGAGTATTTTGGGGTTCAATAATCAAGAAGACAATGTTCGTATTACTATGTTGCCTGTCAGCTATTTTGACAAGAAGGAAAAACAAGCACAACCATATTCGTTATTTCTCCGAAAGTACTCTTTACACATAAACCAAATTAGCAGTAGGGCTTACATAGATATTGAAGTTTTTAAACATTATAAAATCTATTTGGGGAAAATTATATTCTGGCCATGGGTGTTGAAGACATCCGAGGCAAGTTGCAAAAAATTGCAAAATTGGAAGTGTTGAGGTCTTTAGTATTTGGTTCAAACAGGCTTAAGATAGAGAATATCAGCTTCAGAGGTTTTTTCATTCATCTTATCTGTTATCTACATTTGATTGATTAGGTTTTGGCCAACGAATTTTATGAAATATAAATTAAAACAAAGCCCACCTTGCAACTTTTGGGAATTTCTTCAGGATGCTTTTGTCGTATAGGATGGGTCTCTTCTCAGTTCGCTCACTCCATTACCTTGATCAAATCTTGCACAGACTCTAGCGAAAAGGACAAATCTAACTGCCTAGCCTCGCCGAACATCTACTTTTAGACCAAAGATGTGATGCATTAACCCGAATAAAGAACAGTCGAACAGGTCAAACACAGTCGTGTGTCGAGTATCGAAATATTAAATTCATCAATACAATCCATCCAGGAAGTTAAATAGATGCATCAAGATCACAGCTGAGCAAATGCATGTCTCGAGCCGTACATTCTGTGGTGCATGGTTGAGAAGCGAAGAAATCGTTGTTTACGACCTGTTTACGACCAAACGTATGTAGACCGGAAATGCGAGTAACAAAACTGCTGACCGGATGTAGTTTTAAATGCGACATATGTTTGTTTGTTTGTTTGTTTTTGTAGCTTCGGCTAATTGTCGCAATAGCATTATCTCTTCTTTAGATATTTTTGGTACAATATATCATTGATAGGGGGATAAAAGGACGACTTTTGATCCGCTTTTATGACTGTTTTACGGTGGTGAATAAAGAGGACAAAATAAAAGCGCTTCACTGATCGTTTTACGCAACCACATAAGCCACCCATGTTTCCTGGGTTTGTTTGTTTGTTTGTTTGCTTTTTTTCTTTAAATTCATTGCTTATTGGATGTTAAGGATGGCCTGCATGTAAGATGCGTCGCTGATCTGGGGCATTAGCGTACACATTAGAAGTAACGAAGTTGGAATTTTTTACCCACCTCTCCCCTCTCCTCCAGAAATAAATAAGTCGATAAATTTTCACATTCAGTACCTAATACCTGCCCAAATTTTGGCATTCTTTCTATTTATTTATTGTTGTTGATTTTTTTTTGGTGGGGGGAGGGGTGACCGGACGTAAATTTGTGCCGTCGGTCAAAAACACTGTAAGGGAAATTTACATATCGTCGTGCGAAGGAAAATATCCTGGTCGGGACAATGGAAAGCTGGTCTCTTTCAAATCCCCAAAGGAACGTTTCGGTTTGTTAGTGCAGTGGAAACAATATAAAACTCAGTCAATATCAAAGGGATGTTTCCAGGCACGTGCAACCCTACGGACTTAGTATAAACCGTGATGAAATCAGCGACGAAATGGATCTTATTCTTTGCCGTGCAGGTAAATAAATGTAACATTTCACGCGCGAATTTTTCATTCTCTTGTCACGAATAGTTGATCATAACTGAATTTGTAATTGCATTTTCACAGTCTAAAGAGCAATCTTTTTTTTGGGGGGGGGGGGGGGGGTGCGGCTATTATGATCACGCATTCAATTTTCACCCAAGCTTCAGTTCAGCTTCATTTCCTTTGTTTTTGCTTTCATTCGGTTATTCTGGTTTTTTTTTTTTTGCTTTTTTTTTTTGGCTTTCTTCACCATTGCCATTGTGAAACAACCCCATTACAAGAGGATATCATTACACATATATCCGGTGTTACATCCCATTACATTGTGTTACATCCGGTCAGCAGTCGTGCTTCTCGGACTTCCGGCCAATGCGTTAAGTTTATTTACCATTCTTGGCTTGTCGATTATCGCAATATCTGACTCGATTTTAGCCAAAGACGTTACTTTGGATTGTTCAAAGGCATGCATTTGCTTTGTACATCGGTCTCGACACATTTACTTTACTTCCTGGCTGAATAGTATTGATGAATTTAGGTGCTCGACGGCAGAAATCGCAAGCATTATTACCATGTTTTGGACTTTGTCAACTATTCTTTGTCAAGTGTGTGCGGGCTACTTGTATCGTCATCCCTGGCCTGAAACACAGCAAACTGGATATTCGATGGGAGTAACTGTTAGTCCGCGCTAGATTTGGTCAAAACGACGGAACGTGACGAAAGCATCCTGAAGAAATTCCCAAAACCCTCAAGGTAGGTTTTGTATCAATTTATATTTCATCAAATTTGTAGGCCAAAACCTTATTTACTAAATGTAGGTAGCAGACAAGATGATAAAAGATACTTTTGAAGCTGATTTTCTCTCTCTAAAGCCTGTTTGAGCTAAATACTAGAGCTCTCAAAATTACCAATTTTGCAATTTTTTGCAATTTATGCCAGGTGTCTTCAGCACCCATGGCCAGAGTATAGTTTTCCCCAAATTGATTTTATAATATTTAGAAACTTCAATATCTATGTAATCTCTGCTGCTAATTTGGTTTATGTGGAAAGAGTACTTTCGGAGAAATAACGAATATGGTTGTGCTTGTTTTTCCTGCTTGTCTAAATGGCTGACAGGGAACATAGTAGGACGAGCATTTTCTTCTTGTTTATAAAACCCAAATTATTGTAACGGCAAATTTTATAAACTGGGAGCGTGGTTCTACCATCTTTATGAATTTCATTTGAATTGGTTCACATGCACCCGAGAACCAGACTCGTTTACTTTTACTTTTTGAGAGTGGAATTTTTGCTCAAAACATGGTCCTTAAGGCCGACGTCATATAGTGCAGTTGCCATGGCAACGATACATCTGCCGATCCAAATATGGTTGTTTTTGTATATCTCCCAAGGTAACCTACCTACACACAAAAATTGAAGAGGGGTTAAAAATTTTCATTTCCAACTTTGCTTCACTTTCCTGGAGAATTAATTACATGTGTTGAATGGGAACTGTTCTCGTCGGTTTTGTTTGTTTTGTACGCTACGAAAAAATTAAATAATTTGTTTATTGGTTTGCTTGCGCCTTCGATGAGTGTTTTACTGACTGTTTTACGAAGTTCCTTGATATTTTTAGCAACATTTTGCCCTCTGTGTTATTAAAGCGGAATTTAAAATGGCTCAAAATGATATTTTCTGTTTTTATTATTGTTTTTAGTTTTTAAGATGATCGAGGCAAAACGGTTTGTGAACAGCCAACGCGCGCTACCGACACTGTCATTGTCTAGTAAATTTTGCTTATCAAGAAGGCCGTACGCTATAAACCTCAGAGAAAATGGATACACTAACCAAAAAACACACTTCAAATATATCTTTGAGTAATAAATGAAAAAAGCACTGTGATAATTCATAGCAATAAGTACAGAAATAAACTAAACAACGATCTTTGAAAAATTCACAAAAAACAAGCGAATGAATGTTTTGCATAAACTTTGTTCTGATGAAAATGGAATCACACTTTAACTAAATTTTACATTCACTTTTAACGTTCTTTGAAAAGACTTTCAGTGAAAATAACTCACACATCTTAATCTTTGCGGTTATATCCTACTGTTTTAAGTATTTTTGTTTGTTCTCTGTCAAGATTGTCAGAAATATATGCGGGAAAAACTTGTCAGTAGTTTATGCCAACAATACAATGTTGGGAGACGTTTGTTTGACTGACTAATTTAGCTCAGAATCAAATTTTTTTTAAATGAAGCAAAATGGAATGAGATTAGAAAATAAAACTCCAAGAGAAATAACGAACATGGATCGAAAAATGAGCTCAAAAGGCTGCTCTGAGGTTAACAAGTTGCAGTGTCAACACTACAAGAAAAAAATATCTTGCAAAAACAGCAAAGTTTTGTCAACAAAATCACATGAATATACTCGACTCTTTGGAGAATAACCTGTCCTTTTATTCGATTGCTGATTTTTTCGTTCGTTTACAACGTTGAGTTTCACTTCCAGAGGAAAAATCCATCGAATCTTAATTTCATTTCATCGCGCCGGATTAGACACTGATTAGAGTAAAATAATTTATCTTCAAGATTCGGCCGCTGTTTATGAAGTGCCGCCTCTAAAAGCTGCTAAAAGAATCGATTTGTTTCTACCGCCGCGATCCGCCTTGCTCTTTCTCCCGCTGTTTGACGGCAAAATTGGACGAGATCAGAAAATAAAACTCCAACAGAGGAAAATAATCAACATGGACCGAAAAAATGAGCTCAAAATACTGTTCTGAAATTAGCAGTATTAGCTTAAGCTTAAGTTAAACGGCGTGTCAAAACTGCAATAAAACAATATCTTGCAAACCAGAAAACTAGCAAAGTTTTGTCAACAAAATTGCATGAATGTACTCGCCTCTTCTGAGAATAACCAGTCCCTTTATTCCATTGCTGATTTTTCCGTTCGTTTTACAACGTTAAGTGAGCGAAACCTTTCACTTCAAGAGGAAAAATCCAACGTTTCGTAGCGCCGGATCGGAGTAAAATGATTTCACCTCCAGATTCTGATGACGTGCCAGTCGATTTGTTTCTCCCGCCGCTAGTTGCCTTGCTTTTTCCCCTGCTGTTGGTCACATATAAAAATTGACTTTGTACCTTGTCGTCTTCAAAATTATTTTTTTTGTTTTGTTTTTTTCTCAAACGCAGTTGGCGATGCAACTTCCCGCCAAACAAACGCAGCCGGCAACGCAGATGGCCATGCATTTTCCCGCCGAAAAACAAGCTGGGTCATACGCTCATTTATGTAAGCCAATGTGAAATGAGACACTCAAACCTTGTGCCGCAACTCGGGGTTTTTTCGGGACCCTTTCCTGTTCTTTCTCTCTTTGTTCGTCACTCATGTTTCGCCTGTTTGCTATCGCTCTCAATCGCTCTCTTTGACGTGGAACTTCGCTTCTTCGTGGCCTGTTTTCTCGATCTCTTTCTATCTCCCTTTCTTTGCTTTACACGTTTGTAGACTTATTCATAAATTGAGTTTGTGTTTTGTCGTACACGTCGTCTTCAAAATTATTGTTTTTTCTCAAACGCAGTTGGCGATGCAATTTCCTGCCAAAGAAACGCGGCCGGCAGCGCAGTTGGGCATGCATTTTCCCGCCGAAAAAAACCTGATTTCCAGCACAAGGTTTGAGGGTCTCATTTCACATTGCTTACATGGAGGAGCGTACGTACGTACGTACGTTGTACGGTAGGTCAGACGGAAGTGACGTCATAACCAAACCAAAATTTCGATCATATGCCTCTTCAGCCATGACTCATGCAGCTCTTAAGTGGTTTCACTCGTTCGGTCTAAGTAGCGGCGCTAATCCGTTGGATAGTTATGTTTGTCATAATTTGTTGGAGGCTGCGAGGCGTGATAAGCCAGTTACTGTTAAAAGGACGCCTATATCTGCTGAGATTATTAAGACTATTATTGATGAGTTTGCTGGTCCTTCTGCTAATCTTAAGGACATGCGCGTCGCTTGTATCTGCTCGTTAGGCTTTTGCGGGGTTTTTTCGTTATAATGAGCTTAGTAACATCGCGCCCGTGCATCTTGAATTTTTTCCTGATTATCTTAGACTGGTTGTTCCCAGGGCTAAAAATGACATTTATCGCGAAGGTAATTATGTTTATATTAAGAGGTTAAATAGCGAGTATTGCCCGATTGCGCTTTTGGAAAGGTATATTTCCATGTGTAATATTGATCTTTCTAGTCTAGTTCCTCTTTTTCGTCCAGTAAGATATTTCAAGTCCTCCAATTCTTACAAGTTATATGGAGTTAAATTGTCATATTCCAGATGTAGGGAAATCTGTAAAGAGTGCCTTAAGGAAATAGGAGTGGATCATAAATTGTAAGGTCTTCATAGTTTAAGGTCTGGTGGAGCCACCTCTGCCGTTAGTTATAATCCTAATCTTTCCGAAAGGGTACTCAAGCTTCACGGACGCTGAAAGTCTGATACTGCGAAAGATATGTATATTCTCGAAGATGCTTCTAACCGTTTACAAGTAAATAGTAGGCTTGGCTTGTAAATTAGCATTTATTTAGTCTGTTTTCAGTTTATTTGTGTTATTATGATTGTTGGTGTGAATCTTGAATAAAAGTCAGTTGGACTGCCTGATCATCCAACCATTAAGACCATTTAAGAGGAAAATAATTTACGTTCGTTTGAGCGTACTGAATTAGAACGTAATCCACTTTTTCTATAAATCCACAAAATTTCGTTTTTTCTAATTCATGGTAATTCATTGGCGGGAAAGAGAAGAGATCCAGCTCCAGACGATTTGCTGGTATCTCGGCGCTATCCCGGCTAACACCACATTCTGTGAGGTGGGAGGAAGTGAATTTACTGTGACTGACGGCTTCCATTATTTCAGTTTTCTGTATGTCGTGTTTTTCGCATTTTTCTTAAGTTAGCTGCACTATAGTGTTTAAAAAGGACAACTGGTCTTGCTAATATCTTATGCCAATGAAATAATTCACAACCTTGTTCCCAGGGCCCTCTCTTTGAGGGAGGAAGACAGAGGGCCCTGGGAACGAGTTTGACAATTGCGACACTAAAAGATGGCGAATGCAGCCGTTATTTGAGTTGCAGCGCTTTTTCCTCACCAGAGCCGAACGGTGGAAATATTTTGCGGTGTTAAATACCAATAACCATCTCTCTGAAAAAATTATTGCTGTTTACGTACATTAAGAATTTTTTAATTTATAACCGCGTGAATGTTGCCAATTGGAAATAACTGCCAGATTGTGCCCAATGAATGCCCACATTTTTATTGCGATAACCTACAAACTCAAAGACGCGCTGTTGAAACAGCTGACAGGTTAAAGTGTATATTTATTAAAAGGTATATTTAATTAAGTAAGTACTCTGGTAAAACTTTGTTTTAGCAGTGTAGTCACCTCGAAAGCTGGCTTGTAACCTGAAGGGCACTACATCTAACAAAAAATTAAAGAACTACTGGTCTGATTTCGTTTGTCAGTGAAGCCGAACTGCGTTTTCTGATTTGAAACCGTTAAGGAAACAGCCAAAAATAGCGAAGTGGCCTGAAAATAGGAACTTTACGAGCACGCTGAGACAAGCAAACATAATTCCAGCAGGAGTAGCTGTATCTTACGCTACTTTGAACGTTTTTTTTCCATCATTGCGCCTCTGGGTAATGTTCTGATCCTCAGTGCGCTTCTGTAGCATCTTCTTTTCATCCACCAACAAAACTGTTATTTCAATGCCTGGCAGCAACTGATCTTTTTCTTGGTCTCGTATCACAACCGCTCTTTGTCATCCTCCTGCTGAATGCTGGCGGCATAAAGATCAACCTCAACTTCAACTTCATTCAACAGATTATTCAAATAAATAATGGTTCAAGTTTTGTTTTTTGCGGAACGTCGATCGTGACAGTAGTATGGGATATGAGGGGATCAGCGCCTTTTTCCAAAATATGGTTAATTATTTGCTCTGATTTTTTGCGCTGTTATTTTTTTAAAAAAATAGAATCAATTATTTTTCCAAGTCGAAATATCCTCAAGGCATTTTCAAAAGAAAACTTTTTGGAATTCTATATTAAAATACCCACAAAAGTGCGTTTAAAATAATCATCATATGGAATCAGGAGTCATTTCGACGCTTGGTCTTTTATTTGGTTTTTATGGCTCAGGCGAAGCCAGGAGTTTAGCTTTTCGGCAGCGCAGCGCGAGCAGGGGAGGAAAAGCGTTAAAAACTCCGCCGAGGTTTAGGTGGGAAGAGGAGCGAAGCGACGATGGACCGAGGCTTTAATGTAACAAATAATTTTTCAAGGTTGAACCAAAAAAATTGCACCAAAAAATTGTGCTAATAATTTCCCAAGGTCAAATCCAAAAGGCTTAAAGAGAAACCGCTTATATATAATATGGAGAAAATTTCTATTATTGGAAGTTATAAAAATCGTTATAGCGAGGAAGAAACTTCTTTAACAATGGCAATTCAAATGAGATGTTTGGATAAACATTTGAAGGGATTAAATATGAAAGAAATTTATGATGTCATGTTTGATATTGTTAAAAAATATGGTGATATTTGTTTTTACCATAGATTTTGCCTTTATCATGAGGAAAAGAATAGAATACATTTTGATATTCATGGATATGATTATAGGGAAACTAAATATTATAGAACTGGTATTAATAATCTGAAACAAAAAATTGAAAAAAGTTTGGATTTGGATAAACTGTTTAATTATGTTTTGTTTCGTTATAAAGGTTTGGGATGGAAAGGTGTTCATTACATAAACATAATAATAAGATCTAAGGGTAAAGTTGTTAAACCATTAGAAAACCGGAAAAAACTGGTTAAAACCGGTTAAAGAAATTGCGCAAATAATTTTCCAAGGTCAAACCAATTTTGTTAAAGAAATTGCATCAATGATTTTTTTCCAAATCATAGGCGTTTCTATCAAATTATCATCATATGTTTCAGGTGGAGCGACGATAGAGCCACCGCTTTTAATTGCCGTGTTTGAATTGTAGATGATTTTTCCATTCATCAAAATATGTCGAAGTCATATTTTTAGTTGCTCCATCACATGTATATGAAATTTGGTTTCCATTTTCGCGAATAAGAATGCTTCCATAATGTGCCCTGAAAACAACCAAATAAAAATTTGTTATCACAAAAACATTAGTATCACAAATATCACGTTTTTCTAGTTGAACCGGCTTACCTAAATATATCAGATTAATTGTTTTTGGATCTCGTCTGTATAAACAGATTCCACAAACAGAAGTTACTTTGCCATCATAATAAAATTGCCGATATGTTCTTCTTTTTTTGCAACTATAACATTTGGTTAACTGATTTATTACTTTAATGCATGGACTTATATCCTCCATTGGATAATAGCTTATAACCTTCTTCATGTGTTTTTCGGCTTTAATTGGAAATTTTATGATATATTTATTTTCCATTTTTTTATACTATTATGTAGTGTCATCTCTTTAAGCCTTTTCGAAAAATTTATTCTTTGCTGTCAATAGCTTGTCTCTTCGACGTTACTTTTTTTCTTACGCGTAAGAAACGCATTCACGCCATTATCCAAATACTGTTTCACTTTCTCGGAAATGATGTAATGCAGTGGGACTTTCCCGCTTGCGTCTAAATTTAGTCTTTTGTGTTTAAAGTCATATGACAGTCGTATGATTTTATCGACCAATCAGAACTTCCATTTTTTTCACCAAAATTGTTTCTTAAATCGATTTGGAAACCAATTTGGAAATCAATTTGGTTTCTATTTTGGAAGCGACTTTGGAAGCAACTTTGAGGATTGAAAATGTTTAATATTTAAACGGTTTTGCATTTTGCATAACAAAGGCTTCTTTTTTCATTATTACGCTTTAAACAATATTGTGTACAATTATATATTGTATAGTAGAATGAATTGTGATTTATGTTCAGCAGAAATTCATGAAGGTTTCAAGGATTTTGAAGAGTCTTGTCCTTTCTGTCATGAGCAGTTTGAAAATCGTAAGTCAAACGAACGCGAACAATGTTGTTGTGATAATGCTTATATAATTCCCGATAGGGGTTATTCAGTTTGTAAAAATTGCGGGCAAGTTGCTGGCTATAAAGTAGTAAACGAATATGTTAATTTCCGAGAGAATCTTTATCGCTTTCGTAAAAAGAGCGTTTACAATCGAAAATATCATCTTGAAAATATAATCGATGATTTATTGGCAGCATCGGTGATATGTGTTAATTATCAACAGAGGGCAAAAATACATCGTATTTTCGTCGAAATAAATAAAATTCTTCCCCATCTTAATGGGAAAAGGAAACGTATTATCAGTATAAAATTGTTATTAGAACAAATTTTAAGCGCCATGGGATTAGAACACAGTCCGCTTGTTTGTATTAAGAGTGACCGAACATTGGCTAGTTATAAACAATATTGGGATAGTGTATTGGATTTGATTGGAGGTGAAATAGGTCAGTGAAATAACTTATCATACATCCTTGATTGTTTATCAACAATCGGTGTGTTGTCTAAAATATAATCATCAGCATGTTGTAGTTTTTTCAGGAGATCATCGTCAAATTCGCCACTTCTAAGGATTTCTTTTATAGATATTAACAAGTGCCCGTATTTTTGATAGGCGTAGTGACATTGGTATGTTTTAATGTCAAGATTTTCATGCTTCAAATATATTTGAATAAAAAGTGAAACAGCAGTAGCCGCAGCAAGAGATATGCCTGAAGTGGGTAAACTACTGGATATACCACCAGCAGCAATAATTGCAGAACTGATGTTACCGATTAATTTCCATTTTCTATAGGATTTATAAGCTTTTTTGTAAATCCACATTTTTTTGTGATATGTTTTGTAATAAGATTTCAATTCATCAACTTGGTCAGATGATAATGTGTTGCTGACATGGTTGAACTCTGTGACATCAATCATAGTCTTTTATAATTATTGTCCATACAAAATTTTATGATTTTTTAAGAGCTTCATTAATCGTGCTGATTATTAACGGTTTTACTTTAGTACGCATCATATTCTCCAATAGTCCTTTGATGTCAGAATCCAATTGCACCAAAGATTGTCTTATACTATTGTCAATCAGTGGTTTGATAGTATCCTCTGTGTGGCTCTGGAGTTGACTCAGAGATATTGCATGATTTGGTTGTGTTCCATCTTTGATAATCAGATGACGGTCTTCTGTGTCAAGGTGACCATCATCATTGACGTGAATTGGTTCTTTCCATATGATATCTTGCTGCATTTCATGTCTGACTGTATAGTCAAACTTATTTCCGTTTTCATCTTCTACGTATGGCATTGTATATGATATTATTATATTAATATTGCTTTGTGATAAATAGTAAAATAGATGTTTCTTAATTTTGCACATTGCAGTGAAACAATAGTATCGAATAATCTATTTACAGTTATCCATACTGTGTTAGCATCTTGAAAATCGAAGTTATAATTATTTTTTTGATTACTTAGAAGTGTTATAATAATTGTGTCTGTGACTCTTTCATAAGTTCTTCTCATAAGTCTTATATCTGTGATCCATATTTTTTTATCGAATCTGAGATAAGCGCCTTTTGTGACGAAATAACCATTTTGTATAACATCTCCGAAAATCCGAACTGGTCCATTTTTTTTCTGTAGAAATTGTAAATTTACAGCTTCTTTATCATCTGTAGGATCAGCCAAATTTACGATTCTATTACTATTCATATTAATATCAGCGTACATCTCATTTTTCAAACCATCATAAACTCTTGGATCTACACTATCACTCCATCCTTTGATTCCATAAATAACCAAGTATCCTTCTGGATTTTGGACTACAGCTCTACCATGAATTACCAATGTTATACGATCAGGTGTGGTTTTACTGTTGTTATTAATCTGAACAAGAAGTTTGCCATACGTGTCGAATGCTCGATAGACCTGTTTGTGAATATAGACAGTTGTTCCCTGAGTTGACAATGATACATTGGTGGATTCAGGGAAATAATACTCGAATACCATTGTGTAGGTACCAATGGGTAATGGATAAATGTTGAAGGAGATACCACTTCGATGATCATTAGATCCATCAGTGTCCTTAATCATTGTGATTGAAGAAGCTTTTTTATTTTGATGAGCAGATTCTCTGAAGTTTTCTCCAAACCCATCTACCCTTATATTATACTCCGAAGCTGATTCATCTGTGTCATACAGGTATTTGAATTCGTTTGTTTTGTGACTGCTAATCAAATGTGATTCAGCAAGTTTATCTTCAAAATACTTTTTATTTACACCGTCTTTATCATTGGTTGGCTCTTTCACATTTATCAACTTATGATCATCCAAATTTAAATCAGCAGTCATTGAATTGCTCCCATCTTTTCTAAGGATTGTGTTAAAAGCTGTATTAACTAAAGTTGAAACAGTATTGATAACAAAGGTATCTCGATTGTCAACATAGTTTTTATCGGCTTTGAGATTCAGCTCAGCCACCCGAGCAGCAGCTGATGGCTCGCTCGATAATTCCAAAAATTTAACTGTATGACCACGCATGTCTAGATCACCATCCAATGCATCAGGTTTTAGACGGTTAAGAAAATTCTGATCAACGTAGTATTTATTAACAGCATCAGTCTCCTGAGTACCAGCAGCAAGGTTTATTATCTTATTATTATTCATATTCAAGTTACCAGTCATTGGTGATGATCCATTCTTTTCCAAATAACCTGATAAATCAGGCGATGGTATTTTTTTAACAGAATCATCAACGTACTTTTTATTTGCTGCTTGATTGTCATTATCAGGTTTTAAGACATTAATATCAAAAAATGTTTTCCGTCCGGTGATATGTTGTTCTGTTGATTTGACCATTATTTCGCTTTTAGCTCGTCCACCATAACCATCAAAGTTTTTCAAATCTGGTATATGAAGATGAATGTTTTCATATGACTGATGCTCAGTCATTAATCGAACATCATTAGAGCTACCAGCGCCGTCTGGTATATCTTGTAGATAGATACTATTGGTATGAACGCTGCCAGTATTGCTGTAAATTACTGATTTATTATTGACGACTGCACCTGGTTTAGCTCCCTCAAACAATTGAATCTGACTCTTTGTGACAGCATCATCAGGATTAGTGCCTTGTTTGACATTAACCATTTTTTTGTCTTGTAAGTTATAATCACCATTATCTGTTAGTATAAAACCAACGCCTGGAGGTCCTTGAGGACCTTGTTGTCCTATTGATCCAGAACCTGTTGTAGAAGTTGTTTCATCATTGAAAATTCCCATTATACTTATTGTTTAGACTGTTCCGTAAAAGTTTCTTTTTACAACTTTCATAGGTTTGTCCACATAGAGAAAAGAATATGGTTCTTTAGTTGATTTTATATATTTATCCTTATCAACACCTAGCTCACGAGATATAAGGTTTCTTTCATTGCTGCTTGGAAAGTCATATACGCAAAAATGTGAGCAGTTCAAACGAATGTCCTTTGGAGTTTTGTAAAATGATTGACTAAGGTAAATAACAGAACAGTTTTTATGCCTACCACCAATAAAATATTCAATTAATGGTTTTTGGTTTTTATCACAAATAAAATCATCAAATATAACAATCTTTTGTGATTCATCATCAATTAAACTATCAACTGGAACTATCTGATCATTGTCATAAACTATTACATCGTAACCAACATTATCTGATATATCAGTCAGTTTTTGAATCATATCTTTATACTTTTGTTGTTCAAGATTTTTTGCATAAAGATGTATTTGATCATAGTATAATAATGGCTGCATAAGCATGTGATAAAGAAGGTTAGTTTTACCCGAACCAGAATTACCGCATATAAGCATTCTAAATGTATCATTAGGCATAAATCCATACAGACGTTTGAAATTATTGTTTTTATTTTCATTGTCATAGTTTGGTATATCCATTATACTATTTTATTAGACAATATTAATATGGATTTGTATATGATTTCTGAAAGATAAGTTGAGATAAGTTGAGATAAGTTGAGATAAGTTTATGTAAGCAAATAGTATAATGGATATCCAACGATTGAAACAAATATCTGAAGCCAAGATTAAGGCTGGAATCCTTACTAAAGAGGTAAGAGACACGTTGAAGGAATACAAGCATAATAAACAAGATTTACAACAGGGTTTATCAGAAACGTTCAAACCAATAATTAAAGCTCAGGAAGAGACAAAACAAACAATCGACGACAAACAGGATAAATTGATTAAGCAATTGCAGAAAAACCAAAAAGCAATCACATCAGGTTTGGAGAACATTGAGATGTTAGCAATTCAGCCTGGACAACCACAACCACAACCACAACAAGAAACAAAACTGCCAATTGGTTACAAACCAGCTATGATGAGATCACCATATGAAGCAAATCTAGACAAGGGATTCGATGATGATGAAATTGAGACAATGATGAAATATAAATTAATTCCGCCTAGTTCAGTATTCCATCGTATTCAGGATGGTTCGCTTAATTTTGATGATTATGATGAATACGTTGGTAAAACAATACAGGCAATTGGTAGAAAAAAAGGTCCTTTATCAAAAGGTCAAGGTAAAACCAAGAATCAAGTCAAAATCGATTTATTGACCAGAGAAATCAAAGCGTTGCAAAAATACAGAGATCGGATTGCAATAATCCCTGAAGGTCTCAAAACCCTCAGTGGTAAAGGCTTGCATACACAACCAAAGCGGAATGCGTATAAGATAAATCAATATGGTCAGTATGGTGGTCTCATGATTGATATCCCCAAATTGATGGGACAATTACGTCTTATTGCATCAAAAGATGGGCAAAAAGTGCTTGATAAGAAGGTTGATTTTGACACCATTGATCTCCTCACAAAGAGATTCAATTCAAAAAAGAAATATAGTGATATAGCCAAAATGGTTTTCAATGAATTAAACCAACTGAGTGAAATTCCAATCCATAAAACCAGTAATAAGTTCAAAAAAATAGGATCAGGAGTTGTATATTTCAATAATATAAATGACCTACTTGGCAGAATGGAACTTCTCGGCGGATCCATTTTAGCTGGGAATAACTCCGTTAAAAATGAATTTTCACAGATTGCCCATAAATTGAATCAACTGGGGACGATTTCCAATAAACAACTCATTGAGCTGTTGAAGAATTATGTATTCTAATGATATATATGTAAGAACGAGAAATAAAGATATCATCCGTTAATCGTCAAAAAATAGGAAGGAGTCAGCCTGAAGACTTTTCAATCAAGTTTAATCCACCAATTCATCTTGACAGCAATACGAAACATGAACTAGCAGTTAATCGTGTGTCAATGACTTATTCATGGCATAATATCAATAATAAAAACAACAATAATAAAATCAAATACTCCAAAGATAGTGGAGCCAATTGGTAAACAATCACATTTGTTGATGGTATGTACAGTTATGATGATCTCAATAATTATATTACACAATCCATTAAACAAAACGATGATCAACCAGCTAATGGTGTAGCTGTCAAACTGTATTTTGTTTTATCAAGTTATCGTGTCGTTGTCGAACTTGGAAATAAATGGAGATTAGATATATCCAATTCAAAATTCGGTGATCTGATCGGTTTTGAGCCCAAAATAATAACACAGACTGAATATAGCAGCAAACTTCCAAATATAACCAATAGTATTGATGTCATAAACATAAATTGTGATCTTATAACTGACAGTATTAGCGATGGAGTATTAACAAATACATTAATAATGATTCCAACAGATAATTTAAGAAGATCATTTCCATTTACTTTTGAGCCAAAAAGAGCTTTATTCAGTCCAGTATCAAAGAATATTATATCCGAAATCAGAATAACGGTAACGGATGCAGTAAACAGACCCATTGATTTAAATAATATAGATTGGTTTATGAGTTTAATTCTACGTTCAAGTTTTGTGTAATGAAATTGTATAATGAGACAAAGTGAATTCAAAAGAAGATTTGACCCAGAAATGGGTCGTTATGTTAGAAAGAATATTTACGATGAATCAATTGTTGGTGGGAATATATTTACATCAATTGCATCAAAATTATTCGGAAAAACAACCAAAGAATTAGCTAAAAAAGGAGTTAAAACAGCAGCTACAAAGGCTGTTACAAAAACTGGAGAGCATATTGGGAATAAAGCCGGAGATAAGATAGTTCAGTTATTGAGTAAAAAACAACCCTTAATTTTGTCACCTACTAGCGTGTCCACTCAGCCAAAGGTGACAAAACAACTTTCTGATATGGAAATAGCAGATCGAGTGAATCAGATAATATCTGGTGGGAAAATCAGAAGGAGGAAAATTGTGTAATATAATAGTATAATGAAATCATTCAGGAATCCAAAATATTTAGAACGTTATGAAGATGTCTTTTTCGAACTTGTAACACCACTGAATACTGGTGATCCAGGAAACGACAATTCTCAGAAGAAAACCGGATACAGGTTTGTGGTTGACAACACGGGTGAGGTAACACCTTTCGACTGGTATAATGCCAGAATCTCAATGACCTTCAAAGTACAAACAATGGCTAACGCTAATATTGCGGCTGATGATCACAATGGGATCGTTAATGGATCTCATTCATTCATCAACAACTTCGATGTTAAACTAAATGGTCGGAAAGTTTATGACTGTAACGATGCAAATCAAGCTGTCAATATCAAGAATCTGTTGGAATATAGCCCAGTTTATGCCCAATCAACTGCAACAAATGAACTGTTTTATTTGGATGCAAACCGACACGCTGAAGAAAGACCTGCTCAGGCAAATTACAATAAAGGGTTTGCTGCAAGAAAAGCACTTTTGGGTTTATCAGCAGATGTTACAACAGGAATTACTCTTAATCGTTATTCATTTTTTGAGGCACTACGAGATGAACTTCTTCCTTCAACAAAATTGGAAATAAATCTACAAATTGAATCAGATAATAATCTTATTTGGCAAGCTGGGGCTGCGTGCCGTGTTATGATAATGAGGATGCAACTAGTTGTGCCAAGAATAACTTTCAATTCAGAAGGACAATCATTATACATTGATCAGTTTATGAAACCACATAAATGGACATATCTACGTGAAAACATTGAGCAATCATTGAGTACTAGACTACGATCTGGTACATTTACAATATCAACTGGCATCGAACGACCAAGACATGTGTTTGTGTTCATCATCAATGATGCTAATATTGGTGCACAAACGACTAATCCTTTCTTGTACAACACATTCAATGTTGCTAATGATCGAGCACTATCATCTGCTCATCTGGTTGTTGCAAATGGTAATGAATATCCTGATGTGCACTACAACCCATCAACTGATATGACACGTGTTTACCGAGATGTACTAAAGTACGTTCATGGAAACAATGAATATGGACAAGGTACACTTTTGAATACATCTAATTTCAAATCATTATTCGGGTTTTTATACTTTGATCTAACAAAACAAAAGACGGATATTAGAGATGGAACAACGAAACTGGTATTTCATTATGAACTATCAGGTGCCACAAATGCAAACTATTCAATTTATGCCCTTACTTTATACGAACAAAATGCTGAACTTGTGCAGAAAGACGGCAAGCTTTTATTCAGATAAATATAATTTTATCTACACATATCATATACAAGATATGACAAGCTATCATTCACATGGTGTAAAATTGTCTCAAGGACAAAAACAAAAATTAGCAAAAGCATTGAGAAATAATTCAGCAATAACAATCAGATTATCACATGATGAACTAAATGGACCTGACCAACTTATGTTAACCAAAACCCAAATAAATAGATTAAGAAAATCAATGGCAAATAGTACTGGTTCTGACATTAAAATATCAAAAACACAGATACGAAAAGCAGTCAAAATGGGAGGGAGCCTTTGGTCATCATTATTCAGTCTTGGTGCTAGGGCACTTCCAGCTGTAACAAGTCTTGCTTCAAAAGCTGCTGGTCCACTGGCTACAGGAGCATTATCTGGTCTTGCCAGTCTTGGTGTTGATAAGATATTTGGAAAAGGAAAACAGGTTGGTGGGTTCTTAATTCCACAAAACAAAGTTGATCAATTGATAAAGTATAAAGATTGGTTGACAAATGAACAAAAGAAACAAATCGTTAATGCAATTCATACTGGTGGACAGATTGTTATCAAACCGACAAAGAGTCAATCAGGTGGTTTCTTGGGTAAATTATTGGCTTCAATTGGCGTTCCTTTATTGTTGAATGCATTGACAGGAAAAGGTTTACAAGTGGATAGAGATAGATTGAGACGGTCTGTACCAGTTTATGTTCCAAAAAATACCAATGGTGGTTTGGTTCTTCCGGCTGATTATAGACCACCTCCATTTTATGGTACTTGGAAACAACCCATAGGCATGGGAGTAAAAAAAAAAACCTCCAAAAAAGGAAAAGGGTTACTACTGGGAAAAAACAGTCCTTTCAAAAACATTCCACTAATCGGGGATATCTTGTAGAATTTATTAATACTCCGCTTAGCAATTTTGATCTAAATAATTGGGTTAAACAGCTTGGTATCAAATATTTCAGAGGAGTTTTCAGCAAAGATAAATTACCCATGTCCATCAGAAACAATGAAGTGGGGATCATAAATCTTGATGATTATATCGGATCAGGCACACATTGGGTTGCATATCGAAATGGAAACAAATATGCTGAATATTTTGACAGCTTCGGATTACCTATGCCAAAAGAAGTGGAAAAATATCTTGCAACAAGTGGTAAACCTTTGATATATTCATCAGATGAAATTCAAGATCGAGATTCTGTATTATGTGGATATTGGTGTCTCTATTATCTGCTTGAAAGACAAAAAGGAAAATCGATTCTAGAAACAATTCATAATACCAATTTCCATTTGAATACTACTGATAGTGATAATCATGAATTCATAATAAATTATTTCAAAAATATTGTGTAATATATATGTATAAATGGTAAAATCGTATTCTGTTAAACAGAAAAAACAAACTGAATGTGTTGAACCTTCTGGTTATTTCCAAACAAAAAAAAAATAGATTAATGTTCTTTTGTTCTTGTGCAGAATGCGGGATAAAAAAAACCAAATTCGCTAAACAAAATCAGGGAAACGGAACAGCCCGTCCAAAGGGGCGGGCATAATGGATACTTTAGCATCAACTGGTACTGATATGTTAATTCAACATGGTATCCCATGGTTGGGTAAAAAGGCTGTAGAAATGGGTAGATATTACGGATCTGAAGCATTGAGAAATCCCAAGCTACAAAAGAAGGCTCTTGATTATGCTTTAGAAAAAGCTACTCCTTTTATAAAGAAGACAGGTTCTGAAATGCTTGATCAATTATCTACTAAAGTACGTCCTAATAAAAAATATGTCACTGACAGAAAGGATCTCGATGGGAGTGGTTTCGATCTTCAAAAACAACTATCCAAACTTGGAGAATTACATATGAGAACTCCTAAGGGGAAAAAATACAATTATTGTGGACCTGGCACAAAATTAGAAGAAAGATTAGCATCAAATGATCCCAATTATCGAGAACCAATAAATAAACTAGATGCTATTTGCCAACAACATGATATAGATTATAGTAATGCTAGATCATTATCCGATAAACACGCAGCTGATGATATTATGCTACAAAGAATATCTGAAATACCTTATCGTGAAAGACCTTGGGGTACAAGCTTAGCTCAAGCTGCAATAGCCACAAAGAAAAAGCTTGGACTTGGAGCTTCAAAAAACGCCAAAAGCCGTCGAGTAAAAACTGGCAGGAAACATTAGCTGATGAACTGCATAAACCCATAAAGCGTAACTTTACTCGACGGCGTGTTATTGTTAATCATGTTGATGAAATATGGGCTGCTGATCTTGTTGAAATGCAACAGTTGAGTAAATGGAACAAAGGTTATGAGTATCTTCTCATGGTTATAGATATCTTCAGTAAATACGGCTGGATTGTCCCGTTAAAAGATAAGAAAGGTGAAACTGTAACCAAAGCATTCCAACAGATTTTCAAAGAAGGGGATAAACCAGAGTATCTATGGACTGACAAAGGCTCAGAGTTCTACAACAAACATATCAAAGACTAACTCCATAAACACAACATAAAACTCTATTCAACAGAAAATGAAGAAAAATCATCAGTGGTGGAAAGATGGAATAGAACAATCAAAACCAAGATGTGGAAGCAGTTCACTGCCCAAGGCAATACAATGTACCTGGATATATTACCCATGTTGTTGAAACAGTATAATATGTCTAAACACAGTTCAATCAAAATGACACCAACAGAAGCCAGAAAAAAGAAAAATAAAGGAACTGTTTACTTTAACCTATATGGTGATATGAGGCAACCAAAGTTACCTAAGTTTAAAGTAGGTGACAAGGTTAGGATATCAAAGTATAAAAGAAAGGTATTTGATAAAGGTTATACACCAAACTGGACTGAAGAAGTGTTCATTATCGATAAAATCCAATACACCAATCCAATCACTTACAAACTGAAAGATCTCAATAATGAAGAGATACAAGGCAGCTTTTATGAAGCTGAATTGTTAAAAGCAAAACAAGAGGTATTTAGAATAGACAAAGCATCCGAAAAGATCACAAGAAAAAACAAGCTTTAGTGAAATGGAAAGGATATAGTGACGACTTTAATTCTTGCATACCGTTGAAGAATTTAATGGTTTAAACAGAAATTAATATATCATATATCATATATGGATAATATAGATTGGAAAAAAAAACTGTTCAATGAGCTGGCATATTCACATGATGACACACACTCCTGGAAGTGTATCATTGAAGATTTTGATGAATTAAATGATCTTGTTGACTTGCCATCAAATAAAAAAAATTTTCGTGATCCTTATTGGAAAAATAAATTATTATACATGATTAAATATAGTAGCGGTCTCGACTATAAGAAAATTTATGATAAAGTAACTGAAACAAGAAGTTGTGTTTACGATGATGAAATTGATGATTATTCTGATGCTCTTATGATCTTTGAAAAAAAATGCATTTCAGATGAGTCTTCTGATTCTTCCATTGATTCGTCTGATGATTCATCTGATGATTTATCAGATGAAGATGAGGATAAAATGAATTATCACCATCTTTTGAAATTTAATAACTGTAATAAAATGTGTCTTCGAATAAACTTTAAAAAATAGCTAATTTCTTTCTCCACATTTTTTTCTATAATAATTTTTATATTGATTTTTCATTGTTTGACCACATTCACAGGTATATGTTCTTTTAGCCCATTTTTCTTCATCGCTTAATAATCTCATTCTTTTTTCTCCTGTTCTTGATGATTTGATATAATCATCCGGCATATCTTCTTTTTTCACATATTCAAATTTGTAAGAAATACCATTCTTTTTGGAAATTCCAGTTTTGCAGTGGTTAATACCTTCGCAAACCATTTTCACTATCCCTGCATTAATACCAAGATATTGTTGAATAGCATACATACTATTAAAGTATGTCACCTCATTATTACTACAATTGATGGCTTTTACAAATTTTTTATTGATATGATTATTTGCCACAAACGAATAATCACGTTTTTTATCAGAAATTTCTATCATATTTTATAATAGTGACAATTCTTTAAACCATATAAAAAATGAAATCTACATTATTATTATATGAGTGATCTTTACATCGAATTATTATACAAATGTTATGAATATAATCGCCAATGTAATTCAGAAATATTTGATAATATGTTGAGATATTATAATTATCGAAATGATGAAACTCTTCTCGGATATATCACTGAAGATCGTTTGAAATATTTGAAAGAAAAATTCACAAGTGGAGACAATGGCTTTTTCTCAACATTGATTAAAATATGTGAATGTTTACAACCTTTGAAAAATCGAAAAATTGAATTATTAATTGAATACGTTATTGATTCTTTGAAAAATTAATCCGGCATATACTGGTGATTCAATCTCTTGCTTCTTTTATTCGGTAGTGACCATATGCATAACTATTTATGCCATCATCAAGTATATACCTTTTATCATCAAAACATGACAATGAAACTTTGTTTAGTGAAAAACTCTTGAGGATATGCAAATCACTTCTGATCGTTTTCATGTTATGATACATTTGCTCGTTGTTGAATAATATATTTTTGTAATCCTCATGTTTGATGACTTTTTTAATCACATTTTTCGCAATACCTTTTGCAGTTTTATTGTTGGTGCCATCATCTTTGGTGTATGAATACATTTTACTACGTAAACCAATGAATTCCGTTATTGGTTTGCCAGCCGCTTCATCTTTAAACTTACCTATTACCTTTTTATTACTAGCATCATAAAATGGACTATCTGCTGGATAATCACTGTTATCAAATTTATCTTTGTCGTTCCAAAAATCTTTGTAGGAATCTTCTGTTTGAATTTCATACGTTAGAGAATCAGTGTCTGTAAATAATAATTTTGCTCTGTTTCCGTATTTGGATTTGATGTAGTTATAATGAAAATCATATATTAGTGTTTTACTTATATCAAGAATACACATCCCAACATATGCTGGTCTATTTAGGGTTAATGTCTCTTTTATCTTATGAACTGCTATTAGATTCTCGTTGAAAATTTTACTTGAAACATAGGTTGGTTTTGATGTTAATTGAACAAGTTTCTTTTCATCAGTGACTAACCTTACATCAACTCTTTTTCTGAGGTTTTCCATTGTTTTTCCAAATACACTATTATTCATAAGTTTAAAGAAATCTTTTTCAAAACTATTTTTGGCATTAGTTCTTTTAAGAGTGTTGAAATCTATGTATTGTTTTAGCCATGGTAATTGATCAAATTCAAGTACTCTATGAACCTTGGTTATTTTCAAACCTAGATCAAGATATAAATGCAAATTTCTATAATGTAATACATAGTTCCGTTTTTCAGACAAAGTTGGAATTAATTTATGAACCTAACCAATGGAAATATTATACTTTTCTTTTATCGTACTACAATAATTCGACAACATATTCTCTTTTACACAAACTTGTTCTGGTGCTAATGGAAAATCATTATGAAGATCATGTAGTGAGGTAGGATAATCCAAATCAACTTCCAATATTAATCCCTTTTTTGATGAGGAATCATACTTAGCTAAGTCAAGTTCATCGATTTTATTTTGAGACATCCATTTAAAACCACCTGTTGGAAGATATTGTGACATAGCCCAACCATATAAATTATTTGCATCAAGATACATGATATAAGAAGATGGTTCTTTTTCATCATACTCTTTCATGTAGGGATTATTTGCTTTTCCATATCGATTAGCAATGTAACTGGTACCACCTCTTAGACCTTTTTCAATAAATTGGAACATATCAATATCAGTCATAAGTTCTAATTTGATACCAGTCATTTTTAACATAGCATCCCAACTCAAACCCGGACTTGTGAAATAATGATATGGATCTAACTTATAATATTCCAAACACGTTTTCCTGAAATTTTCAAAAACATCTGCTAATAAAAGTATGTCACTGTTTAAGTAAAGATCATGATATACTCCCATATTTTCTATTTTAAAGGTTTTCCAAACTTTTTTTGCATGGTCATAATCTTCATCTGAAATATGCTCATTATTCAATTGACTATAAAACTCTTCTTTTGATGGTAATTCAGTCATTTCAAACTTATCAAAGCTATCCATGAAATCATATGGGTATACACCTTTCTTCGTCATCAAATTGAAATATTTATCCTTTTTGAAAAATTGATTGGTTGGTTGGCTCATAAACTGAAAACTGTCAATGAATACCAAACTATTTCCCAACATAACAGCCATATATTTTTCCATGTTATTTGGAATGGCATTGACATTCATTTGACACTCCTCACCTTTTCCATTCACATATGTATGTTTTTTAACAATTTCACCAATCTGCTGCATTATAAAATGACTATCGTATCCTCTCAGATTATGGAAAACCACAGGTATCTTGCCAGTGAGTTTAAACGACAAATTGCAATCTTGATGTGCTGAACCTCTAAACAAACCTGTAATATGACAATGGTCCCTGACTCTTATATCTTTGTCATTATACGATATACCACAAATATGACACTTATCAGCTTTTTGAAACTCTTCTTCATCAACATTAGTCATTTTCAATGGCTTGTTGAATTTGCATTTGACAATGTTTTTGCAGTAACTTTCTTCTTCTAACATTTGTTCCAAAAATTTATAAACAGCATTTTCACCTCTATAATATTGAACATCCTTGGTATACTTATCATCATAACAACAAACAACTTTATACCCATATCCACAATCTGTATGCTTTTGATAAGCATCTGTAAAAGATTTATCATTATTCTGTTGGCAACCATGTATCCGTTCTGTTAAAGCTTCAAAGTCAGCATATATTACAAATGGAGCAGGTAATTGCTTGTGATAATGGTTATATTGTAAAATGTTGTTATCTTTACTTGGCATTTTAATAGCTTGTGTACCATTTATTACAATACAGTTTTTTTGTGGACATCAAACACATCTTTTGTGCTAAAACATTGCAAACAATGCATGCAAAAATGTTTCTTATTTTTATGCTTGGTTTGGTTAAACATAAATCTATTAAAATCTTTGATGTACACAAAATGTTTATTCTCATTTTCAGATATAAGCAATAATTCCATATGATCTTCAAACTTTTCTTTTGATATATAAAGTGGATATGGTTGTTTATTCTCATAACCGAAAACATTGATATTGATTTTATTTTGTAATTCAATTTTATTTATCTGTTTGATGGAAACAGGAAATACAACTCCATCATAATTCAATTCACTAACATATTTTCGGTCAGATTTTTTAATGCGCTGCGGGTCTTTATCCATTGGACAAAGATGTCTCACATGGCACCATCTAAAACATTCATTGTCTTTATTCTGCAGATTGATTAATCCTTTCTAATTTTGTAATTCAATTGGCAGTTTAAGATACGATGAACCCTTCATTGGTTTATATCGTACAATATTCAGATAATGATTGTCGATTGATTTTATGATCCATCCTGAACCCTCTGATATCCATTGAGCTATCCTATTCAAGATTTGTTCTGCAGTTAATTTTAGTGCTTCAGCAATTTCTGTTTGGTTGATGATCGTTTGAGCCTTACTGTTAAAATATGCCGTCTTGGGTATAATTATATCACCTGTTGTTTTTTCAAACGTCACTTTCAGAGTTTCAATAAACTTCAAACCTTTCATGGATTCTAATATGTTTTTGATATAAAATCCTAGTTTTTGTCTTGTTTTTTGCAATTGAACTAATGGATCTTTATCATCGATTACTGCCACCTCATATGATTCAGTATAACCTTTCAAAGCTTTATTCACTTGCTTTATTTTAGTGCGGGGAGGTGGAACTGGTGTAATAATATTTTCCTCATATTCTTTAACCAATTGCTTGACATTTCTACGTGGTGCTGGAATAGGGCGTTCCATGATTTTAGTACGCGGTGCTGGAACTGGTTTGTTTTGTTCGATTAATTGCTTATTCACATCAATTAATTGTTTCACTTGTTTTGTTAATGCAGCAATATTCTTACTTTGCTGAGAAATGATTTGAAATAATTCAGATTTTGATAATTTATCCATATTATATTGTATATATAATAACATCTCTTTAAGCCTTTTGGATTTGACCTTGGGAAATTATTAGCACAATTTTTTGGTGCAATTTTTTTGGTTCAACCTTGAAAAATTATTTGTTACATTAAAGCCTCGGTCCATCGTCGCTTCGCTCCTCTTCCCACCTAAACCTCGGCGGAGTTTTTAACGCTTTTCCTCCCCTGCTCGCGCTGCGCTGCCGAAAAGCTAAACTCCTGGCTTCGCCTGAGCCATAAAAACCAAATAAAAGACCAAGCCTCGAAATGACTCCTGATTCCATATGATGATTATTTTAAACGCACTTTTGTGGGTATTTTAATATAGAATTCCAAAAAGGTTTCTTTTGAAAATGCCTTGAGGATATTTCGACTTGGAAAAAGGCGCTGATCCCCTCATATCCCATACTACTCGTGACCTTGACCGCCATCAGTGTTGACAGGCTTCTCGCCCTGAAGTTGGGACTCAGATACAAAAACGTCGTAACACTGAAGCAAACTCGTGCACTCACTGTTTGTATTTGGCTAGCTGGGATATCAGTTGGATTTATTTACTTCTTTTGGATCCATTTAATACGTATCATCTTCATTACAGCAGTTGTGCTTTCAGTCGTCCTTTTATCTATCTCAATATTCTGTTACACGAAGATAATCCTCACATTGCAGCAACACCAAGCTAAGGTGCAAGACCGCCTTAATAAGCAAGGAAAGACTCCACTGAATATCGGAAAATACAAGAAGACGGTTTCTAGCATAGCGTGGGTTCAGTTGGCATTGGTTGTTTGTTATGTTTCCTTTTTAGTTTCCATCATCGTAATAAAAGTAAATGGATGGACTGGCGTGAGAGGGGAAGTCGTTTGAGCATCTACAGGAAATCTTCTTTACTTAAATTCGTCTCTCAACCCGATTCTTGACTGCTGGAAGATAAAAGAAGTAAGGCAACTCGTGTCAGACACATTAGGACAGTTTTGTTGTTCAAGTAATCTTCATTGCCTTTATTAGGGACCGAGGAAGATAAGCGGACACCAAGTATAACAATCGTTTACAATATTTAAAGCAAGGGTAAGATGGAATAGTGATAAGATAGGCTGTTCGAAAAGGATAAATGGAAACAAACGTAACCAGACAAAACGGTCTATTACGGAAGGTTCCCACCTGAACAAACAGACCTAGCAGTAGAAACAACGAGCCGAATAGTTGAGTGTAATGAGAGCGAAGCTTACCGACTCTGGGTTCGTTTAGATTTTAGAAGGACGCTGACAATGTTGAAAACCTATTGTGAAAAAAATTTACTTTTGAATACACGTATTCGCAGACCAGCTTTTGGCATCTCTTTTATTGTTGTTCGTTTCAAACCAATGTGGTCTTCTGTTAAAGGACTATAATCGAATTATAGCTAAGTACGTGCTAAATTATTCATCATTCGGTGTGCTTGAAATTCATTCATGACGGCTGGTTAATGAATAAAAAAGCTGTGAGTGATCATTAACTACACAGTAAGACATTGTGCAATAATAGCATACGAGGAAAACATTTAAACACCGCATACTAATAAGGAGGAGGTCTTATTGGGTTTTAAAACCACTGCACGTGATGTTTTATCGACCATTTGATAGGTCAATGGGCTTATAAAGCATTAATTAGGTTTTGAACGATTTTTTAATACACAGACTTGTATGCTTCTCGTTAAACAACAATTTTTTTAATTTTAGTTCTAGGAAAGTGAACTCCATAGCTCCGTTTAATGCTGTTGGAGTAGTACCATGGATAATTCGCTTGAGAATTCAACGAACCTAAACCCCACTGGAGCCAAATGCATGCCATTCACAAAAGATGAGCCTATGGATATAAAAGTGGTCAAAGCAGCTTGTTACTCTATCATAATGCTGATTTCACTGCTCGGAAATTCTGCACTCATCGCCATCGTTGCCAGATACAAACACATGCAAACGACTACCAACTTGCTAATCGCAAATATGGCCATCTCAGATTTAATGGTATCGGCATTCGCCGTTCCGCGAGAGCTCGCGCAAATCTTCACCGGCGTACAAAGATGGCTGATTGACGGGACTGCTGGAGTCATTCTATACAAACTTGTTTATTTCTTTCAAGACATTTCCACCGCTGTATCGATTCAAAGTATCTTGGTCATCACTGTAGATAGGTATACTGGAGTGGTTCAGCCATATCGAGACCCCATCATTACACCAAGGCGGAGACGAGTCCTTATGCCATTAATATGGTTAATAGCTATGGGTCTACACAGCACTTACCTTTACACATTGCGTCTCAAACAAGTCAATAACATACGATACTGCATCTTCAGCTGGGAACCTGCGTTTGACAGTCTACAAGCTCAAAGAATCTACTTCGTGGCGATATCAGTTATCTTAATTGTCATCCCCTTGGCGGTCATTACGGTTTTATATTCACTCATGTTCAGGTCTATACTAAAACAGAGATCATTTTGGAAAACAGTGTCCTCATTCAGAAGGCAAAGGCGAAAAGAAGACACTAAGATCATTAAGAAAATCCTGGCCATCATAGTTTTATTTGTTATGTGTATACTTCCTATAGATATCACTGGATTGTTACACCTTTTTGCGTGGCAGGAAAAAATTCCTTGTGGAATAGACCATTGGAGCTTTGCAGTCAAGTTCTTATTTTACTCCAACGCATCGCTTAATCCATGCGTTTATTTTCTTCTAAATGAAAGATATCGTCAGAGCCTTTGGAATCTTTTAAAATGTCGGGATTCCCAACCAGAGAGCCAAGCGACGATGCACGACATGGCCCTACGAACATTAAAGTGAACAAGTTTCAATTCATGTTGAATCGTTCACGAATTTATTTGTAGGGTCGAGTGAAAGTAAAACAATGGTTACTCTTCGGCCAAAGAATTATATTTACGGCGGTTTTTCTTGGAATTCTGTGAACAGTTGTCAAATTCGAATCACTAGCAATTCGACCATTTTTAAAGAGCCATAACATAGCTTTCAGGTCATATCCGTCTGGAAAGGATTCCGAATCAAATTAATTTTCTCCTTCGATAATTGGTGAAATAATGTATGCAAATTTTATTGTCTCCTTTTTAACCTTTTGGGAAGAGCAGCATGCTAGGTACCTTTTGTGAGATATTTGAGATATTTGCGTTTCTGAATGATAAATCACTCATTTAATTGTACAGTATTGTTATTCAACTTCCTTCCGAGACTGGCGCACATTTATAACAGTTGATCTTGTAAAAAGCATCCTTACCTTGTTTAGCGCTCACGTAAGTTCATCCGTTTGAAGCAAAATTATTTATATTTGAACTGGCGCTGTTACTATTAGTCTTGTGTTTCGAACCAACCATGCTGGTAAATAAAAAGCAACCATTTTATTGAATTTATTTCTCTACTCAAACTCATGCTGTGTTTACACTTGAGTGTTTTACCGAGGTATTGGAGTTTACTTACCTATGTAAATATTTTGCGTATGTAAATGCCAACATGATTAGCCCTGTGATCAGGTATGGTTAACGTCGGTATCCAAGGTCCAGATGACAGATATATCAGCTTTGCGGTCGCATAGTATTTCGCATTCCGTGGTGTCCAGATTGCGTCAGTCTCATTCGATCATGTTTTCGCAACTTCACTTTCACGTTTGTTTTTTATCTACCTACGAGTCATGGCAAAAGACAAAGACATTAATCCCTCACGACGACGAACAACTCGAGAGGTAAAGTTAACATCAATGCATTGCTAATTTGTTTGCCAAATCCGGAGCAACCACTCGGACAATGTAATCAAACGAACGTCTAGATATCCTGAAGTTCTCTTTCCACCAATCTTCAACGAAATTTCCGTTCAAAAGGGTTTCAAACCAAAATTGGTTTCTCGGCCATGACCAGGCACGGCTAGCGCGCCTTGTCTTTTGAAGAGCAATTTGAAACAAAATAAATCGCTTTCGCCTCGACTTCTTAAGGTGCTGCAAAAGTAAAAGCCGCTGAAATCTTGAGACTTAAGTTTGCAGCTCAAGAAAAACAAAATGAAACGCAAGGACTACAAGAGCCACAGCTTCTCTTATAAACGCGGGCATTTTATGCATGGATTTTAGAATTTGCCGCCATTTCGATTTGATCGTGATCGTGATTGATGACAGGTTTACCTCGGTTATTTGAGCCAGTATAAACAATGTACAAATGTACCAAGGTTTTTTCAGTAAATGATTACCCCGGTAAGTGTCCAAGTGTAAACACAGCATTATTCAGGAATAACCTCTGTAACAGTGTGCTTTTCTCACAGATCAAAAATACTGAGTCTCAAGTTTTCAGATTAATCACACTCAGCGAGCTCTGATGGGTTCATTTCATTGCCAGGCAGTTTCTCAGTTAACAGTGAAGTACGGAAACGTTGAAATTTTTCTCTGGGTTTGTTTTTAGGGCTATATTTCAAATTAAAATTAAAATGCTAAAACTTGATTGAAAATTTAATAAAAGTAAAAGTAAACTTACAACGCAACTTAATTTCAGTAACTAAAAATTGAAATTAAAATCAAATGCGTTTCAAAAACTACCATAGAATGGAAACGAATTGCATTGTTTTCGCAAAACAAACATTAAATAAAATCCAAGTGAAATGTAAAAACAATTCTTATTTTCCCCTTGGCCCACGGCTATCAATACAATGATTCCCTGCGAGTGGCGTTTTGATCTGAAAAACATGTGGTAGCGAATATGGCGCAGTGGAGGGAGTTTGCGAACAAGCAGAGGGCGAAAAGGACTAAAACGGATAATATAGTGAATGATTTCAACCGAGAAGAGATCATTGTTCAGAAAATGAGTTCCGAAGTAAGTCAAAAGCGAGAAAACTATAGTCGTGTTGGCACAAGAGAATATGTCCCGTTTGACAGCTATGATGAGCTTAATGTTCCGATCGAATATCACTGACCCTTTCCAAAAGTTCAGTCTTTGCTAATCAAGTAGATATAAAGACATGATTTGTGATATTTTAGCCAAAGAACGTGGGCCATCATTTAAAAAGATGGGACAAATTCCACAGCTCAGGGTATTCAAATACCACGAGGTTAAAGATTTTTCTTTGACATCGGCAAGCCCGAGGAACTAGTAGCACAGCAGCCCTCGATTTTTAGAGCAAAATAGCGTGTTTTGTGGGCATGAACTAAAGCCTGAAACAACCAAACGAAACCACCTAGACAAAAACTAATACCTTTAAAACTAACCGTAAAGGGGCTAAAATATAACGAAGCTGTGGGTTTTCGTTGCGCAAACGTCTTTGCTCGTATTTGGCATTGAACAACTCAACATTTGAACAGTAGCCCTGGGCCACTAAACTATGAAGTGAGCTGAATCCGGCCAACTTAGCAGAACACTACAGGCAACTTTTTTTCTGTGATGTGAACTCTAGCCGCTTCGTAAAGTGCTCCATAAGATTTTTAAGTATGGAGATAAGTCAAGTGTTTATTGGTTCCGTAATCTTCGTCTTTTTGGCAGTTGTCGTTCGGAGGGGTGAATCCGCGCAACACTACAGCTCGCTACAAGACGACAGTTTCTAACATAGCATGGCTGATATTGATCGTTTGTCATGTTCCGTGCTTTATTCCATTGTAATCGTAAACAGGGGTGGATCCAGCAATTTTCGTGACTAGTTTCCACCAAAATTAAGTTTTCCATGAGACTTGAAATGGAAGGGCGTAGCCCTGAGCTCGCTAGGGGGGTCTGGGGGCATGCTTCCCCAGAAAATTTTTGAAACTTGGATGCTCTGTAATGCAATCTGGTGCATATTTGTAAATATATTTAGGATCAAAACAAGTTTAAAAATGTGCTTGAAATCCACATAATTTAGCAACTTTTCTTGGCCAACACTTACTAAAAAACATTTTGTAAAAATAATGTTCAACATATCATAGGTGTTTCAGTTTACCAGAGTTAGGTTTAAGTTCAAAGTAAAGGAAAGTTGCAGGGCAAAGTGGACGTTCTTAGTCATCACTGCATAAAATGTTGGTCATTCTCATTTGTCTGGGATGAAGAGAAGCAAATAAGTCAATGATTTCATCCAAATCTAAGGGAATGTCCCTATGAGCATGCATAATTGCCAAGCCATTCAATCTCTCTTCTCCCATTGTGCCCCTTAGATAATTCTTCAGATTGCGAAGGCAAGATATTGCTCTCTCACAGGAACAAGATGTAACAGGGATTGTTGCAAGAATCTGTAGGATGGTGAAGACGTTTGGAAAAGAAGCTGGATCAACACTTTTCAAAGTACTGGCAATCTTTTCAGGGATGTCTTCTGCGTTTTCTTTCTTCTTTGTCCATATTCTTTGCCACAAGTCCAAGGGAATAAGCGAGGGTATCTTTTGGTTCTCTTCAAGTAGTTTCCATTTCGAAACTTGTCTTTAAATCTGTGATTCTTTACTTCTGGAAGATAAAAGAAGTGAGTCAACTCGTGGGAAACACATTAAGACGGCTTTGTTGTTTGTCGAGTTAAGTCACACATGTCTATACTCTGTCATAGAAAAGAAAAAAGACGAGTTATATTGGTTTCTGTTGGATGAAAACACAAGTCAGTCACTCAACCTTCGTAATCTTTTTACATAAACCACTTTGTCCTTTTAATAATCAAACTGAAGGGTCTTTTTTATAAGTTTACGCGAAGTATGCGTAAGAAATGAACGAGAACGAGAACATTTAAGGAGAGTGCCTACTAATACCGAAGTATTTTTGTGCGGTTAATGACTATGCGGGAAAAGCAGATCTTAGCAAGGCCTATTGGAATCCAAAAAGAAAATTGGGGGTAACCACGCATTTTTCAGAGATAATTAAGCAACAATATCTCTAAAAAGTGCCAAAATATAAAGCAATGTATGGGATTTAATCCCAAATTGAAGCTTAATTTTCTCTGAAAAATGCATTTTTCCTTAGAGACACCAAAGGCATTTGGTAAGTTCTGCTTTATCCGCATAGTTTTAAACCGCGCAAAAATGTTCCTGTATTAGTAGGCACCACCCATAGGAACCCGAGTATCTCGCGATGCGCAGAACGTATGCGCAGTAGCAATAGTAGGCACCGTCCTTAAGCAAAATACTTTAATTGTTGTGTCCCAGGGGGGGTCGGCAGCGAGGCCTGGATCCGAGTTTGCATGATCGCCCCAGTTAAGAAATTTGGCCGAGCGAGACTAAGTACCGATTTTTTGATAAACAAACATGGCGGCGATTTTATGTGAAGGCGCGTCTGTGCGGATTGGCAAACAATTTGGCTATTCGACGTCCAAACATCAAAGGAAAGTTTCGGTCTCTCTTTTACCTGAAGTTTGGTCATCAAGAGGGATCACGGATGCAAATTCTGCAGCGAAAAACGAAAACACTGTAACCAACGACTAGCTGACCCACATAGTTCACAGGGCTAGACCAGTAAGACTTCTTCCATTCCACTTTATCGTTACCTTCCCTATAGATTTTTTCATTTAAGTACACTGTAGAATCTCCTCCCTTTACAGCAACTACCCACTGGGAATCAACAAACTGTGGAGGTTCTGGTGATCTAATTTTGTGTTTTGCTAGATTTAAAATGTTACTGTCATACTCTCAACAACAGATTTTTTTCTCTTATCTCTTCTAAATGGTGAGCAGTTGAGAGGTGATGTTAGCAGCATTTTGCTCTTCAACTTTGCCAAGTGAGCCACAAATATTGACTTTTGAATTCATTATGTATGCTTAGTAATAAATCTCATCATTTTAAAGAGGTGAAGTTATCTTTCATTAATTTAGATTTTGTCTGTCATACCTCTGGGGTGAGAACTAGAACATAAAAGAGGCAGGGCGCAGCAATACTCCAGCCAGTCATTACACTCTGCAAGTGTGTGAAAATGTGCAGTAATTGCATAATTTACAATATGCTTATTACACTTGACTATGTCACACAATATGTACCAATTAAACAGTATTGCAATATGTTACAGTTCTGATGTATATTGTCATGATTTGATGACATAATTATACTGCAGAGTAATGTGGTCAGCTGGGTTAATCCTCAAGTTGCTAGAAACACTTCAGTAATCAAGGGGTGATAATTTAGATTGTCTTCTTTGAAATGGCTGTTCAATACATAGAGAAACCATGGTTGATTTACCATCCCGGGATCTATTTGGTACTGTATCTCCCTTGCAGTTGGGTTTTAGGGTGTATTCCCAGCGGCCACATTTTGGCACCCACCAATGGGGGAAAGCCACCATACCGATACAGGTGTTCATGGACATCTGTATTGTAAAGGGTGACAGGTAATACAATAATATTTACATGTACCTTCCAAGGTTTCTGCACATGCATGTGGTTTCTGCAAGATCTCAGCGTACCAGTACATTTTTCACCCGGTGCTACTGAACTCAACTTCCCAATTTTTTGCAGGAGAGAATAAGGACCTGAATGTCTTTTCACGTAAGTTAATCTCCCCATACAGACAAGAGACAAACACCGTTGCAACCGCCCATACAAACCTGGTAGCTCTATTCACAATAATGTTGAGCAATTTTCTTCTGAGATCTTTATCAGCTACCCTTTCCAGTTGCAAAATTTTCTTATCTAAAAATTTCTTCAGGACTCAAGCCGTTTTCCTTGTGTATGCATTTTTAAAAAAACAATTTGTGCATTAAAATTAAACTTACAGGAATAACTATCGTCACGCAACATTTAAACAGAGGGAGAATTCCATAAAATAAGCATGCTGTTTCATTCGTAACGACGCTTTCAACAGTTGGTACGCATAAAATGTGGGACAAATACTTTTAATAAGCTTACATTAAAGTTCCAAGCCGATCTTGAGAAATAAGCTTACATTCTGGGCTTTCGCGATGACAGTCGTGAAACACTGCGTGGCTTCTTGTTTCTTCAGAACTGAACAAGAATCGAAATTGAACTCTACTATTTTGTCGACGTACAATATCTTCCTGAGACGACGAAAACAATAATCGTTCGCTATATTACAAATCATATCCTTCACCACATACACTCGCTGAAAACATGTCGCTCGCAATTTCATTGCTGACGACTCTACTAACCTAAAACAAAGCTGGCACCTCATTCCAGCGGTCTTGATTAATCGCAGTGTTCAAACTTCGTACTACCGCAAAATAACATGCTAACAGTGAAGTAACAATGACTTAATGCGAATGCGTTTTCCACCGTCGAGTCGCCCACAGACAAAATAACATGAATCCTTCGCATTTCGCGCATGCTCGTTACGGTTTTCGAATGATTGACAGATTTCTTTACTGGGGCGATCATCACTTTCCGAAAAGCGGCAAGATCAAAGGTAGCTGCCAGCCCCCCCTGTTGTGTCCTTTGTTTCCAGGTCGTTTTGTACCCTTTTAAGGATACGTTTGTTTCTGTTCGGATACTTAAGCAGAAAATGTAAGTTGCAGAAAGTTCTACGTCTTCGAATTTACGACTTGTTGTTCGCTGTACGAAAAATTTCAGCTTTTGTTGACAGTTTTCTTCAACCAATAATGAAAGAACAGCAGTCATACATTAAAGATACAACACGGTTTATTAACTTCATTGAAGGAACGAGAGTTCCACAAAATGCAATCGTTGTCTCAATGGATGTTACAAGTCTATATAAAAATATACCACAAGAAGAAAGTATCACGACCATATGCCATGCATATGACACATTCTATACGGCAACTCCCCCTATACCAACACATTATCTTAAAGAAATGCCGAGACTTATATTACAAGAAAATTCTTTCCAATTTAATGGAAAAAAACTCTCAAGACCCATGGTACGGCTATGGGGACTAAAACAGCAGTCTCTTTTGCTAATATTTTCATGGCTAAGATTGAGAGGCAATTATCGATCAGCACAGTGCAAAGCCGTTGGTATGGAAGAGATATATCGATGACATGTTTTCCCTATGGGACACTAATAGAGAGGAAATTAACAACTTCATTGAGCATGCAAATAACTATCATCCTACAATAAAATTCACTGCTGATATTTCTGATAAAGAAATCATCTTCCTTTATACATGCATCTACAAAGGAGCACGGTTTGAAAAAAAATCTATCCTTGACACACGTACTTATTTTAAGCCTACTGAAACATTCCAGTACACGCACTTTAAATCCTGTCACCCACCTGGAGTCAAAAAAGACTTCGTGAAAGGTGAAAACCTGAGACTACTAAGAACTAACTCTTTAGAGGAGACTCTTGTAGAAAACATAAGAATATTCAAATTACGCCTTCGAGCGAGAGGCTACCTGAACAACTTTATAGAAAAAACACTCTCGGAAGTCAAATTCTCTGACAGAAAGAAAGCTCTCAAAGAAAACGCAAGAGTGCAAAAAGAAAAATTGCCCTTTGTAACGCAATACAACCCATCTGTGCCTAACCTTAAACAGATTCTAATGGAGAAATGGCATCTTATAGAATCACAACCTAAACTTAAAGAAATGTTTAAAGAACCTCCAGTTATTTCTTATAAGAGAGGCAGTTCGTTAAGACATGTACTGGTTAAAGCCAATCTGTAGTTAATCTCTTTAACACTACATGTGGAAAAGCAATAAGATTCATGCAACACGTTTGCGGGATCTGTGAATGGCCTGTCATTATTTATTTACCTTGCTGTGACTGACGGCTTCCATTATTTAAGTTTTCTATACGTCGTATTGTTCGCATTATTCTTAAGCTAGCTACTCTATAGCGACTGGTCTTGCTAATATCTTATGCCAGTGAAATAATTGCACAACCTTGTTCCCAGGGCCCTCTCTCTTCGAGGGAGGAAGAGAGTGGGCCCTGGGAACTAGTTTGACAATTGCGGTACCAAAAATGGTGAACGCAGCCGTTATTTGAGTCGCAGCGCTCTTTCCTCACCAGAGCCGAACTACCAGAGCCCAACGGTGGAAATATTTTGGAGTCTCAAATAACAATAACCATCTCGCTGAAAAAACAAGAAGCTGTTATCAGCTTATACTCGGGCCATATTTGACTGCGTGGTACGCAAGCGTACGATCTTTTAGCTGTGATAACTTCCAGCATCGCTACCTCCCCAAAATCGATGGTTTTCATGTTTGGCATGCATGAGTACTGAGCTGAGTTTTAGTGTGTGTCTGTTGAAGATCTTGTTTAATGGGTGGTTCTTGAGGAAGCATTTGTCGACGATGGATAAAAATTTCTGTACAATTGACAATTTTTAAATCTCCTTTATTTAGCATACACTGACATAAACACTCTAATATCAACTTATCAATATAAGCTCAAATTCTTTGACTCCGATGTATCAACGATATAAAACATGATTTAGCCAAACCAAGCTCTGTGAGCTCTAGGGCACAAATTCAAGAAGTTTGGCGACAAAACGGTTTCCTTCTTGAACAATTCAAAAACTGATGACAAAATTGCAAGTACGTTCGCATAATTTGTCATGCGTGATGTATTCCTTAGCCCGGCAATTTTTCTGAACTTGTTTGGTGTTTCGAATAAAAATGCTCCGCGCGATAACCCATAAAGGTTCAGGAATTTTCCGGCGGAGGAATCAAACACAAGAATTGCCATCGCAGGACTGAGTGTGACACCATAGCAATCGCGTCACCGATTACATCTCTATAAAGTCAAATTGGAAAATTAAGTCTAATTGTGGTCACCAAAATCAAAGCTATTCAGCGGTACTTTCTTTTGGGGCTATGTTGATGTTATTATGCGTAGTTTGAACTTGTAAGTCTCTGGATGAAAACCTAAGGCGTGGACATTAAAATAAAAGCTAAAGAGCAGCAGTTTTCTCAAACGTGGATTTCGGCATTTCTTAAAGATGACCTTTGAAAGTTAAAACGGGTTAATGGATCCTATTCACCTAAACATCGAGCACCTCTGCTGTCCTATTATTCCAAGCGTTCACTAAGTCAGAAACGGTCTATTTTTTTTTTTTTTTTGAGGTCTGCATTAGAATCTTTGGAATTCTTTGAATTTTCTGAGCATTCTGCAGCATCTTGCGAAGGTCCCGAAGAAAGCTGCAAAACGTCATTATACGTTTCTGTTTTGATTTCCCATTTGCGTTTTACATGCCCTCCATCTACATCATCTTGCGCGGAGTTAAATTCATTCGAGTGCTGCTCGTGCGACAAACCTTCCAAAGGCTCATGATTTCTTGCAAAACTGTCACCCTCGCTAATTTGCCAATCAGACGAAACCGAATGCACCACGTTCAAGCTACCTCCTCTTCTCTTATACTATATCCACGGGCTTTAATCCTTACATTTTTGCTTTCTTCGCCACTTGATATGCTATCATTGCCATCACTTTTTTGTTCTAACGACTCCAGAACCCTCTCGGCGCTAAGGGAAACCGTTCACGAACGTTTCACAACCGACGACAAATGTTTTGATTCGAAAGAATAGCAACTCGCAGAATACATCGGGGAAAGGGAGGGGGAGCTAAAGAAGCGAAAAAAATGAGGGAGATCGGGACCCTCCCCTCCCTTTCACCGATTACTTAACTCCTCACGGCCCGAGTACAAAGAACGCGAAGAATTTGATAACGCGGCCGAAAACGTAACTCGTGCCGCCCGAGTACAAAAAACGAGACCGAGAACTTAACTAGTGGCAAGAAGTCTCATCTCTCGGCCCATGCATCGCGACCCAAAAAATAAAAAAAATAATTTGATAACGCGACCGAAAACTTAACTCGTGCTGCCTTACGGCCCGAGTAATTATTGCTGTTTACGTATATTTAGAATTTTTTTTAATATATGACCGCGTGAATGTTGCCAATTGGAAAAAACGTAATGTGGCTACATAAATACTGCCAAATTGAACCCAATGAATGCCCACATTTTAATTGCGATAACCTAAGACTCACAAACGCGCTGTTGAAACAGCTGACGGGTTAAAATGGGTATATTTAAGCAAGTACGCTGGTGAAACTCTGTTTTCGAAGTGTAGTCACCTCGAAAGCTGGCTTGTAACCTGAAGGGCACTACATGTAACAAAAATTAAAGAACGACTAGTCCCATTAAAACCCATTTCGTTTGGCAGTGAACCAACTGCGTTTTCTGATTTGAAACCATTGTGATCTTCTGTAAAAGGACTATAACGCAATTATAGGTAAGTACGTGCTAATTTATTCATTCTTCGGTGTGTTTGCAATTCATTCATGTCGGCTGGTTAATGAATAAAAAAGCTGTGAGTGATCGTTAACTAGACAATAAGACATTGTGTAATAAAATAAATAGGTACAGTGGCCTTGATACCTCGATGTAAGGGTATAAAAACATAACAACAGCTCTTAGCAATCTATGGCATTATCAAGAAATGAAGCAGTTCTGAGAATATTACAATAACAAACACCTGGTAGTTCACTTAACGTTTGTTTGAAGAACACTTTCCGAACTAATTGGTTGTTATTAAAAAGTAGCTTATCATAAAAAGAGAATTCCACATGTTTGATTGGTATAGCGGCCATGGTATAAATACAGTGCAAATACGGTAAGAGTACGCACATTTGAAAAAGAAAATATCACCAAAATAAGCAAGATATAGGGATTCGTTCGTGTTGTTTTTAATAACACAGTTATGCATTCGCGCTTGTGTGATACAAGTATCATCTCGTATCCAACGCACGCTGGTAGAGTAATTGTTAAATATGACAGCTGACTCCAGCAAGACAGCGAAAAGGGGGGTGAGGGTGGGGGAGAGAGAGACACTTAGCATAATTTTTTTTTTCAGGGATGCTCCACCCCGAAATCCAAACCCTTATCCTTTTATATAACATTTTTGACAGAAAAGGTAACCCTTTTTGCAGTGCTGCAAAACCTTTCTATCTTAGCGAAAACAAACTAGACTTTAAAACAAAATACCCCCATAAAACAGCTCCCCAAGAAAACAACGTCAACACGTAAACCCCCGACAGAGTATTATTGATGATCCTTCCTTGGAAAAACAACAAATCTGCAGCTGCCTTACCCACCCTTTCCCACCTGAAGGGAAACAAGACAGGCCCTGGGCGCGAGAGGCCTGGGCACCCCTTATTAATTTTCTTTGTTTCCAAGCCTAGGGGGGCTTAGTGAATCGGTCAGTGGGGCGGGAACGCCAACGAATTTTAACTTGTTCAACTTGTACAAAAACGCGATCTGCCCAGGATCCAACTTGGTAGGAGTGGCGTTCAAGTTAAACAAGAACGGAATGAAAAATTAATCATCGTGTGCTCTAGTTTTCCACAAAACCTTGAATTTGGTCCATTCACGTCGTCGTTTTGCAGCTAGAGAAATGTACCAAAACTTAAAACGCACGTGCAGAGTGATTGTTTTTCCTCGTCAAACCTATTATTTTGAGATGTTGTCATCGCGGTTGCCATCGTCGTAGCTTTTAAATTAGTGATCCTAAGATTCGACTACGAGCACGAGATTGAGTACGAGTACGACGTTTCAAATCTAGTTTGCGTGGTTTAGATAATAGCTTGTCACACCAATCTTGTTTCTAGTATCTCCTTATCTGCTGGAGAACAACAAAAATAGCGAGATCTTTTTCTTTTAGCTAATTGTCAATCTGGCTTCAGATCTCTGCATAGTACACTAACAACTTTGCTAGAAGCTACCAACACCTCGTCTGTCAATATAGATAATGGTTTCATCAATGGAGTAATTTCCGTTGACTTAAAGAAGGCTTTCGACACGATAGAGCATAAGATCCTTTTATGCAAGTTAGTTAACTACGGAGTTCATAACAATGATGACTTTTGTGAACGTTAAGTTGGCAATTAGCATACGAGAAAAAAAAATTTAAACACCGCATACCAATAAGAAGGAGGTTTTATCGGGTTTTAAAACCACTCCACGTGATGTTTTATCGACCATATGGTCAATGGGCTTATCAATTATTAATGAGATTTTAAAAGATTTTTTAATACACAGACTTGCATGCTTCTCGTTAAACAACAATTTTCTTTTTATTTCAGTTCTAGGAAAGTCAACTCGATAGCTCCGTTTAATGCTGTTGGAGTAGTACCATGGATGATTCGCTTGAGAATTCAACGAACCCAAACTCAACTGGAGTTAAATGCATGCCATTCACAAAAGATGAGCCTATGGATATAAAACTGATCAAAGCAGCTTGTTACTCTATCATTATGCTGATTTCACTGCTCGGAAATTCTGCACTCATCGCCATCGTTGCCAGATACAAACACATGCAAACGACTACCAACTTGCTAATCGCAAATATGGCCATATCAGATTTAATGGTATCGGCATTCGCCGTTCCGCGAGAGCTCGCGCAAATCTTCACCGGCGTGCAAAGATGGCTGATTGACGGGACTGCTGGAGTCATTCTATGCAAACTTGTTTATTTCTTCCAAGACATTTCTACCGCTGTGTCTATTCAAAGTATCTTGGTCATTACTGTAGATAGGTATGCTGGAGTGGTTCAGCCATATCGAGACCCCATCATTACACGAAGACGGAGACGAGTCCTTATTCCACTAATATGGTTAATAGCTATGGGTCTACACGGCACTTACTTTTACACATTGCGTCTCAAACAAGTCAATAACATACAATACTGCATCTTCAGCTGGGAACCCGCGTTTGACAGTCTACAAGCTCAAAGAATCTACTTCGTGGCGATATCAGTTATCTTAATTGTCATCCCCTTGGCAGTCATTACGGTTTTATATTCACTCATGTTCAGGTCTATAATAAAACGGAGATCACTTTGGAAAACAGTGTCCTCATCCAGAAGGCAAAGGCGAAAAGAAGACACTAAGATCATTAAGAAAATTCTGGCCATCATAGTTTTATTTGTTATGTGTATACTTCCTATAGATATCACTGGATTGTTACACCTTTTTGCGTGGCAGGAAAACATTCCTTGTGGAATAGACCATTGGAGCTTTGCAGTCAAGTTCATATTTTACTCCAACGCATCGCTTAATCCATGCATTTATTTTCTTCTGAATGAAAGATATCGTCAGAGCCTTTGGAATCTTCTAAAATGTCGGGATTCCCAACCAGAGAGCAAAGCGACGGTGTACGACATGGCCCTACGAACATTAAAGTGAACAAGTTTCAATTCATGTTGAATCGATCACGAATTTATTTGTAGGGTTGAGTGAAAGTAAAACAATGGTTACTCTTCGGCAAAAAAAAAATGATTTACGGTGGTTTTTCTTGGGATTCCGTGAACAGTTGTCAAATTCGAATCACTAGCAATTCGACCATTTTAAAAGAGCCATAACATAGCTTTCAGGTCAAATCCGTCTGGAAAGGATTCCGAATCAAATTAATTTTCTCCTTTGATAATTGGTGAAATAATGTAGCAAATTTTATTGTTTCTTTTTCAGTGTTTTGGGAAGAGCAGCATGCTATCTGCCTTTTGTGAGATATTTGTGATATGTGCACTTCTGAATGATAAATCACTCATTTAATTGTACAGTATTGTTATTCAACTTCCTCCCGAAACTGGCGCACATTTATAACAGTTGATCTTGTAAAAAGCATCCTTAGCTTGTTTAGCGCTAAAGTAAGTTCATCCATATAAAGTAAAATTATTTATATTTGAACTGGCGCCGTTACTATTAGTCTTGTGGTACGAACCAACCATGCTGGTAAATAAAAGCAAACATTTCATTGAATTTATTTCTCTACTCAGACTTATTCAGGAATAATCTTTGTAACAATGCCTAACATCTGGAAAAGGCTTTTCTCACAGATCAAAGATACTGAGTCTCAGGTTTCAGATTGATCACTCAGCGAGCTCTGATGGGTTCATTTCATTGCCAAGCAGTTTCTCACTTAACAGTGAACTACGGAAACGTTGAAATTTTTCTCTCAGTTTATTTTTTTGAGCTATTTTACTAATTAAAATTAAAATGCTAAAACACCCGCGACTAACACCACATTCTGTGGGGTGAGAGGAAATAAATTTGCTGTGACTGACAACTTCTTTTATTTCAGTTTTCTGTTTGTCGTGTTGTTCGCATTATTCTTAAGCTAGCTACACTTTTTTAAAAAGGGCAACTGGTCTTGCTAATATCTTATGCCAATAAAATAATAACACAACCTTGTTCCCAGGTTCCTTTCTCTTCGAGGGAGGGAGAGAGAGGGCCCTGCGAACGAGTTTGACGATTGCGGCACTAAAAAATGGCGAATGTAGCTGTTATTTGAGTTGCAGCGCTCTTTTCGCCGGATGAACTACCAGAGCCGAATGGTGGAAATATTTTGGAGTGTTGAATAACAAGAACCATTTCGCTGAAAAAATTATTGCTGTTTACGTATAATTATAATTTTTTAATTTATGACCGTGTGAATGTTGCCAATTGAAAAAGAACGTAATGTGGCTACACAAATACTGCCAAATTGTGCCCAATGAATGCCTACATTTTAATTGCGATAACCTACAGACTCACAGACGCGCTGTTGAAACAGCTGACAGGTTAAAATGGGTATATTTAAGCAAATACGCTGGTAAAACTTTGTTTTTTGCAGTGTAGTCACCTCGAAAGCTGGCTTGTAACCTGAAGGGCACTACATCTAACAAAAAATTAAACAACGACTGGTCTCATTAAAACCCAATGCGTTTGTCAGTGAACCAACTGCGTTTTCTGATTTCAAGCCGTTTAGGAAACAACCAAAAATGGCGAATTGGACTGAAAATAGGAACTTTACGAGCACGCTGAGACAAGCAAACATAATTCCATCTGGAGTAGCTGTATCTTACGCTACTTTGAACGTTTTTCTTTCCATCATTGCGTCTCTGGGTAATGTTCTGATCCTTATTGCTCTTCACAAAGCATCTTCTATTCATCCACCGACAAAACTGTTATTTCAATGTCTGGCAGCAACTGATCTTTTAATTGGTCTCATATCACAACCGCTCTTTGTCATCCTCCTGCTGAATGCTGGCGGCATAAAGATCAACTTCAACTTCAACTCCATTCAACAGATTATTCAAATAAATTATGGTTCAAGTGTTTTTTCTTTGCGGAACGTCGATCGCGACCTCGACCGCCATCAGTGTTGACAGGCTTCTCGCCCTGAAGTTGGGACTCAGATACAAAAACGTCGTAACACTGAGGCGAACTCGTGCACTCACTGTTTGTATTTGGCTAGCTGGGATATCAGTTGGATTTATTTACTTCTTTTGGATTCATTTGTTACATATCTTCTTCGCTATAGCAGTTGTGCTTTCAGTCGTCTTTTTATCTATCTCGATATTCTGTTACACGAAGATAATTCTCACATTGCAGCAGCACCAAGCTAAGGTGCAAGACCGCCAAACTCAGCAAGGAATGACACCACAGAATATCGGAAAATGCAAAAAGACGGTTTCTAGCATAGCGTGGGTGCAGTTGGCATTGGTTGTTTGTTATGTTCCCTTTTTAGTTTCCATCATAATAATCAGAGTGAATGGATGGACTGGTGTAAGAGCGGAAATCGTTTGGGCATCTACAGGAAGTCTTCTTTACTTAAATTCGTCTCTCAACCCGATTCTTTACTGCTGGAAGATAAAAGAAGTAAGGCAACTCGTGTCAGACACATTAGGACAGTTTTGTTGTTCAAGTAATCTTCGTTGCCTTTATTAGGGACCGAGGAAGATAAGCGGAAACCCGGCGGAACGATCGTTTACAATATTTAAAGCAAGGGTAAGATGAAATAGTGATAAGATAAGCTTTTCAAAAAGAATACATGAAAACAAACGTAACCAGACAAAACGGTCTATTACGGAAGGTTTACAACTCAACAAACAGGCCTATCTGTAGAAACAACGAGCCGAATAGTTGAGTGTAACGAGAGCGAAGCTTGCCGACTCTGGGTTCGTTTAGATTTTAGAAGGGACACTGACAATGCTGAAAACTTGTTGTGAAAACAATTTACTTTTGAATACATGCATTCGCAGACCAGCGTTTTGCATTTCTTTTATTGTTGTTTGTTTTAAACCATTGGGGTCTTCTGCAAAAGGACTATAACTGGCAATTATACCTATGTACGTGCTAATTTATTCATTCTTCGGTGTGCTTGCAATTCATTCATGTCGGCTGGTTAATGAATAAGAAAGCTGTGAGTGATCGTTAACTAGACAATAAGACATTGTGTAATAAAATAAATAGGTACACTGGCCTTGATACCTCGATATAAGGGTATAAAACCATAACAACAGCTCTTAACAATCTATGGCATTACCAAGACCAAGAAATAAGACAGTTCTGAAAATATTACAATGACAAACACCTGCTAGTTCACTTATCGTTTGTTGAAGAACACTTTCCGGACTAATTGGTTGTTATTAAAAAGTAGCTTATCATAAAAAGGGCCTTCCACATGTTTGATTGGTTTAGCGGCTGGGTATAAATACCACGCAAATACGGTAAGAGTACGCATATTTGAAAAAGAAAATATCCCCAAAATTTGCAAGATATAGGGATTCGTTCGTGTTGTTTTTAATAAAACAGTTTTGCTATTCGCGCTTGTTCGATACGAGTATCATCTCGTATCCAACGCACGCTGGTAGAGTAATTGTTAAATATGACAGTTGACTGCAGCGAGACAGCGAGAAGGGAGGTGGGGGTGGGGGGCGACAGACACTCAACATAATTTTTTTTTTCAAGGAGGCTCCGCCCCGAAACCCAAACCCTTATTCTTTTATATAGAATTTTTGACAGAAAAGGTAACCCCTTTTTGCAGTGCAGTAAAACCTTTCTATATTAGCCCTAACAAACTAGACTTTAAAACAAAATACCCCAATAAAACAGCTCCCCAAGAAAACAACGTCAACACGTAAACCCCCGACAGAGTATCATTGATGATCCTTCCTTAAAAAAACAAGAAATCTGCAGCTGCCTTACCCACCCCTTCCCACCTGAAGGGAAACAAGACAGGCCTTGGGCGCGAGAGGCCTGGGCTCCCCTTATTAATTTTCTTTGTTTCCAAGCCTAGGGGGGCTTAGTGAATCGGTCAGTGTGGCGGCAACGCCAACGAATTTCAACTTGTTCAACTTGTACAAAAACACAATCTGCCCAGGATCCAACTTGGTAGGAGTGGCGTTCAAGTTAAACAAGGGCGGAATGAAAAATTAATCGTCGTGTGCTTTAGTTTTCCACAAAACCTTGAATTTGGTTCATTCACGTTGTTGTTTTGCAGCAAGAAAACTGTACCAAAACTTAAAACGCACGTGCAGAGTGATTGTTTTTCCTCGTCAAACCTATATATTATTTTGAGATGTTGTCGTCGCGGTTGCCATCGTCGTAGCTTTTAATTTAGTGACCTTAAGATTCGACTACAAGCACGAGATCGAGTACGAGTACGACGTTTCAAATCTAGTTTGCGTGGTTTAGATAATAGCTTGTCACACCAATCTTGTTTCTAGTATCTCCTTATCTGCTGGAGAACAACAAAAAAGAGCGAGATCTTTTCGCTAATTGTCAATCTGGCTTCAGATCTCTGCATAGTACACTAACAACTTTGCTGGAAGATACCAACAGCTGGTCTGTCAATATAGATAATGGTTTCATCAATGGAGTACGTAATTTCCGTTGACTTTAAAGAAGGCTTTCGACACGATAGAGCATAAGATCCTTTTATGCAAGTTAGTTAACTACGGAGTTCATAACAATGATGACTTTTGTGAACGTTGGCAAGTAGCATACGAGAAAAAAATTAAACAGTACGTACTAATAAGAAGGAGGTTTTATCGGGTTTTAAAACCACTGCACGTGATGTTTTATCGACCATATGGTCAATGGGCTTATCAATTATTAATGAAATTTTAAAAGATTTTTTAATACACAGACTTGCATGCTTTTCGTTAAACAACAATTTGTTTTTATTTCAGTTCTAGGAAAGTCAACTCGATACCTCCGTTTAATGCTGTTGGAGTAGTACCATGGATGATTTGCTTGAGAATTCAACGAACCGAAACTCAACTGGAGTTAAATGCATGCCATTCACAAAAGATGAGCCTATGGATATAAAAGTGGTCAAAGCAGCTTGTTACTCTATCATTATGCTGATTTCACTGCTCGGAAATACTGCACTCATCGCCATCGTTGCCAGATACGAACACATGCAAACGACTACCAACTTGCTAATCGCAAATATGGCCATCTCAGATTTAATGGTATCGGCATTCGCCGTTCCGCGAGAGCTCGCGCAAATCTTCACCGGCATGCAAAGATGGCTGATTGACGGGACTGCTGGAGTCATTCTATGCAAACTTGTCTATTTCTTCCAAGACATTTCCACCGCTGTATCTATTCAAAGTGTCTTGGTCATCGCTGTAGATAGGTATGCTGGAGTGATTCAGCCATATCGAGAACCCATCATTACACCAAGACGGAGACGAGTCCTTATTCCACTAATATGGTTAATAGCTATGGGTCTACACGGCACTTACTTTTACACATTGCTTTTCAAACAAGTCAACAACATACGATACTGCATCTTCAGCTGGGAACCTGCGTTTGACAGTCTACAAGCTCAAAGAATCTACTTTGTGGCGATATCAGTTATCTTAATTGTCATCCCCTTGGCAGTCATTACGGTTTTATATTCACTCATGTTTGGAAAACAGTGTCCTCATTCAGAAAGCAAAGGCGAAAAGAAGACACTAAGATCATTAAGAAAATTCTGGCCATCATAGTTTTATTTGTTATGTGTATACTTCCTATAGATATCACTGGATTGTTACACCTTTTTGCGTGGCAGGAAAACATTCCTTGTGGAATAGACCATTTGAAAATTGCAGTCAAGTTTATATGTTACTCCAACCCATCGCTTAATCCATGGATATATTTTCTTCTGAATGAAAGATATCGTCAGAGCCTTTGGAATCTTCTAAAATGTCGGGATTCCCAACCAGAGAGCCAAGCGACGATGTACGACATGGGCCTACGAACATTAAAGTGAACAAGTTTCAATTCATGTTGAATCGTTCACGAATTTTTTTCTAGGGTCCAGTGAAAGAAAAACAATTGTTGCTCTTCGGAAAAAAAATGATTTTCGGTGGTTTTTCTTGGGATTCTGTAAATAGTTGTCAAATTGGAATCTCTAGCAATTCGACTATTTTAAAAGAGCCATAACATAGCTTTCAGGTCATAGCCGTCTGGAAACGATTCCGAATTGAATCATTTTCTCTTTCGATAATTGGTGAAATAATGTATGCAAATTTTATTGTTTCTTTTTCAGCCTTTTGGGAAGAGCAGCATGCTATCTGCCTTTTGTGAAATATTTGTGATATGTGCGCTTCTGAATAATAAATTATTCATTTAATTTTACAGTATTGTTATTCAACTTCCTTCCGAGACTGGCGCACATTTATAACAGTTGATGTTGTAAAAAGCATTCTTAGCTTGTTTAGCGCTAAAGTAAGTTCATCCGTGTGAAGTAAAATTATTTATATTTGAACTGGCGCCGTTACTATTAGTCTTGTGGTTCGAACCAACCATGGTTGGAAATAAAAGCAACCATTTCATTGAATATATTTCTCTACTCAGACTTATTCAGGAATAATCTTTGTAACAATGCCTAACATCTGGAAAAGGCTTTTCTCACAGATCAAAGATACTGAGTCTCAGGTTTTCAGATTGATCACACTCAGCGAGCTCTGATGGGTCCATTTCATTGCCAGGCAGTTTCTCAGTTAACAGTGAACTACGGAAACGTTGAAATTTTTCTCTGAGTTTATTTTTTAGAGCTATTTTTCAAATTAAAATTTAAATGCTAAAACTTGATTGAAAATTTAATAAAAGTAAAAGTAAACTTACAACGCAAATTAAATTCCAAGTTAAAATTGAAATTAAAATCAAATACGTTTCAAAAATTTCCTTAGAATAGAAACGAATTGCATTGTTTTCGAAAAACAAACATCGAATAAAATCTAAGTGAAATGCAAAAACAATTCTTATTTTCCCCTTGGCCCACGGCTACCAATACAATGATTTCCTGTGAGTGGCGCGATGATCTGAAAAACATGTGGTAGCGAATATGCCGGCGCAGTGGAGGGAGTTTGCGAACAAGCAGAGGGCGAAAAGGGCTAAAACGGACAAAACAGCGAATGCTTTTAACCGAGTATAGATCATTGTTCAGAAAATGAGTTCCGAAGTAATTCGAAAGCGAGAAAAGTATAGTCGTGTTGGCACAAACGAATATGTTCCGTTTGACAGCTATGATGAGCTTAATGTCACGGTTCTGATCGAATATCACTGACTCTTTCTAAAAGTTCTTTGCTAACCAAATAGGGAAAGAACATGATTTGTGATATTTTAGCCGGAGAACGTGGCCCATCGTGTAAAAAGATGAGACGAATAATTCCACAACTCAAGGTATTTTGTGTAGGGTTTATTAAAAAACAGGACCCTGCAGAAGACGAGGAAACCGATACCGACCCGGCCGGACAGGGAACAGGTACCCAACAGCAAAATGGTCGTAAAGATTTTTCTTTGACCTCGGCAATCCACATTTCCTTCGCAGGGCTAGTAACTGAAGCCCGGGGAATTAGTAGGACAGCAGTCCTCACGGCACTCATTGAAAATAACTTCATTCAATTTTTATATCAAAATGGTGTGTTTCGTGGGCATGAACTAAAACCTGAAACAACCAAACGAAACCACCTAGACGAAAAGTAATACCTTCACAACTAACCGAAAAGGGGCTAAAATATAACGAAGCTGTGGTGTTTCGTTGCGCAAACGTTCGTATTTGGCATTGAAAAAATCAACATCTAAACAGTAGCCCTTGGGCCACTAAACTATGAAGTGAGCTGAATCCGGCCAACTTAGCAGAACACTACAGGCAACTTTTTTTCTGTGATGTGAACTCTAGACGTTTCGTGAAGTGCTCCATAGGATTTTTAAGTGTGGAGATAAGTCAAGTGTTTATTGGTTCCGTAATCTTCGTCTTTTTGGCAGTTGTCCTTCGGAGGGGTGAATCCGCGCAACACTACAGCTCGCTACAAGACGACAGTTTCTAGCATAGCATGGCTGGTATTGATCGTTTGTCATGTTCCGTGCTTTATTCCATTATAATCGTAAAGATAAACAGATGGGAGGGAATAAGCGAGGGTATCTTTTGGTTCTCTTCAAGAAGTTTCCTTTTCGATACTCGTCTTTAAATCTGCGATTCTTTACTGCTGGAAGGTAAAAGAAGTGAGTCAACTCGCGAGGAACACATTAAGGACGGTGCCTACTAATAGCGAAGTATTTTTGCGCAGTTTATCACTATGCGGGAAAAGCAGATCTTAGCAGCGGCTATTGAAATCCAAAAAGAAAATTGGGGGTAACCAAGCATTTTTCAGAGATAATTAAGCAACAATAATTCCAAAAACCAGTAAAATACAAAGCAATGTACGGCGCTTTTTTTCCAAATTGAAGCTTTATTATCTCTGAAAACTGCATGGTTACTCGCACTTTTCTTTTTGGACACCAAAATCACTTGCTAAGTTCTGCTTTGTCCGCATAGTTTTAAAGCGGGCAAAAATATCCCTGTATTATTAGGCACCACCCATAAGAAACCCGAGTATCTCGAGATGCACAGAACGTATGCGCAGTAACAATAGTAGGCACCGTCCTTAGGACGGCTTTGTTGTTTGTCGAGTTAAGTCATACATGTCTATACTCTGTCATAGAAAAGAAAAAAGATGAGTTATATTGGTTTGTGTTGGATGAAAACACAAGTCAGTAACTCAACCTTCGTAATCTTTTTACATAAACCACTTTATCCAGTTAATAATCAAACTGATGGGTCTTTTTTGTAAATTTACACGAAGTATGCGTAAGAAATGAACGAGAACGAGGACATTTGAGCAAAAAACTTAAAATGTTGTGTCCTGTGTTCCCAGATCATTTTATATCCTTTTAAGGACACGTTTCTTTCTGTTCGGATACTTTAGCTGAGAATGTAAGTTGCAGAAAGTTCTACGTCCTCGAATTTACGACTTGTTGGTCGCTACACAGAAATGCTAGTTTCCCGCCCACCCCCCACCCCCCTTCCCTTTTGGCATTTTTAAAGACATATTTTCCCCTTTGAAAACGAAAGGCATTAGTTTTGTTCAGTGTTACGAAATTTTAATCTCACATTTTTGCGAATAAACTGTAGGTTTTCTAAGTTTACGAATAAACCCAAATGTTTTAGTCGATAAACGCCATCCAAACAGATATCCAGTGGAAAATGAACCGTAATAACCCCCGATTCATATCAAACATCGCTGACGAACTTATCCCCAACTAATCTGTTGGCGTTATCATATATGCCGACTGTCTCGGATTATCTGGGAGTATACCGACACGGAAATTATCTGCCGGTCTAAGGTACTGGTGACCCTGAAATCTCCCATATAAAATCCACTTTTTCTTTAAATCCACAAAATTTCGTTTTTTCTAATTCATGGTAATTCATGGGCGGGAAAGAGAAGAGATCCAGCTCCAGAAGATTTGTTGGTATCTCGGCGTCATCCCGGCTAACACCACATTCTGTGAGGTGAGAGGAAGTGAATTTGCTGTGACTGACGGCTTCCATTATTTCAGTTTTCTGTATGTCGTGTTGTTCGCATTATTCTTAAGTTAGCAACACTATAGTTTTTAAAAAGGACAACTGGTCTTGCTAATATCTTATGCCAATGAAATAATTGCACAACCTTGTTCCCAGAACCCTCTCTCTTCGAGGGAGGAAGACAGAGGGCCCTGGGAACGAGTTTGACAATTGCGGTACTAAAAGATGGTGAATGCAGCCGTTATTTGAGTCGCAGCGCTTTTTCCTCACCCGAGCCGAACGGTGGAAATATTTTGCAGTGTTAAATAACAATAACCATCTCTCTGCTGTTTACGTACATTAAGATTTTTTTAATTTATAACCACGTGAATGTTGCCAATTGGAAATAACTGCCAGATTGTGCCCAATGAATGCCCACATTTTAATTGCGATAACCTACAGACTCAAAGACGAGCTGTTGAAACAGCTGACAGGTTAAAGTGTATATTTATTAAATGGCATATTTAATTAAGTAAGTACGCTGGTAAAACTTTGTTTTAGCAGTGTAGTCACCTCGAAAGCTGGCTTGTAACCTGAAGGGCACTACATCTAACAAAAAATTAAAGAACTACTGGTCTGATTTCGTTTGTCAGTGAAGCCGAACTGCGTTTTCTGATTTGAAACCGTTAAGGAAACGGCCAAAAATAGCGAACTGGCCTGAAAATATGAGTTTTACGAGCACGCTGAGACAAGCAAACATAATTCCAACAGGTGTAGCTGTATCTTACGCTACTTTGAACGTTTTTCTTTCCATCATTGCACCTCTGGGTAATGTCCTAAACCTCATTGCTCTTCACAAAGCATCTTCTAGTCATCCACCAACAAAACTGTTCAGGTTTCAATGCCTGGCAGCAACTGATCTTTTTATTGGTCTCGTATCACAACCGTTCTTTGTCATCCTCCTGCTGAATGCTGGCGGCATAAAGAACAACCTCAACTTCAACTTCATTCAACAGATTATTCAAATATATAATGGTTCAAGTTTTGTTCCAAGCGGAACGTCGATCATGACCTTGACCGCCATCAGTGTTGACAGGCTTCTCGCCCCGAAGTTGGGACTCAGATACAAAACCGTCGTAACACTGAGGCGAACTCGTGCACTCACTGTTTGTATTTGGCTAGCTGGGATATCAGTTGGATTTATTTACTTCTTTTGGATCCATTTGATACGTATAATTTTTGCTACAGCAGTTGTGTTTTCAGTGGTCCTTTTATCTATCTCAATATTTTGTTACACGAAGATAATTTTCACATTGCAGTAACACCAAGCTAAGGTTCAAGACCGCCTTAATAAGCAAGGAATGACTCCACTGAATATCGGAAAATACAAGAAGACGGTTTCTAGCATAGCGTGGGTGCAGTTGGCATTGGTTGTTTGTAATGTTCCCTTTTTAGTTTCCATCATCGTAATAAAAGTAAATGGATAGACTGGCGTGAGAGAGGAAATCGTTTGAGCATCTACAGGAAGTCTTCTTTACTTAAATTCTTCTCTCAACCCGATTCTAGAAGAAGAAAGAAGTAAGGCAACTCGTGTCAGACATAGTAGGACAGTTCTGTTGTTCAAGTAATCTTCATTGCCTTTATTAGGGACCGAGGAAGATAAGCGGACACCAAGTATAACAATCGTTTACAATATTTAAAGCAAGGGTAAGATGGAATACTGATAAGATACGCTGTTCGAAAAGAATAAATGGAAACAAACGTGCTTGAAATTCATTCATGACGGCTGGCCAATGAATAAAAAAGGGGTGAGTGATTGTTAACTAAACAGTAAGACATTGTGTAATAATAGCATACAAGGAAAACATTAAACACCGCATACTAATAAGGAGGAGGTCTTATTGGGTTTTAAAACCACTGCACGTGATGTTTTATCGACCATTTGATAGGTCAATGAACTTATGAATCATTAATTAGGTTTTGAAAGATTTTTTAATACACAGACTTGAAAGCTTCTCGTTAAACAACAATTTTTTTTAATTTAGTTCTAGGAAAGTCAAGCTCCGTTTAATGCAGTTGCAGTAGTACCATGGATGATTCGCTTGAGAATTCAACGAACCCAAACTCAACTGGAGCCAAATGCATGCAATTCACAAAAGATGAGCCTATGGATATAAAAGTGGTCAAAGCAGCTTGTTACTCTATCGTAATGCTGATTTCACTGCTCGGAAATTCTGCACTCATCGCCATCATTGCCAGATACAGACACATGCAAACGACTACCAACTTGCTAATCGCAAATATGGCCATCTCAGATTTAATGGTATCGGCATTCGCCGTTCCGCGAGAGCGCGCGCAAATCTTCACCGGCATGCAAAGATGGCTGATTGACAGGACTGCTGGAGTCATTCTATGCAAACTTGTTTATTTCTTCCAAGACATTTCCACCGCTGTATCGATTCAAAGTATCTTGGTCATCACTGTAGATAGGTATGCTGGAGTGGTTCAGCCATATAGAGACCCCATCATTACACCAAGGCGGAGACGAGTCCTTATGCCATTAATATGGTTAATAGCTATGGGTCTACACAGCACTTACTTTTACACATTGCTTTTCAAACAAGTCAATAACATACGATACTGCATCTTCAGCTGGGAACCTGCGTTTGACAGTCTACAAGCTCAAAGAATCTACTTCGTGGCGATATCAGTTATCTTAATTGCCATCCCCTTGGCAGTCATTACGGTTTTATATTCACTCATTTTCAGGTCTATAATAAAACAGAGATCACTTTGGAAAACAGTGTCGTCATTCAGAAGGCAAAGGCGAAAAGAAGATAGTAAGATTATTAAAACAATTCTGGCCATCATAGTTTTATTTGTTGTGTGTAAACTTCCTATAGATATCACTGGATTGTTACACCTTTTTGCGTGGCAGGAAAAAATTCCTTGTGGAATAGACCATTGGAGATTTGCAGTCAAGTTTATATTTTACTCCAACGCATCGCTTAATCCATGCATTTATTTTCTTCTGAATGAAAGATATCGTCAGAGCCTTTGGAATCTTTTAAAATGTCGGGATTCCCAACCAGAGAGCGAAGCGACGGTGTACGACATGGCCCTACGAACATTAAAGTGAACAAGTTTCAATTCATGTTGAATCGATCACGAATTTATTTGAAGGGTCGAGTGAAAGTAAAACAATGAATGGTTACTCTTCGGCAAAAAAAAAAAGATTTACGTTGGTTTTTCTTGGGATTCTGTGAACAGTTGTCAGTCCGAATCACTAGCAATTCAACCATTTTAAAAGAGCCATAACATAGCTTTCAGGTCATAAGTAGTTAGATAATTGGGCATATAAGCACACTTTTGAAAATATCACTGAATTCATACCTTTTTGGCCGCCATCCTGGATTTATGCATGACCTTGGGATTTCAGTCTTTGAATTCAACACCTAACTCCTGCAACGGAGACGTCAAAAACCTAAATCCTCGGTTTTTCAAAAACCTAAATTTTTATCCTCGTTTTTCAAAAACCTAAATCCTCGCTTTCATAAATGACACCAAACTGATCCCCAACTCACAAACAATCATCGATTAAATCCAACCAACTCATCAATCGCTGATTTGAATGATGGAGAAAAAAAACCGGTTTAAACCGGTTATTCAATTTTATCTAATCTAATTTATATGAACAACCAATTTGATCACAATGATAAAACATATTTTATTCATCCAACATTTGAAAATTACGGAGCCTCAGTTGATGGTTACATAATCAATCGAAAAAGATTAGAACCTAGAAAAGGATACTTATCTGAAAATGGTTATTATATAATTTCTCCGGGACGTAACAATACATGCCCCGCTCATCGATTCGTCTATGAGGCCGTAAATCAGACACATATTTCTCCTGGATTGCAAATAAATCACATTGATTCCAATCGCCAGAACAATTCAATTGTAAATTTGCAATTGGTTACAGCCTCTGAAAATATGAAACACATGCACAAAGCCAGAAAAGAATTTTTGAACAGCTCATACTCTGAAGAAGAATTACAAACAGTCAATAGATTAATGGAATTTCCACCAATGGAAGACAATGATTGTTAGTTTTCAAGGACAGAAAATAAGATTATCAATAAGATGTTTTACAGAATGTGTAACGATTTGGATGACATTAATTTTCCACTTTACAATGATTAATCATCAATGAATACAAGGGTTGTTTGGCTATGTTTGATGTATTTTTGGGGTCTCATACATTTACTGTATTTTATTTTACCTTAATGGTTTAAAGCTAACGCGCTTTATACTAAGTATATATGAGAGAAGTGAAAAATATAAAATCTGAAAAACAAATTTTGGAATCATCTTTTAAAAAATTTTGTATAAATACTGTTATTTATAATGGAAAAAATATTATATTCATCCAGTTTACAATCAATATTGCGTAAGAAAATCTGGCAAGGTATTTAATTGTGAAACAATGAATCAAGTAATTGGATGCAAAAATCATGGTGGTTATTTATCAGTTACTGTTAGTTTAAATAATAAAAAACAAAAAACAATACAAGCTCATAGATTTGTTTATGAATGCTTTAATGGTATAATTTCAAAAGGAATGGTAATTGATCACATTAATGATATTAAAGATGATAACCGAATTAAGAATTTACAAATGATGACACAACAAGAAAATGTTTTGAAATCAGCTAAGAAACGAGATTATACATTTGCATAAAATAATCACAAAAATCGGAGATGTGTTAAGGCAACAAATTGTGAAACAAAAGAAGTTAGTTATTTTAAAAGTATGTATTCAATTAATGAACATCTTGGAATTAATCCTGGATTGGTTAAAATGGTTGCTGAGGGATTAAATATATGTAAAACAGCAATTTCTAAAATGAACCAACAAGGATACATTTTTGAATACATTGATGAAGTTGATTTACCTGATAATCATTTGAAATTATCAAACATCCGACCACGGAAACACACTGATGAAGAAAAAAGAATTTTACAAAAAGAACGGAGTAAAAGATGGCAAGAAAAAATATTCACATGTCCATATTGCAATAAACAATTGAAAAATGGAAGCAAATTACGTCATAAAAAATCTTGCATGTAATTAATTTATTTTATTGTATAAATTTCCTGAGAATTCAATTCATTGAGTTTTCAGGGCATGTCCCACAATAAAGTAACACGAAATAGGAGCCGACCAAGTACTCCGTCCACGCGAAATCTTGGTGTGAATGTTGCCTCCAGTCTTCATTCATCTATGCCAAACCTGGAATCGCAAAACAGACGCACACGAAAAAATAATATAACATATTATATTATGAACAAATCTAATTTAGAAAAAATTGACGAAAGATCAATTAATAACACTTTTACTCGCTAAACAAAAACCGGTTCCAAAGCCTCGAACCAAGACAACAGTTCCAATACCAAAACCTAGAAAATCAGTCAAACAAATGGTAAAAGATTATGAGAATACAATCATCAAACCACCTGTTCAATTTAGAGATGGACTTCAACCTTTGCCGAGAAACAACATAATTCCACCTCCAAACCAATTTGCTGATACACCAGTCCCGAAGCCAAGGATGAAGAAAATGGCTCCAGTTCCAACACAAAGAACCCAAATCACAGAAGTTGCAAGAGCATTCAAGGGATATACAAAATCTTATGAAGTTGGAATTAAAAATGAAACAGATCCTTTGATTCAAATGAGTTCAACCAGATTAGCTATTGCTCATTTTATGAAACAATTATTAACTCAAATGAAAGGAATTAAATTTATTGAAACTTTGACAATTTATTTTGAACAACAAAAAGGAAACCAAACTGTCTCCAGAATTGGATATTTTAATAGTAAACCAAAAACAATAACTAATGCCAATGATTTTCAAGAATCTTTGGATGTTAATGTTGAACAAATTATGAATGATATTCACAAATGGATTAGTGAAGGTTCAGCTTGGATAATTAAATCAATCAATGGACATTACATCAATATTATCAAATATGAGCCTCTTACTGGAAGTTCTTATATTCAACTCCCAACTGAACTTCAACATCACAAACATGGATTGATAAATCTCAAGAATAAAGACAATGAATGCTTTCGATGGTGTCACGTCCGTCATTTAAATCCACGAAATGACAATCCACAAAGAATCAAAAAAACTGATAAAGCATTTGTCAAACAATTGAATTATGATAACATTGAATTCCCTGTTTCAGTCAAACAATATAACAAAGTTGAAACACAAAACAATATCAACATCAATGTATTCGGATATGAGAACAAACAAGCTTATCCAATTTATGTTTCAAAAGAAAAGTTTGATGATGTATTGAATTTGCTGTTAATCTCAGAAAATGAAAATAAACATTACTGTCTTATCAAGGATTTTAATCGATTTATGCACCACAAAACCAAATCACATCATAGAAAACATTTTTGTATGCATTGCCTTCAATGTTTCTCCAAGGAAGAAATATTGTTGAAACACAAAGAAATATGCATGGAAATCAATGGAAAACAAGCTATTAAAATGCCTGAAGTTGGCTCAAAAATAAAATTTACAAATTATAATAAACAAATGAAAGCACCATTCGTGATTTATGCTGATTTTGAAGCAATTACTGAACCAATTCATGGTTGTAATCAATCTAACCAACAATCTTTTACTGAAGCTTATCAAAAACACACTGATTGCGGTTATGGTTACAAAGTTGTTTGCTGCTATGATGACAAATATTCCAAACCAATAAAATATTATCGTGGAGAAAAAGCTGTTTACAAATTTATGCAAGCAATGCTTGATGAAGTCAAATACTGCAGACAAACTATCAAATACAAATTCAATAAACCATTAGTTATGTCTCCAGAAGATGAAGACAAATTCCAAAAAGCAACATCTTGTCATATTTGTGGTAAAAAATACAAGAAAACAGATAAACGTGTCAGAGATCATTGTCATATTAATGGCGAATTCCGTGGCTCAGCCCATAATCAATGTAACAGGGATTTTACAATAACTAACAAAATCCCTGTAATATTTCATAATTTGAAAGGATATGATAGTCATTTTATAATGCAAGAAATTGGTAAAATTATTGAGACCAATACTTATGTGGATAGAAAAGGTGAAACCAGACAACACAAAATTAATGTAATCTCAAATAATATGGAGAAATACATGGCCTTCATGTTGGGTTATAATTTGGTATTTATCGACAGTCTTCAGTTTATGAATCAATCATTGGCTAATCTTGTAAAGAATCTACCAGAAGATGCATACAAATATACCAATGAAGTCTTCAAAGGTGAAAAACTGCAATTAATGAAACAAAAAGGAGTTTATCCGTATGATTATATGAGTAATTTTGATAAATTCAATGATACTCAATTACCAACCAGAGATGAATTTTACAGTCAAATGAATAATACACATATTACTGATGAAGAATACAGTCATGCAAAAAATGTTTGGAATACTTTTAATTTGAAAAATATGGGCGAATACCATGATTTATATCTCAAATCTGATGTTTTATTGCTGGCTGATGTATTTGAAAATTTCAGGAAAACATGTTTGGAATATTATAGATTGGATCCATGTCATTATTTTACATCTCCGGGATTATCTTGGGATGCAATGTTGAAAATGACTGAAGTCAATTTGGAACTCATTACGGATATTGATATGTATCAATTTGTTGAAAAGGGCCTTCGTGGAGGAATCAGTTACATAGCCAACAGATACGGCAAAGCAAACAACAAATACATGCAAAATTGGAATCCAAATGAACCCAGTAAACATATCATGTATTTGGATGCCAACAATCTCTATGGTTGGGCTATGTCACAACATCTTCCAACTGGGAATTTTAAATGGTTGAATAAACAACAAATAAAAAACAATTGGAAAACAGTTCCCAAAGATAACAAGACTGGATATTTATTGGAAGTTGATTTGGAATATCCTCATGAATTACATGACCTGCATAATGATTATCCATGTGGCGCTGAACAAATCAAAGTGACACAAGATATGCTGTCAGATTATTGTCAAAGAATTGCAGAAAAATTTGGAATCAAAAGTGGACAAGTCAATAAGTTGATTCCAACTTTGGCAAACAAAACAAAATACGTTTTACATTATAGAAACTTACAATTGTACCGTGAATTGGGTTTGAAATTGACTAAAATCTATCGTGTATTATCCTTTAATCAAAGTCCTTGGTTGAAGACATATATTGATTTCAATACTCGTCAAAGAACTAATGCAAAGAATGCTTTTGAAAAAGATTTCTTCAAATTGATGAATAATTCAGTGTTTGGTAAAACCATGGAGAATATCAGAAAACGGGAAGACATCAAATTGGTAACCAATGAGAAACAATTGATGAAAATGACTTCCAAACCAACTTTCATAAACAGCAAAATATTCAATGAAAATCTGGTTGCAGTCCATAAAATAAAGGAATCGTTAACACTCAACAGACCAGCATATGTTGGTATGTGTATCCTTGATTTGAGTAAAACATTGATGTACGATTTCCATTACAATTTCGTTAAAAAGAAGTATAGTTCAAAAGCTAAGTTACTGTTTACGGATACAGACAGTTTGACATATGAAATTGAAGCAGAAGATGTGTATGCCGATTTTTGGAAACACAAAGATATGTTTGACAACAGTGATTACAATGTGGATAACAAATATTTTGATGCAACTAATAAGAAAGTGATTGGTAAATTCAAAGATGAAGCTGCTGGTGTACCCATTGTTGAATTCGTTGGATTGAGATCCAAAATGTACTCATACATCAAAGACAACAATAATGGTGGAAAAACAGCCAAAGGTATCAAAAAGAATGTGATCAAAAATGATATTCAACATTCTGATTACAAAGATGTGTTGTTCAATGAGAAACAATTATTTCACCAAATGAAAACAATCCGCAGCAACAATCATCAATTGGGTAGTTACACAATCAACAAGACATCGTTGTCATGTTTTGATGATAAACGATATTTGCATCCAGATGGAATCTACAGTTATGCTTATGGGCATTGGAATACACATCCATCCAGGATGGCATTCAAACATTGGTAAACAAAACTTTGTGATCAAAACATTGCAACAAAAACTTGTGACAAAATTGTGATTTTATTGATTTTTTGATAAATATTTGATTTGGAGACTTTGACTCATCTTTTGTGATGAGATATTTAATTTCAATGTTTTTGGTGAATATTTGGTTTCAAGACTTTGACTCATCTTTTGTGATGTGGTATTTGGTTTGTTTTTTGTCAAATATTTGATTTCGAGACTTTGTATTATCTTTTGTGGTTTCAATATTTTTGAAAACATTTTTGTGTAATTATATTATATACTATAGTTATACAAAAATGAATCAAAAATTGAGTAAACCAAAAGATGTTTCCAAGCAGGTGGAATCATCTCTGTGTCAAAGCCTGCATTGCAAAGATGAATGTGAATTTTGTGGATATCATGATGAATCCAAAGTTGAAACACAACAATCAATGCCTGAATGTTGTGGATCACAAAATTTGAGAAACATGGAATGTCAAATAACGTGTGTTGCTTGTGGACAGGTTGTTGGTGAAGAATACAAAACAGAATACATCAATATTCATGCCAATTTGTTCAAAATATACAAGAAAACAGTGTATAATAGAAAATACCATTTGTCGCATACATTAGATCAAATTATTTTGAAAAACAAAGTTGAAATCAGTTGTTCAACCAATTTCAAAATTCATAAAATATTCGTTGAAATAAACAAAATACTGCCACAAATCAATGGCAAACGAAAGAGAATAATCAGTTTGAAATATCTTTTGCATAGAATATTGCAATTGATGAAAATTGATTCTTCCCAAATTGAGTTGACAAAATCCAAAAAAACAATGAAATTATACAATGTTTATTGGGATAAAATTATGGACATTATTGGCCCCTAAATCATGCACATTATTAATCATACATAAGTGAATATCTGATATTTTTTATCATATTTGTCACTCCATTTATCGACAATCGGCGAATTATCCAAAATGAAATCATCATTTTGAGTAAGCTTGTTTGTCAAATCATCTCTATCAAAATGTCCATTCATTTAATAAATGTCCGTAAGTTTGAAAAGCATATTGACATTGATACAACCTTATTTCAATATTTTTATGCTTCATATAAGCTTGAATTACGACAGAAACTGATGATATTGCCAATAATGAAGCTCCACTGGTTGCAATTGATGATGCAATACCACCAGTTGCAAACACAATGGATGAAATATTACCAGCAAACTCCCATTTTTTTAATCTTTTGTATGCACTTTTGTACATCCACATCTTTTTGTGATATGACATGTAATAAGCTTTCAATTCATCAGTTTCTTCATTTGATAATCGATTTGAAATATGATTGAAATCAATTATTAATTTCTTCTTTTGCATATATTATATGGTTATCTTATTTTTGATGCAATAATAGAGACCAGTTATTTGACCCAAAAACATGCATTTTTTCATCCAAGGATATGTTGTTTTCTCATTAATGGTGTACATGTATCCTTTGTCATGATGATATCTGTTGTAAAATTGGCCATAAGCATCATGTAGTATTCCATGAGACCTGATATATGGTTGCCAGCCAAATAATTTATGGAGAATAGCTGTTAACCATCCATCTCCAGGTCCAATTAATCCGATTCCATCATGAATTAACTCTTTGTAAACTTCATCAGGTAAACCTGTGTTGTAATATTTTTCATGCAAATATGTGAATATTACGATACTTTTTATCTTGCATTCCTGTCTGGGCAATATTGGAAGACTCAATTTACGGTGAAAATCTATCATTGATGTTTGAATGTGTTCTTGCAATTCTGACAATTCTTTCATTATACAATTTGATTACAATATTTTTATTCATTATTGTCAGGTAATTGTATCCTAATATATTCAACAAAATACTTCATTGTCCAATCAGATGGATGATTGTTGAAGTAGCAATAATAGTTTTCAAATGACACATCAAAGAAGAATTCCAATTGATCAAATGATGATGACACCAAATCGGATTTGGAATGATGATATCTGTCATTTCTCCTGATATATGTGTTTGTCACAATAATCTCTTGCAATGTATTGATTCCTTTAATGTCATCTTTACTCAATAATTTTATCCATGTGTAATTTGTTTTTGGTATTGTACCACTTTTTCTTCCTATTCTCATTGCAACTTGATTGTTGAGAAACGTTACAGCTTCCTGAGCTTGTTGAGCTTTAAACTGAGCCAGAGCTTGTTGTATTTGTGTTTCAATATATGGTTTGATGATGTCTTCATTGTTGTTAATTAATTGTTGGAGTGAAATTGCATGATTTGAATTAACTCCATCTTTTATCACCAAATGTCTGTTTTCTGTATCCAGATGACCATCAGCATTCAGATGAATTGGTTCTCTATATTTGAATCCAACTGGTAAATTTTCATAAGTTACTGTGTATTCTATTTTATTTCCATTTTCATCAAGAATATGGTTTCCATTTTCATCTTCAACGTATGGCATTATATTAATAGTGTTGATAAATAAATTTCAAAAGTTCCTGTGACTTCTTGGTTTATAGTTGGAGAAGTAAACCCTGGACGTCTTTTAAAAATCCCCATTTGAATTATCATGGGTTTGATTGTTGTATTTGTAGTTACAAAATTTCTCCCAATTTTCATATTAAATTGTATTAAATGGGAAAATAAAGTTTTACTGTTAGCAATGGCGACAAAAGAAACTTGGTATTGATTTTTTGTATTAATTACAATATTTTTTATTTTAACCGGGCCTAATGTTCCAAAATTGTAACCATGAACATTTTCAAAAACTCCATTTTTTATGTTGCCGTTAACAACACTTGAAGTTTCAATATTTGACAACCAACTTTTATTGTCAGCATGATATCTTTCAAAAAAATCAGAGTATAATACTTTCAATTCAAAAGTTCCATTAACAGCAGTTCCTGCTCCAATATTATCCAATATTGACATAGAATCAATACTGACAAATTTCCTTGATTTGGGCATATTAAACGTATTACTTCCATTGATTATGTTTCCTATTCTGTCATATGTGTCAGTGTTTGATGTTTGTCCTTGCAGTTTCCCCCTAATCAATATTTGTGCATTTGAAACTTGAATATTGCTTACCAAAACAACTGAATACACATTGAAATAAATATTTCCTGAGACAGGAATACTGAAATTGTGAAAAACACCACTGGCAATAGTTCCAGTGTATTTCGTTTTGAATAAGTTGGTAAAATAACCCAAATTCATTGCTTCAGAATCATATATCGGATTTATTAAACCAGAAATAATCTTATTATTCATATCCAAATTGACTTTCATCTCCATATCTCCATTTTTATATTCAAACATTACATTGTCCAAGCCATCATACACTCCTGGATAAACGCTATCTGACCAATCTTTCACCCCATAAACAACCAAATGACATTGTACTGGAGTCGCTGTAGCTGTTCCATGCATCGTCAAATAGATGTAATTTGGAGTTTGTTTGCTGTTGTTATTGAATTGAACCAATAGCTTGCTATAAGCAGTGAAATCACGCTGTACAGCTTTGTGGATGTATGCTTCAGATGCAGTACATGATAATTGAATATTAGTCATTTCTGGTGGGTAAAATTCAAACACAATTGTGTATGTTCCAATAGCAAGAGTATAAATATTGAAACCTATCCTTGATCTGTAATCATTACTTCCACTGTCTTTAATCAATGTGATATCATAAGCTTTTTTATTCTGATATGGGGATTGATTGAAAGCGGCTATTCCATACACTGTGATATTGTATTCTGAACTGCTTTCATCGGTATCTGTAAGATATTTGAATTCATTTGTTTTATGGCTGCTGACAAGATGACTTTGCTCCAATTTGTCATCAAAATATTTTTTGGTAGTAGCATCATTATCATAAGTTGGTTGAGCCATATCTTTGATTTGTTTATTATTCATATCAAGGTTTCCAGTCATTGCAACACTTCCATCTTTTTTCAAATATACACTCAAATCACTTCCAACAGATGGTATTTTAGCTATTTCTGTATCAACATATGCTTTAGTGGAAGCATCATTGGGATCGGAAGGATTTCCAAGAACGATTATTTTATGACCTCTCATATCTAATTCACCACCAAGAGCATTGGGTGTTAACCTGTTGAGAAAGTTATGATCAACGTAGTGTTTATTAACAGCATCGTTATCATCAGTTGGTTGAGCCATATCTTTGATTTTATGATTGTCCATATCGAGGTCACTATTGGAGACTTTTTGTAAATATTTAGTATCACAGAAACCTAAATTAACGACATCATATGTATTTTGTATATTGGCTCCAAGATTAGTAATTTGTTGATTACCCATATCCAGATTTCCAGTCATTTCAACAGTGCCATCTTTTTTCAAATATGTAGATAAATCAGGTGATGGTATTTTTTTAATCTCATCATCGACATATTTTTTATTCGCCGCTTGATCGTTATTATCAGGTTTTAAAACACTAATATCAAAAAATGTTTTCCGTCCAGTAATATGTTGTTCTGTTGATGTAACCATTATTTCACTTTTAGCTCGTCCACCATGACCATCAAAGTTTTTCAAATCTGGTATATTAAGATGAATGTTTTCATAAGACTGATGCTCAGTCAATAATCGAACATCATTGGAGCTACCAGCCCCGTCTGGTGTGTCTTGTAGATAGATACTATTGGTATGAACACTTCCACTGTTGCTGTAAATTACTGCTTTATTAGCTCGCACATCACCAGGAGCATTATCCAACAATTGTATTTGGCTCTTTGTGACAACATCATTGGGATCAGCTCCTTGTTTAACATTAACAAGTTTTTTGTTTTGTATATCATAATTGCCATTTTGGGTCAATTTAAACCCTATTCCTTGAGGCCCAGCGGCTCCTTGAAGAGGAACCGTTGTGAAAGAAGACGATGAACTATGTTCGTTGAATATTCCCATTTATATCATTTGGTTATATTGTTCCATAAAAATTCCTGTTAATTCTCTTCATGGGCTTATCAACATATAGAAATGAAAATGGCTCTTTGGTTGCTTTAATGTATTTATCCTTTTCGACACCCAACTCACGGGATATCAGACTTCTTTCATTGCTGCTAGGAAAGTCATAGACACAGAAATGAGAGCAATTGAGTCGAATATCTTTTGGTGTTTTGTAAAACGATTGGCTCAGATAAATAACAGAGCAGTTCTTGTGTCTGCCACGAATAAAATAATCAATCAATGGTTTCTGGTTTTTTTCACAAATAAAGTCATCAAATATTACTATCTTCTGGGCATCTTCATCCTTCAATTCCTCTACTGGAATTATATCATCATTGCTACAAACAAGGACATTATACCCGACACTATTTGATATATCAGTCAATGTTTGAATCATATCCTTGTATTTTTGTTGCTCCAAATTTTTGGCATATAAATGTATTCTATCATAATACAAAAGTGGTTTCATCAGCATATGGTACAATAAATTTGTCTTTCCAGATCCTGAATTACCACATATTAACATCGAAACGTGTTACTTGGCATGTAACCATACAATCTTTTGAAATTAGTGTTTTTATCATGTCTATCATAATTTGGGATTTCCATGTATATCAATACATTATATAAGTTGAGAAAAGTTAATATAAGTTAATAATATAATGGATTTACAGAGATTAAAACAACTATCTGAAGCCAAGATTAAGGCTGGAACAATAACCAAACAAGTTAGAGATACATTGAAGGAGTACAAGCATGATAAACAAGATTTACAACAAGGTTTATCAGAAACTTTCAAACCAATTATTAAAGCTCAAGAGGAAACAAAACAAACAATTGATGAAAAACAAGACAAACTGATTGAACAATTGGAGAAAAACCAAAAAGCGTTGACTTCAGGTTTGGAAGACATTGCTATGTTAACTTATCAACCAGAAACAAAACCACAACCACAATTACCAGAAGCAAAGCTACCAATTGGCTATCAACCAGCAATGTCAAATTTAGATGCTGGTTTTGATGATGATGAGTTCCAAAAATTGATGCAATACGATCTTGCACCTCCGAGTTCTGTTCTCCAAGCTTCTATGCAAGGAGATATTGACATCAAGGATTACGATGCTAATATTAGCTAAATGTTGAAAAAACTTGGAACAAAGAAGGGCCCCTTATCCAAGGGCCAAGGAAAGACCAAGAATAAAGACAAAATTGATAAAATAGATGAAGATATAAAATTATTACAAAAATACAGAGGGCGCATTAAAATAATCCCAGAAGGAATGAAAACCATCAAAAAAGGTTCTGGTTATACTCAACCAAAGAGAAATGCATACAAAATATCATCTTCTGGGAAATATGGTGGACTGATAATTGATATTCCAAAATTAATGGGACAACTCAGACTCGTGGCAACAAAAGATAAACGCAAAGTTATGGACAAAAAGGTTGATTTCGATACAATCGATTTATTGACCAAGAGATTTAATTCAAAGAAGAAATACAGTGATATTGCCAAAATGGTATTTGATGAATTGAACCAACTCAGTGAGATTCCAATCCATAAATCCAGCAAAAAATTCAAGAAATTGGGCTCTGGTGTTGTTTATTTCAATGATGCTAATGATTTTATTGACAGATTGGAATTGTTTGGTGGATCCATTTTGGCTGGCAATAATGGAGTCAAAGAGGAATTTTCACAAATAGCCCATAAATTGAATCAACTTGGCTTGATAAACAACAAACAACTCATTGATTTATTGCAACAATATATAATCAAATAATATATGCAAGAAAGGGCGATACATATTTCATCTGTTAACCGACAAAAAATAGGTCGAAGTCGGCCTGAAGACTTTATTATCAAATTTGATCCACCATTGAAGCTTGACACAACAATGAGACATGAGCTAGCTGTTGATCGAGTGTCAATGACATATTCATGGCATAATGTCAATGCAGGATACAACAATAATACAATAAAATACAGCCCAGATAATGGTACAAAATGGAAGACAATCACATTTGTTGATGGAATGTATTCATATGATGATCTTGATGATTATATCACTCAATCAATAATTCAAAATGGAGATAAACCATCTTCCAGCAAGGGCATCAATCTACATTTTGTGCTTTCATCATATAGAGTTGTCATTGAGCTGGACAACCAATGGAAGCTTGATATTAGAAACTCTAATTTTGGAGCACTTATTGGATTTGAACCAAAGTTAATTAACCAAACTGAACATGGGACAAAATTGCCAAATATTACCAATGATATTGACATTTTGAACATTAATTGTGATATAATAACTGATAGCCTCAGTGATGGACGATTCACAAATACACTGATAATGATACCCACTGACAATTTAACAAGGAGTTATCCCTTTACTTTTGAGCCAAAAAGAGCATTATTCAGTCCAGTTTCCAAATCAATTATTTCAGAAATGGGGATAACAGTGACTGACGCTTTGGGTCGGCCAATTGACTTGAATGGCATTGAGTGGTTCATGAGCTTGATTCTCAGGTCTAGTTTAATATAATATATCAATATATGGTACGACAAAGTGAATTTAAGCCACGTTTTGACCCAGAATTGGGTCGTTATGCGATAAAACATATCCATGGTGAAGGAATTATGGATGTTTTCAGATCAGTTGGATCAAAACTTTTCGGAAAAACAGCAAAAGAATTAGCTAAAAAAGGAGCCAAAACTGCAGCTGAAAAAGCAGTCACCAAAACTGGTGAGTTTGCTGGTAATAAAGCAGGTGATAAAATAATTCAATTATTGAGCAAAAAACAACCTTCCAAAACAAAATCAGTGACAATGAGCCAACCAAAAATGGAGCAGCCACTGACTGATTTTCAAATAGCTGAGAGAGTCAATCAGATGATATCCGGTGGAAAACTCAAAAGAAGGAGAAAATGAAAATAATGTAACATATCTGTATAAATGAAATCATACAGAAATCCAAAATACATTGAGAGATACGAAGATGTCTTCTTCCAATTGGAGACACCATTGAATACTGGTAATCCAGGAAATAATAGGTCACAAAAGAAAGATGGTTATCGTTTTGTTGTTGACAACACAGGAGAAGTAACACCATTTGATTGGTATAATGCAAGAATATCAGTTGGTTTTAAAGTCCAAAAAATGGACAACACTGCTATTGCAGCTGAAGACCATAATGGTATTGTAAATGGTTCACACAGTCTTATACATGATTTCGATGTAAGATTGAATGGTAAAATGGTATATGATTGTAATGATGCAAATCATTGTGTTAATATCAAGAATCTATTGGAATATAGTCCAGGATATGCTCAATCGACAGCAACAAATGAGTTTTTCTATCTTGATACAAACCGAAGTGCTGAAGAGAGACCTGCACAAGCTTTGTTCAACAAAGGATTTGCTGCAAGAAAAGCACTTTTGGGTCTATCAGTGGTTGTCAATACAGAAATACCATTGAATCGATACTCATTCTTTGAAGCATTGATGGATGACTTATTGCCATCAACAAGATTGGAAATAAATTTGCAGATTGAATCTGATACTATTCTAATATGGCAAGCTGGGGCTGATTGTCGTGTAATGATTACTAGAATGGAGCTTATTGTACCACGAATCACTTTCAATTCAGAGGGGCAATCACTATATATGAGTCAGTTTTTGAAGCCTCATAAATGGGTTTATTTGCGTGAAAATGTGGAAAGAAGCAATTCATCAACACAAAGAAGTGGTAATTTTCAGATAACAAGTGGGATTTCAAAGCCAAGACATGTGTTTGTTTTTATTATCAATGATGCAAATATTGGAGCACAAACAGCAAATCCATTTTTGTACAATACATTTAGTGTATCAACAGATCCCAGAACATTGCTGAATTGTCATTTATCTGTGGCTAATGGCAATGAATATCCTGATGTACATTACACTCCAGAGGCTGATTTGACTCGAGTTTACAGAGATGTCCTCAAATATGTGCATGCAAATAATGAATACAGTCAGGGGACTTTGTTGAATATCAATAACTTCAAAACACTATTCCCATTCTTGTATTTCGATTTAACAAAACAAAAAATGGATATCAAAGATGGTACCACAAAGCTGACATTCCACTATGAATTATCTGGTACAACTGCAACTGCATATTCAGTTTATACATTGACATTATATGAGCAAGATGCTGAGTTGATTCAAAAAGATGGCAAACTATTGTTTCGATAAATGGAATAAATTTTTAATGTAACTTTAGTTATATAAAAGATATGACAACTTATCATTCACATGGAGTAAACCTATCAATTGGGCAAAAAGATAAACTAGCAAAAGCATTAAAAAACAAATCAGTAATAACAATAAGATTATCAAATTCTGAATTAACTGGACCGGATCAGCTGATGTTAACCAAAACACAAATAAATAGGCTGAAAAAGGCAATGCAAAACAAAACTGGAGCAGATATTAAAATAAGCAAAACACAGATACGAAAAGCTGTACAACAAGGAGGCAGTCTTTGGTCATCATTATTCAAAATTGGCACAAGATTGCTACCAATGGCAACGAAAGCAGTTGGACCATTAGCTACTGGAGCACTTTCTGGGCTTGCAAATGTGGGAGTCAATAAAATATTTGGTAGAGGACAAGCTGGTGGTTTTCTCATTACTCAAAACAAAATTGATCAATTAATAAAATACAAAGATTGGCTCACTGAAGCACAAAAGAAGCAAATTGTCAATGCAATACATACTGGTGGACAGATTGTAATTAAACCAACTAAGACACAATAAGGAGGTTTTTTGGGGACATTATTGGCTTCAATTGGCATTCCAATGGTTTTGAATGCATTAATGGGTAAAGGGTTACAGGTGGATAGAAGTAGATCCAGAAGATCGGTCCCAGTTTTTGTTCCAAACACAACCAAAAAAGATGGTGGTTTGGTCCTACCAGTTAATTATAGGCCGCCTCCATTTTTCGGTACATGGGATCAATATGGCAAAGGGAAAAAAAAAACCAAAAAAGGAAAAGGTCTGTTGTTAGGCAAAAACAGTCCATTCAAGGGGATTCCATTAATCGGAGACATTCTGTGAAATTCATAAATAAACCACTCAGTAACTTTGAACTCATTGATTGGGTCAAAAAACTCAAAATAAAACACTTCAGAGGCATTTACAGCAGAGATAATCTACCAAACAGCATGAAAAAAGATGAAGTTGGTATCATTAACCTGGATTCACAGATTGGACCAGGTACACATTGGGTTGCCTATCGAAACGGAGACAAATATGTAGAATATTTTGATAGTTTTGGGCTAATTATGCCAAAAGAAATTATGCAATTCATGTCAACAAGTGGCAAACGATTAATGTATTCAGGTGATGAAATCCAGGAAAGAGATTCAGTATTGTGTGGCTATTGGTGTTTGTATTATTTATTTGAGAGACAAAAGGGTACAAGTATATTGAAAACAATCCACAATGCACATTTTGACATGAACAATCAAAGTGTCAATCATAATTTTATAATCCAATATTTTAAAAAATTATCTAATTAATTTGTATAATGGTTGATATAAGATATTGTGAAGAGTGTGATGAATACACAGAATTTTCAGGAAAATTATGTTTATGGTGTACATTGGTAACAGATTCTGAGTCAGAGGATTATGAGACGGATTATGAGTCTGACTCTGATGATAATTAATCTAATATAGTGATATAAAATGGTCAAATCATATTGTGTTAAACAAAAGAAAGAAACTGAATGTATTGAGCCTGCAGGTTACAAGCAAGCCAAAAATGGTCGGCTCATGTTCTTCTGTACATGTGCTGAATGTGGTATAACTAAAACCAAATTTGTTAAAAAACAGGGAAACTAAATAGCCCGTTCGAAGGGGCGGGCATAATGGATACTTTAGCATCAACTGGTGCTGATATGTTAATTCAACATGCAATACCATGGATGGGAAAGAAAGCAGTTTAAATGGGTCGATATTATGGGTCTGAAGCACTTAGAAACCCTAAATTGCAGAAGAAAGCTATTGATTATGCTATCTCTAAAGCAACACCTTTTGTTCAAAAGACTGGATCAGAGATGTTTGATAAATTATCAACCAAAGTAAGGCCAAAAAGAAGGTACAAAACTGACCGAAAAGAACTTGATGGTGGTAATTTGAATACAATTTTGGAACAACTCGGTACACCAGGTAAGGTTGCGTCGAAGTCAATGGATGTTGTTGGAACATTAATTCCATCAACAAATGAAGTCTTTGATAGATACAAATCTGGAGACATTGCCAAAAGTGCATTTAGCACAGATACTGGCATATTGTCGAGTCAATTTTGGTCTGGCAAGGCTGGGAAAAAGACATTAGAAAAATACAAAGATTATCCATGTGAAAGCATGGTAAAAGTTGGAAGCAAATATCACAACACACCGAAATGCTCAAGTTATGATGCAATTGGTTGGCACCCACCAAATTGGGATGAGTATGAAAAGGGAATCAAAGGACGACCCAAAAGCGGTGGTTCAATTGATATACACAAAATGATTGGTAAGCTCCCAAAACCCAAAGCTGGTTGGGTATTACCTGGTCATAAATACACTGGTCCATACAATGATTTGGAGAATCAAGTCAAATGGAATCCAAAAACTGGACAAATATTGGAAATATATGATAACCCAACAGGCAAAACAGATGCAATAGCCATGCAACATAATGTTGATTATTCAGTCTGCAAAGATGACAAAAAATGTAAATTAAAAGCTGACAAAAAGATGGTAAAGTCATTGGATGCTGTTCCATATTCCGAACGACAATGGGGACATTGGTTGGCAAGAAATGCAATAAATACAAAACAGAAACTGGGTCTTGGGGTTCCAAAAAACGTCAAAAGCCGTCGGGTAAAGAGGAAAACTGGCAAGAAAAATTAGCTAATGAGCTGCATAAACCCATAAGGCGTAACTTTACTCGGCGGCGTGTTATTGTAAATAATATTGATGAAATATGGGCTGCTGACCTTGTTGAAATGCAACAATTCAGTAAATGGAATAGAGGTAGTAGGTATCTTCTAATGACTATAGATGTTTTCAGTAAATACGGTTGGATTGTTCCATTAAAAGATAAAAAAGGTGAGACTATAACTAAAGCATTTCAAAGCATATTCAAAGAGGGTCGAAGGCCAAAGTATCTATGGACTGATAAAGGCTCAGAGTTCTACAACAATAAACATAACACTACACTGTATTCGACTGAAAATGAAGAGAAGTCATCAGTTGTTGAGCGCTGGAAGCGAACGATTAAAAATAAAATGTGGAAACGATTCACTGCTCAAGGCAATACAATGTATCTGGATATTTTGCCTGAAATATTGAAGCAGTATAATAACACTAAACACAGTTCAATAAAAATGACACCGACAGAAGCATCTAAGAAAAAGAATAAAGGGACTGTTTACTTCAATCTATTTGGCAATTTAACACAATCGTCATCCCAAGCAAAATTTAAAGTTGGTGAAAAGGTTAGAATATCAAAGTATAAAAGAAAGCTGTTTGATCGAGGTTATACAGAAAACTGGTCAGAAGAGGTCTTCATTATCGATAAAATTCAATACACCAATCCGATCACATATAAACTGAAAGATCTCAATAATGAAGAGATACAAGGCAGCTTTTATGAACCAGAATTATTGAAAGCCAAACAGGAGAAATTCAGAATCGATAAAGTTATCAGGAGAGATTACAAGAAGAAACAAGCTTTGGTAAAGTGGAAAGGATACAATGATACCTTTAATTCTTGGATCCCAATCAAGGATTTAGTCGATGTTCAAAAATAAATAAGCTCATTCTATTCGATACAGTCACGGCCTCACGAATATTCGATAGCGAGTCGATCCAATAAAAAAATCTATTGTTGTGTGCAAGATAAATGATATTCTTACCTCAAAAAGCGTCTACAAACATCAGAACGATGAAAGTGGAAAAATAAATGTCCAAAAAATCCCAAAACATGAACGAAAACATCAAAACACAAGCTCTTCACAAAATGGCGACAAAATGGCCGACACGTGTATTAACAAACTAGTGTCCAGTCCGCTTTGGGTTGTGTTATCGTGAACATGCATGAAAGCGCATGCGTGTTAATCCAAATCAAGCAATATTACGCAATATACAGAAAAATAGCACCACAAGTGTAGAAATTTCAGAACTGAGTGTAATATATAGGTAATCAGGCCATTATTATATTAGTTCACAAACTCTGGTGAAGCTTTAGGGTGGTGTCAGTTGGCCCCTGACTGAAACCTGTTTAACGGCTTGTGCAGATGGTGAATTACTGAGTAGTGTGGGATGTCTTCCAGTAGACGGTACCTCCAGGGTGAGCCCGCTCAGGCCCTACTGGTTTACAGCGGGGTGCTCAGAGTTCGTCCCAGGACTCAACCTCGGTCCCAGAGGTAAACTGGGAAAGGGACAGCCGCCTTGTCAGCGGCGGGAAAAAGACCTGGCTGGGGCCAGGCAAGTAAACAGCCAACTGAGCACCCCACGTTCAGGGTTTTGTCCATTTTCGTGACAAGTCACACAACGTCACGCGTGACAGTAACGGCATCCAGTCATACAACAACCATAAATTTAAATTATTTATGATTATTTTTTTCTTTATAACAGGTTAATTATATCCAAATTGATGTTCAAAAATATTGTATTCATCATTCAAATCAGCGATTGATGAGTTGGTTGGATTTAATCGATGATTGTTTGTGAGTTGGGGATCAGTTTGGTGTCATTTATGAAAGTGAGGATTTAGGTTTTTGAAAAACGAAGATAAAAATTTAGGTTTTTGAAAAACCGAGGATTTAGGTTTTTGACGTCTCCGTTGCAGGAGTTAGGTGTTGAATTCAAAGACTGAAATCCCAAGGTCATGCATAAATCCAAGATGGCGGCCAAAAAGGTATGAATTCAGTGATATTTTCAAAAGTGTGCTTATATGCCCAATTATCTAACTACTGTCATATCCGTCTGGAAAGGATTCCGAATCAAATTAATTTTCTCTTTCGATAATTAGTGAAATAATGTATGCAAATTGTATTGTCTCTTTTTCAGCCTTTTGGGAAGAGCAGCATGCTATCTGCCTTTTGTGAGATATTTGTGATATGTGCGCTTCTGAAAGATAAATCATTCTTTTAATTTTACAGTATTGTTATTCAACTTCCTTCCGAGACTGGCGCACATTTATAACAGTTGATCTTGTAAAAAGTCAAAAAAGCATCCTTAGCTTGTTTAGCGCTAAGGTAAGTTCATCCGTATTAAGTAAAATTATTTATATTTGAACTGGCGCTGTTATTATTATTAGTCTTGTGGTTCGAGCGACTTATGTACAGGAGATTAATATCTTATTTAAACAAACATCATATTCTCTCTGATCATCAGTATGGCTTCTGAGCAAAGCGCTCAACTCAACAAGCAATTATAGAACTTGTCGATAAGATTACTTCAGCAATAGAAAATAACGAATATACAATTGGTATATTTCTAGATTTATCAAAAGCGCTTAACACAGTTGATCATGAAATCTTAATCAGTAAATTGGAACACTGCGGAATAAGAGGAACACCGTCATAATGGTTTCAAAATTATCTAACAAATAGACAACAAATAGTTAAGTATAACAATGTATTATCAAAACCTAACACAATAAGATGCGGAGTCCCACAAGGATCTGTATTAGGGCCACTATTGTACCTTATATATATAAATGACTTTCATAAAAGTTCTAATTTATTTCATTATATTCTGTTTGCAGATGACACAAATCTTTTCTTTAAGCACAAAAATATAAATCAACTATTGCAAATTGCTAATGAAGAAATTAGTAAAGTATCCGATTGGTTATGCTCAAACAAACTAACCCTAAATACCAGTAAAACGACTTTTGTGATTTTTAAGACAAAGGGGAAAAAATTAGATATGCACTTAGGCGTTAAAATCAATCAACGAGATATAGAGCAGGTAAAATGGACAAAATTCCTAGGTGTTAGAATAGATGATAAAATTACTTGGAAAAATCACATTAACTACATAAGTAATAAGACATCAAAATTATCTGGTATTATAGCCAAGTTAAGACACTATGTAAACAAAATTACTTTAAAAAATGTTTACTTCACAATGATATATCCATATTTTACCTATTGTAATATTGTATGGGGTAGTAATCATGCATCCACACTAAAATGTCTTTACAAGGTACAGAAAAAAATTATTCGTCTCATGACTTTCTCAAGATACCAAGACTCAACTACTGCATTGTTCAAACAACTAAAAATACAAGACATATTCCAGCTTAATACTTTTCTAACTAGTCTTTTTATGTACTCACAAAGAACAGACATGTTACCAAATACTTTTAAAAACTATTTTGTACAAAACAAACAATTTCATCAGTATAATACAAGATCTTCAGCAAAGTTACATATTCGGTATACTAGAACAAATTATGGAAATTTCTCTCTGAAAGCTACAGGTGCTAAATTATGGAATAATCTCCCTGATGAGGTGAAAGATGCTAAATCCTACTTTTCATTTAAGCGGAAAGTGAAGCAGATCTATTGCTCGGACATCAGTACATAAAATTTAAATTACCGACATCGCCATCACAATCTTTTACTACTATAATCCTAATATTAATCTTCATATTAATTAGGTACGTATATATATTTGACAGGCAGGACAGCTATCAAATTATATAACAATAGAAAATATTAAGAAATAGGGGATCCCATAAAGAAAAGTTTGCAAAAACTTGCTGGGATCTCCTGCCAACAATATATATGTATAATGTAGAAAACCTATTGATTGTATAAAGAATGGGGCAAATTAAAAAATAAATAAATAAAAAAATGACTAAATAAAAAAAATAAAAAAAACCAACCATGCTGGTAAATAAAAAGCAACCATTTCATTGAATTTAGTTCTTTTCTCAGACTCATGCTGTGTTTACATCTGAGCGTTTTACCGAGGTATTGGAGTTTACTTACCTAGGTAAATATTTTGCGTATGTAAACGCCAACTGATACCATGGTCGTTCGATTAGCCCAGTAATCAGGCATGGTTAAGGTCGGTAACCAAGGTCGAGATGACAGATATATCCGCTTGCGGTCGCATAGTATTTCACATTCCTTGGTGTCCAGATTGCGTCAATCTCATTCGATCATGTTTTCGCAACTTCATTTTCACGTTTGTTTTTTATATTGCATTTGTATCCTCACGACGACGGACAACTCGAGAGATAAAGTTAACATCATTGCATTGCTAATTTGTTTGCCAATCCCGACCAACCACTCGGACAATGTAATCGAACGTACGTCTAGATATCCTAAAGTTCTCTTTTCCACCAATCTTCAACGAAATTTCCGTACAAAAGGGTGACCAGGCACGGCTAGCGCGCCTTGTCTTTTGAAGAGCAATTTGAAGGAAAATAAATCGCTTTCGCCTCGACTTCTTAAGGTGCTGCAAAAGTAAAAGCCGCTGAAATCTTGAGACTTGAGTTTGCAGCTCAAGAACAAGAGAATGAAACGAAAGGGCTACAAGAGCCACAGCTTCTCTTATAAACGCGGGCATTTTATGCATGGATTTTAGAATTTGCCGCCATTTCGATTTGATCGTGATCGTGGTTGATGACAGGTTTACTTCGGTTATTTGAGCCAGTATAAACACTGTACAAATGTACCAAGGTTTTGTCAGTAAATGATTACCTCGGTAAGTGTCCAAGTGTAAACACAGCATTATTCAGGAATAATCTCTGTAACAGTGTGGTTTTCTCACAGATCAAAGATACTGAGTCTAAGTTTTCAGATTGATCACACTCAGCGAGCTCTGATGGGTTCATTTCATTGCCAGGCTGTTTCTCAGTTAACAGTGAAGTACGGAAACGTTGAAATTTTTCTCTGGATGTTTTTTTAGGGCTATTTTTCAAAATTAAATTAAAATGCTAAAACTTGATTGAAAATTTAATAAAAGTAAAATTAAACTTACAACGCAAATTAGTTTCAAAGTAAAAATTGAAATTAAAGTCAAATACGGTTCAAAAACTACCATAGAATGGAAACCAATTGCATTGCTTTCGAAAAACAAACATTAAATAAAATCCAAATGAAATGCAGAAACAATTCTTATTTTCCCCTTGACCCACGGCTATCAATACGATGATTCCCTGCGAGTGGCGCGGTGATCTGAAAAACATGTGGTAGGGAATATGGCGCAGTGGATGGAGTTTGCGAACAAGCAGAGGGCGAAAAGGACTAAAACGGATAATATAGTGAATGATTTCAACCGAGAATAGATCATTGTTCAGAAAATGAGGTAAGTCGAAGGCAACAAAAGTATAGTCGTGTTGGCGCAAGAGAATATGTTCCGTTTGACAGCTATGATGGGCTTAATGTTCCGATCAAATATCACTGACTCTTTCCAAAAGTTCTTTGCTAACCAAATAAAGAAAGACGTGATTTGTGATATTTAAGCCGGAGAACGTGGCCCTTCATGTAAAAAGATGGGACAAATTCCACAGCTCAAGGTATTCTAATACCACGAGGTTAAAGATTTTTCTTTGACTTCGGCAATCCACATTTCCTTCACAGGACTAGCAAGCCCGAGGAACTAGTAGGACAGCAGCCCTCGATTTTTATAGCAACATGGTGTGTTTCGTGGGCATGAACTAAAACCTGAAAAAACGAAACGAAACCACCTAGACGAAAAGTAATAAAGGGGCTAAAATATAACGAAGCTGTGGTTCTTCGCTGCGCAAACGTCTTTGCTCGTATTTGGCATTGAACAAATCAACATTTGAACAATAGCCCTGGGCCACAAAACTATGAAGTGAGTTGAATCCGGCCAACTTAGCAGAACACTACAGGCAACTTTTATTCTGTGATGTGAACTCTAGACGGTTCGTAAAGTGCTCCATAAGATTTTTAAGTGTGGAGATAAGTCAAGTGTTTATTGGTTTCCGTAATCTTCGTCTTTTTGGCAGTTTTCGTTCGGAGGGGTGAATCCGTGCAACACTACAGCTCGCTACAAGACGACGGTTTCTAGCAGAGCATGGCTGATATTGATCGTTTGTCATGTTCCGCGTTCTATTCGAATTCCATTATAATCGATTCGTAAAGATAAACAGATGGGAGGGAATAAGCGAGGGTATCTTTTGGTTCTCTTCAAGAAGTTTCCATTTTCTTTACTGCTGGAAGATAAAAAAAGTGAGTCAACTCGCGAGGAACACATTAAGACGGCTTTGTTGTTTATCGAGTTAAGTCACACATAACTCTGTCATACTCTGTCATAGAAAAGGAAAAAGACGAGTTATATTGGTTTGTGTTGGATGAAAACACAAGTCAGTAACTCAACCTTCGTAATCTTTTTACATAAACCACTTTATCCTTTTAATAACCAAAATGAAGGGTCTTTTTTGTAAATTTACACGAAGTACACAGTGTATGCGTAAGAAATGAACGAGAACGAGAACCTTTCTCGTCCTGTCACCCAACCGGTGTCAAAAGGGGATTTGTGAAAGGAGAGGCTTTACGACTTCTGAGTACAAACTCTTCTAAAACATTATTTGAAGAGAAAATTAGAACCTTTAAAAAGCACCTTGCAAAGAGAGGTTACCCTAAAGGGTTTATCAAAAAAACCTCGCGGAGGTAAATTTTCAAAACAGATCACAAGCCCTCCAACAAAAGAATAAAGAAAATAAAAGAATCTTGCCGTTTGTAACACAATATCATGCATCAGTGCCAAACTTAAAGGAAATCCTTATGAGCAAATGGCATTTAATAGAACAACAACCAAAGCTCAGAGAGATTTTTAAGGAACCGCCACTAATCTCATACAAGAGAGGGCGTTCCCTGAAAGACATACTCGTTAGAGCAAAACTATAACTGAACATGGCTAAAAACACGCGAGTGGGAGTCGCGCAGGCCTATCTTCATTCCTTTTTACACTGAGTATGCTTATCAGATAGGCCCCGTCTCACGCAGTGAGAAACATTCATTGCGGTTTACCACACCAGCTAAACATATGCTGTGCAAACTGAACGAAACAGAGAAGAAAACATACGTTTTCTTGAATACAACAATCAAAAGAGTCATTCTGACTCGGCAATACGCAAGAAAACAACATCACAATCCTACATGATCAACCATCTTAAGGTAACATACCAGCATATGTTTGAAATTCAACGATTTAGCCATCACAGAAAACACAACTCAAGCTTAACCTGCAAGGATCGAAATCACAGTTATATGATTGGTCAATAGAGGAACCAATAGGAACAAGGGATTTTCGATCCTTCCAACGAGTATAAAATCTCAAAGAGGAGCGCGAACATTTGAAATGATACCGAGAACTCATCTCTATCATTTCTCAAAAAATCGGCAACTGAAGAGATCCACAAGATTAGGATCGAAACCGCGGTCTTGCCTGACCATCACTAAACAGAACATGTTGAGAACTTTACTAACGTCAGAAGGACTACTAGCTGTCCCTGGCACAAGCAAAGAAAATGCCTCTGAAACAGAAGAAAATCCAATGGAAGTAACGGAACCAAGTGAAAATGAAGACGAGCTCCTTGCCGGGCCCGATGAGTCGGACCACGAGGATCTTGAAAGCAGCCAAAGGCCGCCAAAAAAACAGCAGTACAAGGAGAGCAGGAAAGAGCCAAAACCCATGCAGCAGAGCAGAAAACGCAGTTACAGCCAAACACTGTCAGCAGAAGAGAAGCTAAATCATGCCGAAAAGGCGATAAAAGCACTCAAAAGGCACTCCGAAAGAGGAACATGCCCGGAATCATTGAAGTATACGGCATGAGCTCGCATTAGAGTCAAAACTGACATTAAACGCATCCGCGAAACTGCGGAACAAGAGTTCGTTAAGGCTCTAACTCGTTTTCATTACCGCGAAACCGATCGTTTTAGATCGGAAATCAAGCGTGAAAAACGACCTAAAGTTCCAAAGAAAACCACCAACACTGATGTAACTAGATTTTCAAAAACCAAGAAAGTAACACACTCGATGAATAGAGAGAGCAATGAAACAATGAGCAATATCTACAAGATAGCAGAGAACCTAGAAAAGAGAATAGCCGAGTTCAACGATTTAATGTCAACTGTAGAAGGCAAAGAAAATAAACAATTTAAACAGTACACATGCCTGTTCTCTGAGTCATTAAATAATGACGGGGCCAGACGGAAACAAGTAACAAAACACTTGTCGAACAGAAAGCGCAAAGACCGCAAACAAATCAAAAACAACAGAAATATAAATGCACAGTTTGAGGCAAACAAAAACCACATAAAAAACCTCTCCAACAAAGATCTTACCAAAGATCAAATTAACTTATTAGCAAAAAGGCTTAAATTTATCCCTACACCCGTGACTAACGAAAAACAAATGCAACTACAACTCTTGCGTGACTTTGAGAATTTCGCAAGAAGAATGAGACTAAGATATATGTTTCACGGGCAGGATAAAGAACCACATCCGTTCCATGTCAAATCTACGTGGAAACCACCAATACAACGATCAGTTGCCCTAGAGAGTTATTTAGAAGAGGTTAAAATACAACTTGCAGAAACCAAACCCACAAAGCCAAAACATAATCTGCCAACAGCCGAACAAAAGGAACTCAAGGCCTTAAAGCACGACAAAGAGATCAACCTTAAAAAGGCAGATAAAGGGACGACCACTGTTGTACTCAGCATACAAGACAAAATCAAAGAAGGTCAAATTCAACTAGATAACAAAGAACACTACAGACCACTTGAAGAACCAATGGTAGAGGAGACAAACCGCAGAGTTCTAAAACTAGTTAATGAACTCTACCACAAAAACCACATAGACGAAACAACTAAAAAATGGCTTTGTGAAAGATCAAACCCGCCTCGAATTCCGGTCTTCTACACACACAATATCGGGATGTGATGGCCCTACAGAGAAACTATCATCATTTGTTGATAGAATTCTTCAGCCTATAGCACAACAGCAGAGATCATATCTCAAAGACACAACTGAATTCATTAACTTCATAGAGAGAACAAAAGCCCCAAAGGGGATTTTTCTTGTTTCAATGGACGTAACGAGCCTATATACAAACATACCACAGGAGGAGGGAATCCAAACAGTATGCAGAGCATACGATGCATTCTACGAAAATAAACCTCCTATCCCTACTCCACTACTTAAAGAAGCGCTCAGGCTTATTTTACAAGAAAATTCATTCCAGTTTAATGGAAAGAATTATCTCCAAACACATGGAACAGCCATGGAAACAAAGATGGCAGTCGCATTTGCCAATATTTTCATGGGCAGAGTTGAAACAGAAATCATGAGCCAAAGCGCAATCAAACCGCTCGTTTGGAAACGCTACATTGACGACATATTCTCCCTCTGGAACACCAACAGAGGAGAAATTACGCAATTCATTGAACAAGCAAAAAAACACCACCCTACAATCAAATTCACGGCTGAAGTTTCAGATACCGAAATAACTTTCTTGGACACCATTATCTACAAAGGCGCAAGATTCGAGACAAAATCAGTACTTGATGAGCGAACCCACTTCAAGCCGACTGAGACATTTCAATATACACATTTCTCGTCCTGTCACCCAACCGGTGTCAAAAGGGGATTTGTGAAAGGAGAGGCTTTACGACTTCTGAGTACAAACTCTTCTAAAACATTATTTGAAGAGAAAATTAGAACCTTTAAAAAGCACCTTGCAAAGAGAGGTTACCCTAAAGGGTTTATCAAAAAAAACCTCGCGGAAGTAAATTTTCAAAACAGATCACAAGCCCTCCAACAAAAGAATAAAGAAAATAAAAGAATCTTGCCGTTTGTAACACAATATCATCCATCAGTGCCAAACTTAAAGGAAATCCTTATGAGCAAATGGTATTTAATAGAACAACAACCAAAGCTCAGAGAGATTTTTAAGGAACCGCCACTAATCTCATACAAGAGAGGGCGTTCCCTGAAAGACATACTCGTTAGAGCAAAACTATAACTGAACATGGCTAAAAACACGCGAGTGGGAGTCGCGCAGGCCTATCTTCATTCTTTTTTACACATTTAAGCAAAATACTTCAAATGTTGTCTCTTGTCTTCCCAGATCGTTTTATTTCCTTTTAAGGACACGTTTGTTTCTGTTCGGATACTTTAGCTGAAAATGTAAGTTGCAGAACGTTCTACGTCCTCGAATTTACTTGTTAATCGCTATACGGAAATGCTAGTTCTTCCCTTTTTTCGCATTTTTAAAGACATATTTCCCCCTTTAAAAACGAAAGGAATTAGTTTTGTTCACAGTGTTACGAAATTTTGATCTCACATCTTGGCGAATAAACTTAGGTTTTCTCAGTTTACGAATAAATCCAAATGTTTTAGCCGATAAAGGCCATCCGAACAGATATCCAGTGGAAAATGAACCGTTACAATCCCTGATTCTTATCAGACATTACTGACGCTGACAAATCCGTGAGAAGAAATTCTCCTCAACTAGTCTGTTGCCGTTATCATATATGCCGACTGTCGCGGATTATCCGGGAGTCTACCGACACGGAAATTATCTTCCGGTCTAAGGTACTGGTCACCCTGAAATCTCCCATATAAAATCCACTTTTTTTTAAATCCACAAAATTCCGTTTCTTCTAATTCATGGTACGGCTACTAGATGCACTTTTGTCTATGTTTCACCCAAGCTTTTATAACGTTCAGACAGAAAGCACAGGAAATGGGTCGATTTGCCGGGAAAGTGGGGGGAAAGGGGAGGGAGAATTTAGGCTGGAAAGAGAAGAGATCTCCAGAAGATTTGTTGGTATCCCTGCGCTATCCCGCGACTAACACCACATTCTGTGAGGTGAGGGGAAGTAAATTTGCTGTGACTGACGGCTTCTTCTATTTCAGTTTTCTGTTTGTCGTGTTTTTCGCATTATTCTTAAGCTAGCTTCACTTTTTTAAAAAGGGCAACTGGTCTTGCTAATATCTTATGCCAATAAAATAATAACACAACCTTGTTCCCAGGTTCCTCTCTCTTCGAGGGAGAAAGAGAGAGGGCCCTGGGAACGAGTTTATTTTTACAGCACTAAAAAAATGGCGAATGCAGCTGTTGTTTGAGTTGCAGCGCTCTTTTCGCCGGACGAACTACCAGAGCCGAACGGTGGAAATATTTTGGAGTGTTGAATAACAACAACCATTTCGCTGAAAAAATTATTGCTGTTTACGTATATTTAGAATTTTTTAATTTATGACCGTGTGAATGTTGCAAATTGAAAAAAACGTAATGTGGCTACATAAATACTGCCAAATTGTGCCCAATGAATGCCCACATTTTAATTGCGATAACCTACAGACTCACAGACGCGCTGTTGAAACAGCTGACAGGTTAAAATGGGTATATTTAAGCAAGTACGCTGGTAAAACTTTGTTTTTTGCAGTGTAGTCACCTCGAAATCTGGTTTGTAACCTGAAGGGCACCACATCTAACAAAAAAATTAAACAACGACCGGTCTCATTAAAACCCAGTTCGTTTGTCAGTGAAGCAACTGCGTTTTCTGATTTGAAGCCGTTTAGGAAACAGCCAAAAATGGCGAACTGGACTGAAAATAGGAACTTTACGAGCACGCTGAGACAAGCAAACATAATTCCAACAGGAGTAGCTGTATCTTACGCTACTTTGAACGTTTTTCTTTCCATCATTGCGTCTCTGGGTAATGTTCTGATCCTCAGTGCTCTTCATAAAGCATCTTCTATTCATCCACCAACAAAACTGTTATTTCAATGTCTGGCAGCAACTGATCTTTTAATTGGTCTCGTATCACAACCGCTCTTTGTCATCCTCTTGCTGAATGCTGGCGGCATAAAGATCAACTTCAACTTCAACTCCATTCAACAGATTATTCAAATAAATTATGGTTCAAGCTTTTTTCTTTGCGGAACGTCGATCGCGACCTCGACCGCCATCAGTGTTGACAGGCTTCTCGCCCTGAAGTTGGGACTCAGATACAAAAACGTCGTAACACTGAGGCGAACTCGTGCACTCACTGTTTGTATTTGGCTATCTGGGATATCAGTTGGATTTATTTACTTCTTTTGGATTCATTTGTTACATATCTTCTTCGCTATAGCAGTTGTGCTTTCAGTCGTCTTTTTATCTATCTCAATATTCTGTTACACGAAGATAATTCTCACATTGCAGCAACACCAAGTTAAGGTGCAAGACCGCCATAATCAGCAAGGAATGACGCCACAGAATGTCGGAAAATACAAGAAGACGGTTTCTAGCATAGCATGGGTGCAGTTGGCATTGGTTGTTTGTTATGTTCCCTTTTTAGTTTCCATCATAATAATCAGAGTAAGTGGATGGACTGGTGTGAGAGGGGAAATCGTTTGGGCATCTACAGGAAGTCTTCTTTACTTAAATTCGTCTCTCAACCCGATTCTTTACTGTTGGAAGATAAAAGAAGTAAGGCAACTCGTGTCAGACACATTAGGACAGTTTTGTTGTTCAAGTAATCGTTGCCTTTATTAGGGACCGAGGAAGATAAGCGGAAACCCGGCGCAACGATCGTTTACAATATTAAAGCAAGGGTAAGATAGAATACTGATAAGATAGGCTGATCAAAAAGAATCAATGGAAACAAACGTAACCAGACAAAACGGTCTATCACGGAAGGTTTACAACTGAACAAAAAGGCCTATCTGTAGAAACAACGAGCCGAATAGTTGGTAACGAGAGCGAAGCTTACCGACTCTGGGTTCGTTTAGATTTTAGAAGGGACGCTGACAATGCTGAAAACTTGTTATGAAAACAATTTACTTTTGAATACATGCATTCGCAGACCAGCGTTTGGCATCTGTTTTATTGTTGTTTGTTTTAAACCATTGGGGTCTTCTGCAAAAGGACTATAACCGGCAATTATACCTATGTACGTGCTAATTTATTCATCCTTCGGTGTGCTTGCAATTCATTCATGTCGGCTGGTTAATGAATAAGAAAGCTGTGAGTGATCGTTAACTAGACAATAAGACATTGTGTAATAAAATAAATAGGTACACTGGCCTTGATACAAGGGTATAAAAACATAACAACAGCTCTTAACAATCTATGGCATTATATAAAGAAATGAAACAGTTCTAAAAATATTACAATGGCAAACACCTGCTAGTTCACTGAATGTTTGTTGAAGAACACTTTCCGGACTAATTGGTTGTTATTAAAAAGTAGCTTATCATAAAAAGGGAATTCCACATGTTTGATTGGTTTAGCGGCTGGGTATAAATACCATGCAAATACGGTAAGAGTACGCATATTTGAAATAAAGAAAATATTTCCAAAATTAGCAAGATATAGGGATTCGGTCGTGTTGTTTTTAATAGAACAGTTGTGCATCCGCGCTTGTTCGATACAAGTATCATCTCGTATCCAACGCACGCTGGTAGAGTAATTGTTTAATATGACAGTTGACTGTAGCAAGACAGCGAGAAGGGGGAGGGGGTGGGGGTGGGGGGCGAGAGGCACTCAACGGAGTTTTTTTTTTCAGGGATGCTCCGCCCCGAAACCCAAACCCTTATTCTTTTATATAACATTTTTGACAGAAAAGGTAACCCCTTTTGTAGTGCTGTAAAACCTTTCTATATTAGCCCTAACAAACTAGACCTTAAAACAAAATACCCCAATAAAACAGCTCCCCAAGAAAACAACGTCAACACGTAAACCCCCGACAGAGTATCATTGATGATCCTTCCTTGAAAAAACAAGAAATCTGCAGCTGCCTTACCCATCCCTTCTCACCTGAAGAGGCCTGGGCTCCCCTTATTTATTTTCTTTGTTTCCGAGCTTGGGAGGGCTTCGTAAATCGGTCAGTGGGGCGGCAACGCCAACGAATTTCAACTTGTTCAACTTGTACAAAAACGCAATCTGCCCAGGATCCAACTTGGTAGGAGTGGCGTTCAAGTTAAGCAAGAACGGAATGAAAAATTAATTGTCGTGTGCTTTCGTTTTCCACAAAACCTTGAATTTGGTTCATTCACCTCGTTGTTTTGCAGCAAGAGAAATGTACCAAAACTTAAAACGCACGTGCAGAGTGATTGTTTTTCGACGTCAAACCTATTATTTTGAGATGTTGTCGTCGCGGTTGCCATCGTCGTAGCTTTTAAATTAGCGACCTTAAGATTTGACTACGAGTACGAGTTCGACTTTTCAAATCTAGTTTACGTGGTTTAGATAATCGCTTCTCAAACTCATTAATAATTCATCAAGAGAAAACAAAGAAAATAACTACCGTGACCGTGGTTTGGATATGTGATCCTAATTACCATAAAATTTTGCCAACTTCAGCCTTGAATTTTTCAAAGAATTATTGATCATTTGAGAAGCCACATTAAACACTCGAAAGTGTGTTTAATCGGCTGCGCCTCGTTTTTTCAACCTACCTCTCAGTGTTTAGATATCTGATGAAACTCACCTTCTCGTGTTTGATATATTACTTTCACACCAATCTTGTTTCTAGTATCTCCCTATCTGCTGGAGAAAAACGGAAAAGAGCGAGAGTTATGGGGATGTGCCTGATTTGAAATTTGAAAGTCATACTCCATCAATTCTACAAGTACCTTAATGACAACAATCTTTTAGCCAATTGTCAATCTGGCCGTTCAGATCTCTTCATAGTACACTAGCAACTTTCCTAGAAGCTATCAACAGCTGGTCTGTCAATATAGAAAATGGTTTCATCTTAAAGAAGGCTTTCGACACGATAGACCATAACATCCTTTTAAGCAAGTTAGTTAACTACCGAGTTCATAGTAATGATGACTTTTGTGAACGTTGGTAATTGGCATAAGAGAAAAAAAAATTAAACACCGCATACAAATAAGAAGGATGTTTTATCGACCATTTGATAGGTCAATAGGCTTATGAATTATTACACCAAGGCGGAGCCGAGTCCTTATTCTACTGATATGGTTAACAGCTATGCGTCTACACGGCAATTACTTTTACACATTCCGTCTCAAACAAGTTAATAACATACGATACTGCATCTTCAGCTGGGAACCTGCGTTTGACAGTCTACAAGCTCAAAGAATCTACTTCGTGGCGATATCAGTTATCTTAATTGTCATCCCCTTGGCAGTCATTACGGTTTTGTATTCACTCATTTTCAGGTCTATAATAAAACAGAGATCACTTTGGAAAACAGTGTCCTCATTCAGAAGGCAAAGGCGAAAAGAAGACACTAAGATCATTAAGAAAATTCTGGCCATCATAGTTTTATTTGTTATGTGTATACTTCCTGTAGATATCACTGGATTGTTACACCTTTTTGCGTGGCAGGAAAATATTCCTTGTGGAATAGACCATTGGAGCTTTGCAGTCAAGTTCATATTTTACTCCAACGCATCGCTTAATCCATGCGTTTATTTTCTTCTGAATGAAAGATATCGTCAGAGCCTTTGGAATCTTCTAAAATGTCGGGATTCCCAACCAGAGAGCCAAGCGACGATGTACGACATAGGCCTACGAATGTTAAAGTGAATATGTTTCAATTCATGTCGAATCGTTCAAGGGTCGAGTGAAAGCCAAGTTTATATTTTACTCCAACGCATCGCTTAATCGATGCATTTATTTTCTTCGGAATGAGAAATATCGTCTAAAATGTCGGGATTCCCAACCAGAGAGCCAAGCGACGATGTACGACATGGCCCTACGAACATTAAAGTGAACAAGTTTCAATTCATGTTGAATCGTTCACGACTTTTTTTGTAGGGTCGAGTGAAAGTAAAACAATGGTTACTCTTCGGCCAAAAAATTATATTTACGGTGGTTTTTCGTGGGATTCTGTGAACAGTTGTCAAATTGGAATCCCTAGCAATTCGACTATTTTAAAAGAGCCATAACATAGCTTTCAGGTCATATCCGTCTGGAAAGGATTCCGAATCAAATTAATTTTCTCCTTCGATAATTGGTGAAATAATGTATGCAAATTTTATTGTCTCCTTTTCAGCCTTTTGGGAAGAGCAGCATGCTATCTGCGTTTTGTGAGATATTTGTGATATGTGCGCTTCTGAATGATAAATCACTCATTTACTTGTACAGTATTGTTATTCAACTTCCTTCCGAGACTGGCGCACATTTATAACAGTTGATCTTGTAAAAAGCATCCTTACCTTCTTTAGCGCTCAAGTAAGTTCATCTGTGTGAAGTAAAATTATTTATATTTGAACTGGCACCGTTACTATTAGTCTTGTGGTTCGAACCAACCATGCTGGGAAATAAAAAGCAACCATTTTATTGAATTTATTTCTCTACTCAAACTCATGCTGTGTTTACACTCGAGCGTTTTACCGAGGTATTGGAGTTTATTTACCTAGGTAAATATTTTGCGTATGTAAATGCCAACTGATACCATGGTCGTTCGATCAGCCATGTGTTAACGTCGGTAACCAAGGTCGAGATGACAGATATATCAGCTTTGCGGTCGCATAGTATTTCGCATTCCGTGGTGTCCAGATTGCGTCAGTCTCATTCGATCATGTTTTCGCAACTTCATTTTCACGTTTGTTTTTTATCTACCTACGAGTCATGGCAAAAGACAAAGACATTAATCCTCACGACGACGAACAACACGAGAGGTAAAGTTAACATCATTGCATTGCTAATTTGTTTGCCAAATCCCGACCAACCACTCGGACAATGTAATCAAACGTACGTCTAGATATCCTGAAGTTCTCTTTCCACCAATCTTCAACGAAATTTCCGTTCAAAAGGGTTTCAAACCAAAATTAGTTTCTCGGCCATGACCAGGCGCCTTGTCTTTTGAAGAGCAATTTGAAGGAAAATAAATCGCTTCTTAAGGTGCTGCAAAAGCAAAAGCCGCTGAAATCTTGAGACTTGAGTTTGCAGCTCAAGAACAAGAGAATGAAACGAAAGGACTACAAGAGCCACAGCTTCTCTTATAAACGCGGGCATTTTATGCATGGATTTTAGAATTTGCCGCCATTTCGATTTGATCGTGATCTTGATTGATGACAGGTTTACCTCTGTTATTTGAGCCAGTATAAACAATGTACAAATGTACCAAGGTTTTGTCAGTAAATGATTACCCCAGTAAGTGTCCAAGTGTAAACACAGCATTATTCAGGAATAATCTCTGTAACAGTGTGCTTTTCTCACAGATCAAAGATACTGAGTCTCAGGTTTTCAGATTGATCACTCAGCGAGCTCTGATGGGTTCATCTTATTGCCAGGCACTTTTTCAGTTAACAATGAAGTACGGAAACGTTGAAATTTTTCTCTGGGTTTATTTTTAGGGCTATTTTTCAAATTAAAATTAAAATGCTAAAACTTGATTGAAAATTTAATAAAAGTAAAAGTAAACTAACAACGCAAATTAATTTCAGTAACTAAAAATTGAAATTAAAATCAAATGCGTTTCAAAAACTACCATAGAATGGAAACGAATTGCATTGCTTTCGCAAAACAAACATTAAATAAAATCCAATGAAATGCAAAAACAATTCTTATTTTCCCCTTGGCCCACGGCTATCAATACGATGATTCCCTGCGAGTGGCGCGGTGTTCTGAAAAACATGTGGTAGCGAATATGGCGCAGTGGATGGAGTTTGCGAACAAGCAGAGGGCGAAAAGGACTAAAACGGATAATATAGTGAATAATTTCAACCAAGAAGAGGTCATTGTTCAGAAAATCAGTTCCGTAGTAAGTCAAAAGCGGCAAAAGTATAGTCGTGTTGGCACAAGAGAATATGTTCCGTTTGACAGCTATGATGAGCTTAATGTTCCGATCGAATATCACTGAGTCTTTCCAAAAGTTCTCTTCTAACCAAGTAGATATAAAGACATGATTTGTGATATTTTAGCCGGAGAACGTGGCCCATCATGTAAAAAGATGGGACAAATTCTACAACCCAAGGTATTCTGTGTGGGGTTTATTAAAAAACAGGACCCTGCAGAAGATGAGGAAAACGATACCGACCCGGACAGGGAACAGGTACGCAACAGCAAAATGGTCGTGGGTTCATATACCACGAGGTTAAGGATTTTTCTTTGACGACGTCAATCCACATTTCCTTCGCAGGGCTAGCAAGCCCGGGGAATTAGTAGTACAGCAGTCCTGATGGCACTCATTAAAAATAACTTCACTCGATATTTATAGCAAAATGGTGTGTTTCGTGGGCATGAACTAAAACCTGAAACAACCAAATGAAACCACCTAGACGAAAAGTAATACCTTTAAAACTTACCGAGAAGGGGCTAAAATATAACGAAGCTGTGGGTTTTCGTTGTGTAAACGTCTTTGCTTGTATTTAGCATTGAACAAATCAAAATCTAAACAGTAGCCCTGGGCCACTAAACTATGAAGTGAGCTGAATCCGGCCAACTTAGCAGAACACCAGAGGCAACTTTTTTTCTGTGATGTGAACTCTAGCTGCTTCGTAAAGTACTCCACAAGATTTTTAAGTGTGGAGATAAGTCAAGTGTTTATTGGTTCGGTAATCTTCGTCTTTTTGGCAGTTGTCGTTCGGAGGGGTGAATCCGCGCAACACTACAGCTCGCTACAAGACGACAGTTTCGAGCATAGCATGGCTGATATTGATCGTTTGTCATGTTCCGTGCTTTATTCCATTATAATCGTAAAGATAAACAGATGGGAGGGAATAAGCGAGGGTATCTTTTGGTTCTCTTCAAGAAGTTTCCATTTCGAAACTCGTCTTTAAATCTGTGATTCTTTACTGCGGGGAGATAAAAGAAGTGAGTCAACTCGCGAGGAACACATTAAGACGGCTTTGTCGAGTTAAGTCATACATGTCTATACTCTGTCATAGAAAAGAAAAAAGACGAGTTATATTGGTTTGTGTTGGATGAAAACACAAGTCAGTAACTCAACCTTCGTAATCTTTTTACATAAACCACTTTATCCTTTTAATAAACAAACTGAAGGGTCTTTTTTGTAAATTTACACGAAGTATGCGTAAGAAATGAACGAGAACGAGAATATTTGAGCAAAGAACTTAAAATGCTGTCTCCTGTGTTCCCAGATCGTTTTATATCCTTTTAAGGACACGTTTGTTTCTGTTCGGATACTTTAGCTGAAAATGTAAGTTGCAGAAAGTTCTACGTCCTCGAATTTACGACTAGTTGGTCGCTATACGGAAATGCTAGATCCCCCCCCCTCCTTTTCGCATTTTTAAAGACATTTTTTCCACCTTGAAAACGAAAGGAATTAGTTTTGTTCACAGTTTTACGAAATTTTAATCTCACATTTTGGCGAATAAACTGTAGGTTTTCTAAGTTTACGAATAAGCCCAAATGTTTTAGTCGATAAAGGCCATCCAAACAGATATCCAGTGGAAAATGAAACGTTATAACCCCTGATTCATATCAAACATCGCTGACGCTTACAAATCCATGAGACGAACTTATCCCCAACTAATCTGTTGCTGTTATCGTATATGCCGACTGTCTCGGATTATCTGGGAGTCTACCGACACGGAAATTATCTGCCGGTCTGAAGTACTGGTCACTCTGAAATTTCCCATGTAAAATCCACTTTTTCTTTAAATTCACAAAATTTCGTTTTTTCTAATTCATGGTTATTCATGGGCGGGAAAGAGAAGCGATTCAGCTCCAGAAGATTTGTTGGTATCTCGGCGTTTTCCCGGCTAACACCACATTCTGTGAAGTGAGAAGAAGTGAATTTGCTGTGACTGACGGCTTCCATTATTTCAGTTTTCTGTGTGTCGTGTTTTTCGCATTATTCTTAAGTTAGCTGCACTATAGTTTTTAAAAAGGACAACTGGTCTTTCTAATATTTTATGCCAATGAAATAATTGCACAACCTTGTTCCCAGAACCCTCTCTCTTCGAGGGAGGAAGACAGAGGGCCCTGGGAACGAGTTTGACAATTGCGGCACTAAAAGATGGTGAATGCAGCCGTTATTTGAGTCGCAGCGCTTTTTCCTCACCAGAGCCGAACGGTGGAAATATTTTGCAGTGTTAAATAACAATAACCATCTCTCAGAAAAAATTATTGCTGTTTACGTACATTAAGAATTTTTTAATTTATAACCGCGTGAATGTTGCCAATTGGAAATAACTGCCAGATTGTGCCCAATGAATGCCCACATTTTAATTGCGATAACCTACAGACTCAAAGACGAGCTGTTGAAACAGCTGACAGGTTAAAGTGTATATTTATTAAATGGCATATTTAATTAAGTAAGTACGCTAGTAAAACTTTGTTTTAGCAGTGTAGTCACCTCGAAAGCTGGCTTGTAACCTGAAGGGCACTACAACTAACAAAAAATTAAAGAACTACTGGTCTGATTTCGTTTGTCAGTGAAGCCGAACTGCGTTTCTGATTTGAAACCGTTAAGGAAACGGCCAAAAATAGCGAACTGGCCTGAAAATAGGAACTTTACGAGCACGGTGAGACAAGCAAACATAATTCCAACAGGAGTAGCTGTATCTTACGCTACTTTGAACGTTTTTCTTTCCATCATTGCGCCTCTGGGTAATGTCCTGATCCTCATTGCTCTTAACAAAGCATCTTCTATTCATCCACCAACAAAACTGTTGTTTCAATGCTTGGCAGCAACTGATCTTGTCATTGGTCTCGTATCACAACCGCTCTTTGTCATCCTCCTGCTGAATGCTGGTGGCATAACGAACAACCTCAACTTCAACTTCGTTCAAAAGATTATTCAAATATATAATGGTTCAAGTTTTGTTCTTTGCGGAACGTCGATCGTGACCTCGACCGCCATCAGTGTTGACAGGCTTCTCGCCCTGAAGTTGGGACTCAGATACAAAAACGTCGTAACACTGAGGCGAACTCGTGCACTCACTGTTTGTGTTTGGCTAGCTGGGATATCATTTGGATTTATTTACTTCTCATGGCTTTTGGATCCATTTGATACGTATAATTTTCGCTACAGCAGTTGTGTTTTCAGTGGTCCTTTTATCTATCTCAATATTTTGTTACACGAAGATAATTTTCACATTGCAGTAACACCAAGCTAAGGTGCAAGACCGCCTTAATAAGCAAGGAATGACTCCACTGAATATCGGAAAATACAAGAAGACGGTTTCTAGCATAGCGTGGGTGCAGTTGGCATTGGTTGTTTGTTATGTTCTCTTTTTAGTTTCCATCATCGTAATAAAAGCAAATGGATGGACTGGTATGAGAGCGGAAATCATTTGAGCATCTAGAGGAAGTCTGCATTACTTAAATTCTTCTCTCAACCCAATTCTTTACTGCTGGAAGATAAAAGAAATAAGGCAACTCGTATCAGACACATTAGGACAGTTTTGTTGTTCAAGTAATCTTCGTTGCCTTTATTAGGGACCGAGGAAGATAAGCGGACACCAAGTATATCAATCGTTTACAATATTTAAAGCAAGGGTAAGATGGAATACTGATAAGATAGGCTGTTCGAAAAGAATAAATGGAAACAAACGTGCTTGAAATTCATTCATGACGGCTGGCTATTGATTAAAAAAGCTGTGAGTGATCGTTAACTAAACGGTAAGACATTGTGTGATAATAGCATACAAGGAAAACATAAACACATTTTTTAATACACAGACTTGAATGCTTCTCGTTAAACAACAATTTTTTTAATTTTAATTCTAGGAAAGTCAAGCTCCGTTTAATGCAGTTGGAGTAGTACCATGGATGATTCGCTTGAGAACTCAACGAACCCAAACCCCACTGGACCCAAATGCATGCCATTCACAAAAGATGAGCCTATGGAAAAAAAAACTGGTCAAAGCAGCTTGTTACTCTATCATTATGCTGTTTTCACTGCTCGGAAATTCTGCACTCATCGCCATCATTGCCAGATACAAACATATGCAAACGACTACCAACTTGCTAATCGCAAATACGGCCATCTCAGATTTAATGGTATCGGCATTCGCCGTTCCGCGAGAGCTCGCGCAAATCTTCACCGGCGTGCAAACATGGCTGATTGACGAGACTACTGGATTCATTCTATGCAAACTTCTTTATTTCTTCCAAGACATGTCCACCGCTGTGTCGATTCAAAGTATCTTGGTCATCACTGTAGATAGGTATGCTGGAGTGGTTCAGCCATATCGAGACCCCATCATTACACCTAGGAGACGAGTTCTTATTCCATTAATATGGTTAATAGCTATGGGTCTACACAGTAATTACTTTTACACATTGCGTCTCAAACAAGTCAATAACATACGATACTGCATCTTCAGCTGGGAACCTGCGTTTGACAGTCTACAAGCTCAAAGAATCTACTTCGTGGCGATATCAGTTATCTTAATTGTCATCCCCTTGGCAGTCATTACGGTTTTATATTCACTCATGTTCAGGTCTATAATAAAACAGAGATCACTTTGGAAAACAGTGTCCTCATTCAGAAGGCAAAGGCGAATAGAAGACACTAAGATCATTAAGAAAATTCTGGCCATCATAGTTTTATTTGTTATGTGTATACTTCCTGTAGATATCACTGGATTGTTACACCTTTTTGCGTGGCAGGAAAAAATTCCTTGTGGAATAGACCATTGGAGCTTTGCAGTCAAGTTCATATTTTACTCCAACGCATCGCTTAATCCATGCGTTTATTTTCTTCTAAATGAAAGATGTCGTCAGAGCCTTTGGAATCTTCTAAAATGTCGGGATTCCCAACCAGAGAGCCAAGCGACGATGTACGACATAGGCCTACGAATGTTAAAGTGAATATGTTTCAATTCATGTCGAATCGTTCAAGGGTCGAGTGAAAGAAAAACAATGGTTGCTCTTCCGAAAAAAATGATTTTCGGTGGTTTTTCTTGGGATTCTGTGAACAGTCATCAGATTGGAAAAGTTTCCTCTTTTAAGCGGACACAGCAGCGGAAACATCCTCACCGAAAATTTCTTTATCGCGGATGTCCTGATCAATTTGTGGGGAACTCTGGGCTTCGATCGGCGAACTACTCTCCAACACCTGTCGACAATTGATGGCTTCTCGATTGCTGAGAATTTCGTCCTTGTCCTGATAATGCTTAGGCACAAACTCAAGTTCGCCCTCTGCGTGATCCTTGTCACTCTCATCATCTCTCCCTTTTCCATATCCAGTGGTCCGGGGCTTGTCTTTAGTTGTTTTGTATTTTTTGGTGAGATTGCTCATTTTATTTTTGCATTGCTGCGCTGTCTTGTCGCTTAAAACATGTTCTCGCCTGCATCTCTCGTGCAGTTGCTTTGCAATAGATTCCCATTCTGGCGAATTATATGCTTTATAGCGAAGCTTCTCTTCGTTCTCACCGAACAACTCGATGAGGATTTTTTCTTCAGTTTCAGTCCATCGACTGGATTTCTTATTCTGCGCGGCGCTTGATAAATCTTCACTAGTGGAACTAGTGGAACCCGAGGACCTTGAGCACATTGAGGCGCCATTATTTGCATAGGCATTCCACAATACTGCGGGGGAAATTCAGCTGGTTGCTCATACGCATATCTAGAGTACGCATGGTTATATGCGTAGAGACGTGGATATGCTGAATATGCAGCATCCTCCCTGGTGGGAAAATAAATGAACAATAATGTCAATAATTACACAACGAAGGATCAAAGTTTGTCTAGAGAAAGTTGTAAATGATACTGAGAATGAAAAATACAATGCCTTCTTTTACCATTTTACCGAGGTATTGGAGTTTACTTACCTAGGTAAATATTTTACCATGGTAAACGCCGCCCGAGACAATACAAAGTTAAAGTTACCGGATACTTTCAAGAGTCGTTTTTTCTGCCAAAAACATTTTAAGGCCAAATTAAACATTACTTGTCTCGCTTCATTTTCAAAAAAAATTTATATATATTACAAATTTTGATGCGTGCGCGAATTATCAAGAAGAAAGTTTTTTCATATGAAATTCTATCACCCGCTAGAGTGCTATAAGCCAATTAAAATGTGTCAGCGTCCGGGCTTCCCGTGATGTTTTTCGCGGTAAAACATCCGGAGTCGTTCATTTCATGTCGCCTCTCTTCCTCTTTTGTTTACGCTTGCAACTTGTGATTTATTCACACCAAGTTTTCGCTTGTATTTGTTTTTCGTATCGTGTATGGCGAAAAATAAGAAGGGAAAGAGTCCGTGGTTGAAAACTAAGAAGAAAACTGGTCCTAAGAAAAAAAAGAAGAAAGTTTCCGATGAATTAAGTATGGCGCAAAACTCTTGCCGAAACTCCATAGCGCAGAAGCCCAGGTACAATATAATAATCGATATATCGAGTTCTTTAAACACGGAGCGATCCTATAAGACCAGGCTGAACCGTTCAGACTGTCAATCAAAAATCCCAAACGCGCGTATCGGATTGGCTGATTACCAAAGGTCTTATTTTAGCAACGTTCAAGTTTCCGCAACTTCGATTCGAAAGGACGTGAAGTCGGCGGAAAAGCTGTTTTAGTTCAAATTATTTTGTTCAAAATCAATCCAACGAATATGGCTACAGGAGAAGAATTTAGAAAGTTAAGTTATTCGTCTATTTTGAGATCGGAAATTCATTTATCGGCTGGTAAAATCTTATCCTTTCGAGATATTTCTGAAATGATTAGGATAAAATTCGTAAACAAACTCTGTCTCGAAATAGGTTGTTCTTCTGAAACCGGCTTCCGAGATGGAATCGCTTCGATCCTTTCTGTCGTTTAGTGGGGGAGAGCTAAGTAAGGACACAAAGCCGCGGAAGCGAAGCCTAGAAGAAACAACGGAGCGGGCAACGGAGGAGAAAAGTGAAGTGTCTCCCCAAGCGGCGAGCGATCGCACGCAAGACGACGGAGCTGGAAATCTTTTTGAAGTCGGCCGCTCTATTGCTTACTGTATATTTAGTACTGGCTAATTTTAATACTGATGTGACAGCCATTGCCATTATCATTTCATCCATAAGATACATGAGAGCAACATCAGGTCGTGTTTTGTTTGTATCTTTGGTGATTTTGCGAATTAGCAAATTATGCAAATATGCATGATCACGTACGAAATGGGACAAATGTGTTTAGATGTTTTTATTTTTGACTTGTGCATAGAACTTTAGAATTTATAACTGCTACTTCCAGCGGATTAGTAGAGTTAGTTTTCACGTACGTGATCGATAGATACACAAGCGGTAATAAACTTGAACCCAACATGACGACTCGAGCGGTCGTTTATAATTTAGCGGAAAACATCTGCCAAATTTTAAAAAATCCCGCCAGTTTTGGCGAACAACACAGACTCGGTTCGTTATCGGCATGTTCAGATGGAGGGATACAGATGTCCAGTTCTTTGCAGGCTTCAGTTTATAATGGTTTCGATCTTTGTACTGTGTGTTTGGTAGAAGGATTTCGAATTTCGAGGTAAGTTTCGTATAATATTTCGATTGCGGCTACGAAACTTGATTATTTCCGTTATTATCGTTAATATCGCTAATTTCTGGTGTTTTACAAGATTTATAGTTAGCGTTTAGCTTATTTTTATTGATAAATCGATTCCCTCTTCGATTTTACAAACGATAGTTCTTCTCTCTTTTTTCCTCGACCGTTACCGACGACATCCACCATTATACTGGTCCGTTTGGAAGTCAACAAAGCGCTTCAAAGGGGGCGTGTCCTTCCTTTTTATAGGATCGCTCCGTGTTTAAGGCCCTTTCCCTCCTTACATATTGGGCTCAACGCTGGCCTCCAGGTTGCGAGTGAAAATATCTTCATCAAACCTGCAAAGCAGAAAAAACTCGGATATTGAACTGCAAGCTTGCGACGGCAATTTATTCGCATGGATAATAGTATATAAGCTTATAAATAGTCCTTCAACGTACCCCAGTGACCGCATTTCTGCCTGCAGCTGTTCTTTCGGATCGATGGGGCTCACCGTCGAGGCCGCTGCAGTTTTCTTTTACTTCGAAGAATTTTTTCTGCCCGGCTTTTCGCAAGGAAATCCGAGAAATTCTGACCGGTAATAGAACTGCAGTCGCGCACTCAACTATTTTCCGGCGCGACACCAGTAATCTCAGGGGACTCAGCAGTAGGTCTCCTGTAACTCTATAGGCTTTCGATATCGGCGGCATCCACAGTGTTGAAATACGGCGCAGCAAGGGCGTGAAATGTTTGTAAACCTTTAGAAGCGGAAAAAACCTACTTCGTTTTTACGCGAGTGTGCTGTCTTTAAAGTAATTTATAAGGTACAAGGATTTGACGGATTGCCTTGAAATTTGGCCCGAAGATTCCCAAGACACCGAGCAAACAAACTGTGTGTGGGATTTCTGTTTTGTAAAATTGATCTTCCGCAATGGCCTTCGTCGTAAAACGTATCGGTAAGTTTTTGATCATCAAAATTGACAGTAAAATTGCGAAGCAAGCATGCAATAGGAATGTCGAAAAAGCCTCACACGGTTTTGAAGATTAATACCTTGTGATTGATATGATGCAGTAATTTTGATTCTGCGGTCGAATTCCATACCCGATAAATTCGCTCAAAGAGACATCAGTCGTTTTGGGCTTTTGCGACGCACTCTCCTTTCGGCTAGAAAACATCAAAGCGAAACAATTTTCACCGGATAGTACATTTCATTAGCTTTGCACTGATATATAGTTTATGGTTGTTGCATTTAAAACAGCGCGCAAATATTTTTTATCGCGAAGGACACCTTAACCAATGTAAAAGTTCGATTAGCCCTGTAATGAGGCAGGGTTATTTTAGGTCGGAAAACCAAGGTCGAGATGACAGATATATCCGCTTGCGGTCGCATAGTATTTCACATTCCGTGGAGTCCAGATTGCGTCAGTCTCATTCGATCACGTTTTCGCAACTTCATTTTCACGTTTGTTTTTTATCTACCTACGAGTCATGGCAAAAAACAAAGACATTAATCCTTACGACGACGAACAACTCGAGAGGTAAAGTTAACATCTCTGCATTGCTAATTTGTTTGCCAAATCCCGACCAACCACTCGGACAATGTAATCAAACGTACGTCTAGATATCCTGAAGTTCTCTTTCCACCAATCTTCAACGAAATTTCCGTTCAAAAGGGTTTCAAACCAAAATTAGTTTCTCGGCCATGACCAGGCACGGCTAGCGCGCCTTGTCTTTTGAAAAGCAATTTGAAGGAAAATAAATCGCTTTCGCCTCGACTTCTTAAGGTGCTGCAAAAGCAAGAGCCACTGAAATCTTGAGACTTGAGTTTGCAGCTCAAGAACAAGAAAAAGAAACGCAAGGACTACAAGAGCCACAGCTTCTCTTATAAACGCGGGCATTTTATGCATGGATTTTAGAATTTGCCGCCATTTCGATTTGATCGTGATCTTGATTGATGACAGGTTTACCTCGGTTATTTGAGCCAGTATAAACAACGTACAAATGTACCAAGGTTTTGTCAGTAAATGATTACCCTGGTAAGTGTCCAAGTGTAAACACAGCATTATTCAGGAATAATCTCTGTAACAGTGTGCTTTTCTCACAGATCAAAGATACTGAGTCTCAGGTTTTCAGATTGATCACTCAGCGAGCTCTGATGGGTTCATTTCATTGCCAGGCACTTTCTCAGTTAACAATGAAGTACGGAAACGTTGAAATTTTTTTCTGGGTTTATTTTTAGGGCTATTTTTCAAATTAAAATTAAAATGCTAAAACTTGATTGAAAAATTAATAAAAGTAAAAGTAAACTTACAACGCAAATTAAATTCAGAGTAAAAATTGAAATTAAAATCAAATGCGTTTCAAAAACTACCATAGAATGGAAACGAATTGCATTGCTTTCGCAAAACAAACATTAAATAAAATGCAAGTGAAATACAGAGACAATTTTCCCCTTGGCCCACGGCTATCAATACGATGATTCCCTGCGAGTGGCGTGGTGTTCTGAAAAACATGTGGTAGGGAATATGACGCAGTGGATGGAGTTTGCAAACAAGAAGTGGGCGAAAAGGACTAAAACGGATAATATAGTGAATGATTTCAACCGAGAATAGATCATTGTTCAGAAAATGAGTTCCGTAGTAAGTCAAAAGCGGCAAAAGTATAGTCGTGTTGGCGCAAAAGAATATGTTCCGTTTGACAGCTATGATGAGTTTAATGTTCCGATCGAATATCACTGACTCTTTCCAAAAGTTCTTTGCTAACCAAATAGAGAAAGACATGATTTGTGATGTTTTAGCTGGAGAACGTGGCCCATCATGTAAAAAGATGGGACAAATTCCACAGCTCAAGGTATTCAAATACCACGAGGTTAAAGATTTTTTTTTGACTTCGGCAATCCACATTTCCTTCACAGGACTAGCAAGCCCGAGGAACTAGTAGGACAGCAGCCCTCGATTTTTATAACAAAATGGTGTGTTTCGTGGGCATGAACTAAAGCCTGAAACAACGAAACGAAACCACCTAGACAAAAAGTAATAACTTTAAAACTAACTGTAAAGGGGCTAAAATATAACGAAGCTGTGATTTTTCGCTGCGCAAACGTCTTTGCTTGTATTTAGCATTGAACAAATCAACATTTGAACAATAGCCCTGGGCCACTAAACTATGAAGTGAGCTGAATCCGGCCAACTTAGCAGAACACCAGAGGCAACTTTTATTCTGTGATGTGAACTCTAGACGGTTCGTAAAGTGCTCCATAAGATTTTTAAGTATGGAGATAAGTCAAGTGTTTATTGGTTCGGTAATCTTCGTCTTTTTTGCAGTTGTCGTTCGGAGGGGTGAATCCGCGCAACACTACAGCTCGCTACAAGACGAGAGTTTCTGGCATAGCATGGCTGATATTGATCGTCTGTCATGTTCCGTGCTTTATTACATTATAATGGTAATTCTAAAAGTAAACAGATGGGAGGGAATGAGCGAGGGTATATTTTGGTTCTCTTCAAGAAGTTTTCATTTCGAAACTCGTCTTTAAATCTGTGATTCTTTACTGCTGGAAGATTAAAGAAGTGAGTCAACTCGTGAGAAACACATTAAGACGGCTTTGTTGTTTGTCGAGTTAAGTCACACATAACTCTGTCATACTCTGTCATAGAAAAGAAAAAAGACGAGTTATATTGGTTTGTGTTGGATGAAAACACAAGTCAGTAACTCAACCTTCGTAATCTTTTTACATAAACGACTTTATCCTTTTAATAATCAAACTGAAGGGTCTTTTCTATAAGTTTACACGAAGTATGCGTAAGAAATGAACGAGAACGAGAACTTTTAAGCAAAATACTTTAAATGTTGTGTCCTTTGTTTCCAGGTCGTTTTGTACCCTTTTAAGGACACGTTTGTTTCTGTTCGGATACTTTAGCAGAAAATGTAAGTTGCAGAAAGTTCTACGTCTTCGAATTTACGACTTGTTGTTCGCTGTACGAAAAATTTCAGCTTTTGTTGACAGTTTTCTTCAACCAATAATGAAAGAACAGCAGTCATACATTAAAGATACAACACGGTTTATTAACTTCATTGAAGGAACGAGAGTTCCACAAAATGCAATCGTTGTCTCAATGGATGTTACAAGTCTATATACAAATATACCACAAGAAGAAGGTATCACGACCATATGCCATGCATATGACACATTCTACACGGCAACGCCCCCTCTACCAACACATTATCTTAAAGAAATGCCGAGACTTATATTACAAGAAAATTCTTTCCAATTTAATGGAAAAAAACTTTCTCCAGACCCATGGTACGGCTATGGGGACTAAAACAGCAGTCTCTTTTGCTAATATTTTCATGGCTAAGATTGAGACAGCAATTATTGATCAGCGCAGTGCAAAGCCGTTGGTATGGAAGAGATATATCGATGACGTGTTTTCCCTATGGGACACTAATAGAGAGGAAATCAACAACTTCATTGAGCATGCAAATAACTATCATCCTACAATAAAATTGACTGCTGATATTTCTGATAAAGAAATCATCTTCCTTGATACATGCATCTACAAAGGAGCACGGTTTGAAAAAAAAAAATCTATCCTTGACACACGTACTCATTTTAAGCCTACTGAAACATTCCAGTACACGCACTTTAAATCCTGTCACCCACCTGGAGTCAAAAAAGGCTTTGTGAAAGGTGAAGGCCTGAGACTACTAAGAACTAACTCTTTAGAGGAGACTTTTGTAGAAAACATAAGAATATTCAAATTACGCCTTCGAGCGAGAGGCTACCTGAACAACCTTATAGAAAAAACACTCTCGGAAGTCAAATTCTCTGACAGAAAGAAAGCTCTCAAAGAAAACGCAAGAGTGCAAAAAGAAAAATTGCCCTTTGTAACGCAATACAACCCATCTGTGCCTAACCTTAAACCGATTCTAATGGAGAAATGGCATCTTATAGAATCACAACCTAAACTTAAAGAACTGTTTAAAGAACCTCCAATTATTTATTATAAGAGAGGCAGTTCGTTAAGACATATACTGGTTAAAGCCAATCTGTAGTTAATCTCTTTAACACTACATGTGGAAAAGCAATAAGATTCATGCAACACATTTGCGGGATCTGTGAATGGCCTGTCACTAGTTATTTACCTTGCTGTGACTGACGGCTTCCATTATTTAAGTTTTCTGTACGTCGTATTGTTCGCATTATTCTTAAGCTAGCTACACTATAGCGACTGGTCTTGCTAATATCTTATGCCAGTGAAATAATTGCACAACCTTGTTCCCAGGGCCCTCTCTCTTCGTGGGAGGAAGAGAGAGGGCCCTGGGAAGTAGTTTGACAATTGGGGTACTAAAAATGGTGAACACAGCCGTTATTTGAGTCGCAGCGCTCTTTCCTCACCAGAGCCGAACTACCAGAGTCCAACGGTGGAAATATTTTGGAGTCTCAAATAACAATAACCATCTCGCTGAAAAAACAAGAAGCTGTTATCAGCTTATACTCGGGCCATATTTGACTGCGTGGTACGTAAGCGTACGATCTTTTAGCAGTGATAACTTCCAGCATCGCTACCTCCCCAAAATCGATAGATATAGAGATATACACTCAGGAAAAAACAGTTCAGGCTTCAGAAGTGATTTATCGTTTTATTGCTACAGGTCTTTTTCGTATGGTCAGGAGCTGACCACACTCATCAGGCAACTTCAACGAATGACCAGTAAAGATTCAAAAGCTGGCTATATAAAGTAATCAAAAACTGGAGATTTAAAACAAGCAGCTGCTAGGCAATAAAATACAATTCCACGTGCCGTCATTGAATTCACGTGCCATGATACAAACGGTTACGTTACGTTATACAAGAGGTTTTTGGTAGATATCTATTTATATGAGGGCATGGATTTGTGAAATCATTCGAACTGGTGATTTAAAACAAGCGTTTGCTGGGCGATAACATACTAATGCACGTGGCGTGATACAATTCACGTGCCATGATACAAACGGTTACTTTACGTTATTCGAGAGGTTTTGAGTACATATCTATTTCTGTTGGGGCATGAACTTGGTAATTCATTGCATTTGTTCAGGCTACAGAGATCTTTTCTACAGATTAAAATAAACTTTTCGTGAAGACATAGGGTACATTTCTTGTTAGTGTTATTATAGGGTTTGCACTTTTTGAGTACTTTCCATTTAATGCGAAATGTTTTGTTTGCGTCCTTCAGGGTCCATTTATGTTCAGATAGTTCCACTGCATTATTTTCGTCTGTTGGTGTTTCGGAAGAATGTGTGGTGGTTTCGGTATCGTTCTTTAAAGTTTGATGCCAGTCCCACGTACGATTCTGTTGTTGTTACTGTCGTTACCGTCGTTTGGTAGACCACTATCGCTTGAAGGCATTTACCATCAAGTGGGCATTCTGCTTTCTTCCTGCAGCTGTTGCAGCTCGGGTCATGATTTTGGTTTGGGGTGGTTGCTACATTTGAGAGTATCTGTTTGTTATGTGATGCGATGATGGTTTTCATGTTTGGCATGCATGAGTAGCTGAGTTTTAGTGTGTGTCTGTTAAAGATCTTGTTTAATGGGTGGCTCTTGGGGAAGCATTTGTTGACGATGGATAGAAGTTTGGCGACAACACGGTTTCCTTCTTGAACAATTCAAAAACTGATAACAAAATTGCAAGTAAGTTCGCATAATTTGTCATGCGTGATGTATTCCTTGGCCCGCCAATTTTTCTGAACGTGTTTTTCTGAACTTGTTTCGCGTTTTGTAATAAAAATGCTCCGCGTGATAACCCATGAAGGTTCAGGATTTTTCCGGCGAAGGAATCAAACACGAGAATTGCCATCGCAGGACTGAGTGTGACACGATAGCGATCAAGACACCGATTACATCTCTATAAAGTCAAATTGGAAAATTAAGTCTAATTGTGGTCACCGAAATCAAAGCTATTTAGCGGTACTTTCTTTTGGGGCTATTTTGATGTTATTATGCGTAGTTCGAACGAACTTGTAAGTCTCTGGATGAATACCTAAGGCGTGGACATTCAAATAAAAGCTAAAGAGCAGCAGTTTTCTCAAACGTGGATTTCGGCATTTCTTAAAGATGACCTTTGAAAGTTAAAACGGGTTAGTGGATCCTATTCACCTAAACATCGAGCACTTCTGCTGTCCTATTATTCCAAGCGTTCATTAAGTCAGAAACTGTCTCTCTTTTCCCCTCTTCCTCAGCGTGCACTTGCGATCGATCGTTCGATTCGGCATGACCATTCTTATGCTGTGAAACATTCGCGTTGCTTGCGGTGAGGTCTGCATTCGAATCTTTGGAATTCTTTGAATTTTCTGAGCATTCTGCAGCATCTTGCATTGCGAAGGTCCCGAAGAAAGCTGCAAAACCTCACTATACTTTTCTGTTTCGATTTCTCATTCGCATTTTACATGCCCTCCATCTACATCATCTTGCGCGGAGTTAAATTCATTCGCGTGCTGCTCGTGCGACAAACCTTCCAAAGGCTCATGATTTCTTGCACAACTGTCACCCTCGCTAATTTGCCAATCAGACGAAACCGAGTGCACCACGTTCAAGCTACCTCGTCTTCTCTTATACTATATCCACGGCCTCTAATCCTTGCATTTTCGCTTTCTTCGCCAGTCGACATGCTATCATTGCCATCACCTTTTTGTTCTAACGACTCCAGAACCCTCTCTGCGCTAAGGGAAACTGTTCACAAACGCTTCACAACCGACGCCAAATGTTTTGATTTGAAAGAATAGCGACTCGCAGAATACATCGGGGAAAGGGAGGGGGAGCTTAGGAAGCGAGAAAAAATGAGAGAGATCGGGGCCCTCCCCTCCCCTTCCCCAATTACTTAACTACTCACGGCCCGAGTACAAAGAATGCGAAGAATTTGAAAACGCGACCGAAAACGTCTCTCATGCCGCCCGAATACATAAAACGAGACCGGGAACTTAACTCGTGGCAAGAAGTCTTATCTCTCGGCCCATCGCGACCCCAAAAAAAATTTGATAACGCGACCAAAAACTTAACTCGTGCTGCCTTACGGCCCGAGTAATTGTTGCTGTTTACGTTTATTTATGATTTTTTTAATTTATGACCACGTGAATGTTGCCAATTGGAAAAAACGTAATGTGGCTACATGAATACTGCCAAATTGTGCCCAATGAATGCCCACATTTTAATTGCGATAACCTAAGACTCACAGACGCGCTGTTGAAACAGCTGACAGGTTAAAATGGGTATATTTAAGCAAGTACGCTGGTAAAACATTGTTTTCGAAGTGTAGTCGCCTCGAAAGCTGGCTTGTAACCTGAAGGGCACTACATCTAACAAAAAATTAAACAACGTGTGGTCCCATAAAAACCCAATTCGTTTGTCAGTGAAGCAACTGTGTTTTCTGATTTGAAGCCGTTTAGGAAACAGACAAAAATGGCGAACTGGCCTGAAAATAGGAACTTTACGAGCACGCTGAGACAAGCAAACATAATTCCAACAGGAGTAGCTGTATCTTACGCTACTTTGAACGTTTTTCTTTCCATCATTGCGTCTCTGGGTAATGTCCTGATCCTTATTGCTCTTCACAAGGCATCTTCTATTCATCCACCAACAAAACTGTTATTTCAATGCCTGGCAGCAACTGATCTTTTCATTGGTCTCGTATCATAACCGCTCTTTGTCATCCTCCTGCTGAATGCTGGTGGCATAAAGATTAACCTCAAATTCAACTTCATTCAACAGATTATTCAAATAAATAATGATTCAAGTTTTGTTCTTTGCTGAACGTCGATCCAGACCTCGACCGCCATCAGTGTTGACAGGCTTCTCGCCCTGAAGTTGGGACTCAGATACAAAAACGTCGTAACACTGAAGCAAACTCGTGCACTCACTGTTTGTATTTGGCTAGCTGGGATATCAGTTGGATTTATTTACTTCTTTTGGATCCATTTAAAACGTATCATCTTCATTACAGCAGTTGTGCTTTCAGTCGTCCTTTTATCTATCTCAATATTCTGTTACACGAAGATAATCCTCACATTGCAGCAACACCAAGCTAAGGTGCAAGATCGCCATAATCAGCAAGGAATGACACAACAGAATATCGGAAAATACAAGAAGACGGTTTCTGGCATAGCGTGTGTGCAGTTGGCATTGGTTGTTTGTTATGTTTCCTGTTTGGTTTGCATCATAATAATAAAAGTAAATGGATGGACTGATGTGAAAGCGGAAATCGTTTGGGCATCTACAGGAGGTTTTCTTTACTTAAATTCGTCTCTCAACCCGATTCTTTACTTCTGGAAGATAAAAGAAGTAAGGTAACTCGTGTCAGACACATTAGGACAGTTTTGTTGTTCAAGTAATCTTCATTGCCTTTATAAGGGACCGAGGAAGATAAGCGTAAACCCGGCGCAACGATCGTTTACAATATTTAAAGCAAGGGTAAGATGGAATCGTGATAAGATAAGCTTTTCAAAAAGAGTACATGAAAACAAACGTAACCAGACAAAACGGTCTATCACGGAAGGTTTACAACTCAACATACAGGCCTATCTGTAGAAACAACGAGCCGAATAGTTGAGTGTAACGAAAGCGAAGCTTACCGACTCTGGGTTCGTTTAGATTCTAGAAGGACGTTTATATGACGGAGTTTATATGTTACTCCAACCCATCGCTTAATCCATGGATATATTTTCTTCTGAATGAAAGATATCGTCAGAGCCTTTGGAATCTTTTAAAATGTCGGGATTCCCAACCAGAGAGCCAAGCGACGATGTACGACATGGGCCTACGAACATTAAAGTGAACAAGTTTCAATTCATGTTGAATCGTTCACGACTTTTTTTGTAGGGTCGAGTGAAAGTAAAACAATGGTTACTCTTCGGCCAAAAAATTATATTTACGGTGGTTTTTCGTGGGATTCTGTGAACAGTTGTCAAATTTGAATCCCTAGCAATTCGACTATTTTAAAAGAGCCATAACATAGCTTTCAGGTCATATCCGTCTGGAAAGGATTCCGAATCAAATTAATTTTCTCCTTCGATAATTGGTGAAATAATGTATGCAAATTTTATTGTCTCCTTTTCAGCCTTTTGGGAAGAGCAGCATGTTATCTGCGTTTTGTGAGATATTTGTGATATGTGCGCTTCTGAATGATAAATCACTCATTCACTTCTACAGTATTGTTATTCAACTTCCTTCCGAGACTGGCGCACATTTATAACAGTTGATCTTGTAAAAAGCATCCTTACCTTGTTTAGCGCTCAAGTAAGTTCATCTGTGTGAAGTAACATTATTTATATTTGAACTGGCGCCGTTACTATTAGTCTTGTGGTTCGAACCAACCATGCTGGGAAATAAAAAGCAACCATTTTATTGAATTTATTTCTCTACTCAAACTCATGCTGTGTTTACACTTGAGCGTTTTACCGAGGTATTGGAGTTTATTTAACTAGGTAAATATTTTGCGTATGTAAATGCCAACTGATACTATGGTCGTTCGATCAGCCCTGTGTTAACGTCGGTAACCAAGGTCGAGATGACAGATATATCAGCTTTGCGGTCGCATAGTATTTCGCATTCCGTGGTGTCCAGATTGCGTCAGTCTCATTCGATCATGTTTTCGCAACTTCATTTTCACGTTTGTTTTTTATCTACCTACGAGTCATGGCAAAAGACAAAGACATTAATCCTCACGACGACGAACAACACGAGAGGTAAAGTAAACATCATTGCATTGCTAATTTGTTTGCCAAATCCCGACCAACCACTCGGACAATGTAATCAAACGTACGTCTAGATATCCTGAAGTTCTCTTTCCACCAATCTCCAACGAAATTTCCGTTCAAAAGGGTTTCAAACCAAAATTAGTTTCTCGGCCATGACCAGGCACGGCTAGTGCGCCTTGTCTTTTGAAAAGCAATTTGAAGGAAAATAAATCGCTTTCGCCTCGACTTCTTAAGGTGCTGCAAAAGCAAAAGCCGCTGAAATCTTGAGACTTGAGTTTGCAGCTCAAGAACAAGAAAATGAAACGAAAGGACTACAAGAGCCACAGCTTCTCTTATAAACGCGGGCATTTTATGCATGGATTTTAGAATTTGCCGCCATTTCGATTTGATCGTGATCTGGATTGATGACAGGTTTACCTCGGTTATTTGAGCCAGTATAAACAATGTACAAATGTACCAAGGTTTTGTCAGTAAATGATTACCCCGGTAAGTGTCCAAGTGTAAACACAGCATTATTCAGGAATAATCTCTGTAACAGTGTGGTTTTCTCACAGATCAAAGGTACTGAGTCTCAGGTTTTCAGATTGATCACTCAGCGAGCTCTGATGGGTTCATTTCATTGCCAGGCACTTTCTCAGTTAACAATGAAGTACGGAAACGTTGAAATTTTTCTCTGGGTTTATTTTTAGGGCTATTTTTCAAATTAAAATTAAAATGCTAAAACTTGATTGAAAAATTAATAAAAGTAAAAGTAAACTTACAACGCAAATTAACTTCAGTAACTAAAAATTGAAATTAAAATCAAATGCGTTTCAAAAACTACCATAGAATGGAAACGAATTGCATTGCTTTCGCAAAACAAACATTAAATAAAATCCAAGTGAAATGCAAAAACAATTCTTATTTTCCCCTTGGCCCACGGCTATCGATACGATGAGTCCCTGCGAGTGGCGCGGTGTTCTGAAAAACATGTGGTAGCGAATATGGCGCAGTGGAGGGAGTTTGCGAACAAGCAGAGGGCGAAAAGGACTAAAACGGATAATATAGTGAATAATTTCAACCGAGAAGAGGTCATTGTTCAGAAGTAAGTCAAAAGCGGCAAAAGTATAGTCGTATATATGTTCCGTTTGACAGCTATGATGAGCTTAAGGTTCCGATCGAATATCACTGAGTCTTTCCAAAAGTTCTTTGCTAACCAAGTAGATATAAAGACATGATTTTAGCCGGAGAACGTGGGCCATGATGTAAAAAGATGGGACAAATTCTACAACTCAAGGTATTCTGTGTGGGGTTTATTAAAAAACAGAACCCTGCAGAAGATGAGGAAAACGATACCGGACCCGGACAGGGAACAGGTACGCAACAGCAAAATGGTCGTGGGTTCATATACCACGAGGTTAAGGATTTTTCTTTGACGACGTCAATCCACATTTCCTTCGCAGGGCTAGCAAGCCCGGGGAATTAGTAGTACAGCAGTCCTGATGGCACTCATTAAAAATAACTTCACTCGATATTTATAGCAAAATGGTGTGTTTCGTGGGCATGAACTAAAACCTGAAACAACCAAATGAAACCACCTAGACGAAAAGTAATACCTTTAAAACTTACCGAGAAGGGGCTGAAATATAACGAAGCTGTGGGTTTTCGTTGTGTAAACGTCTTTGCTTGTATTTAGTATTGAACAAATCAGCATCTAAACAGTAGCCCTGGGCCACTAAACTATGAAGTGAGCTGAATCCGGCCAACTTAGCAGAACACTACAGGCAACTTTTTTTCTGTGATGTGAACTCTAGCTGCTTCGTAAAGTGCTCCACAAGATTTTTAAGTGTGGAGATAAGTCAAGTGTTTATTGGTTCGGTAATCTTCGTCTTTTTGGTAGTTGTCGTTCGGAGGGGTGAATCCGTGCAACACTACAGCTCGCTACAAGACGACAGTTTCGAGCATAGCATGGCTGATATTGATCGTTTGTCATGTTCCGTGCTTTATTCCATTATAATCGTAAAGATAAACAGATGGGAGGGAATAAGCGAGGGTATCTTTTGGTTCTCTTCAAGAAGTTTCCATTTCGAAACTCGTCTTTAAATCTGTGATTCTTTACTGCGGGGAGATAAAAGAAGTGAGTCAACTCGCCAGGAACACATTAAGACGGCTTTGCTGTTTGTCGAGTTAAGTCATACATGTCTATACTCTGTCTTAGAAAAGAAAAAAAGACGAGTTATATTGGTTTGTGTTGGATGAAAACACAAGTCAGTAACTCAACCTTCGTAATCTTTTTACATAAACCACTTTATCCTTTTAATAAACAAACTGAAGGGTCATTTTTGTAAATTTACACGAAGTATGCGTAAGAAATGAACGAGAACAAGAATATTTGAGCAAAGAACTTAAAATGCTGTCTCCTGTGTTCCCAGATCGTTTTATATCCTTTTAAGGACACGTTTGTTTCTGTTCGGATACTTTAGCTGAAAATGTAAGTTGCAGAAAGTTCTACGTCCTCGAATTTACGACTAGTTGGTCGCTATACGGAAATGCTAGATCCCCCGCCCCTCCTTTTCGCATTTTTAAAGACATTTTTTCCACCTTGAAAACGAAAGGAATTAGTTTTGTTCACAGTGTTACGAAATTTTAATCTCACATTTCGGCGAATAAACTGTAGGTTTTCTAAGTTTACGAATAAGCCCAAATGTTTTAGTCGATAAAGGCCATCCAAACAGATATCCAGTGGAAAATGAAACGTTATCACCCTTGATTCATATCAAACATCGCTGACGCTTACAAATCCATGAGACGAACTTATCCCCAACTCATCTGTTGCCGTTATCATATATGCCGACTGTCTCGGATTATCTGGGAGTCTACCGACACGGAAATTATCTGCCGGTCTGAAGTACTGGTCACTCTGAAATCTCCCATGTAAAATCCACTTTTTCTTTAAATTCACAAAATTTCGTTTTTTCTAATTCATGGTTATTCATGGGCGGGAAAGAGAAGAGATCCAGCTCCAGAAGATTTGTTGGTGTCTCGGCGTTTTCCGGGCTAACACCACATTCTGTGAAGTGAGAAGAAGTGAATTTGCTGTGACTGACGGCTTCCATTATTTCAGTTTTCTGTATGTCGTGTTTTTCGCATTATTCTTAAGTTAGCTGCACTATAGTTTTTAAAAAGGACAACTGGTCTTTCTAATATTTTATGCCAATGAAATAATTGCACAACCTTGTTCCCAGAACCCTCTCTCTTCGAGGGAGGAAGACAGAGGGCCCTGGGAACGAGTTTGACAATTACAGCACTAAAAGATGGTGAATGCAGCCGTTATTTGAGTCGCAGCGCTTTTTCCTCACCAGAGCCGAACGGTGGAAATATTTTGCAGTGTTAAATAACAATAACCATCTCTCAGAAAAAATTATTGCTGTTTACGTACATTAAGAATTTTTTAATTTATAACCGCGTGAATGTTGCCAATTGGAAATAACTGCCAGATTGTGCCCAATGAATGCCCACATTTTAATTGCGATAACCTACAGACTCAAAGACGCGCTGTTGAAACAGCTGACAGGTTAAAGTGTATATTTATTAAAAGGTATATTTAATTAAGTAAGTACGCTAGTAAAACTTTGTTTTAGCAGTGTAGTCACCTCGAAAGCTGGCTTGTAACCTGAAGGGCACTACAACTAACAAAAAATTAAAGAACTACTGGTCTGATTTCGTTTGTCAGTGAAGCCGAACTGCGTTTCTGATTTGAAACCGTTAAGGAAACGGCCAAAAATAGCGAACTGGCCTGAAAATAGGAACTTTACGAGCACGGTGAGACAAGCAAACATAATTCCAGCAGGAGTAGCTATATCTTACGCTACTTTGAACGTTTTTCTTTCCATCATTGCGCCTCTGGGTAATGTCCTGATCCTCATTGCTCTTCACAAAGCATCTTCTATTCATCCACCAACAAAACTGTTGTTTCAATGCTTGGCAGCAACTGATCTTTTCATTGGTCTCGTATCACAACCGCTCTTTGTCATCCTCCTGCTGAATGCTGGTGGCATAAAGAACAACCTCAACTTCAACTTCATCCAACAGGTTATTCAAATATATAATGGTTCAAGTTTTGTTCTTTGCGTAACGTCGATCGTGACCTTGACCGCCATCAGTGTTGACAGGCTTCTCGCCCTGAAGTTGGGACTCAGATACAAAAACGTCGTAACACTGAGGCGAACTCGTGCACTCACTGTTTGTATTTGGCTAGCTGGGATATCAGTTGGATTTATTTACTTCTTTTGGATCCATTTGATACGTATAATTTTTTGCTACAGCAGTTGTGTTTTCAGTGGTCCTTTTATCTATCTCAATATTTTGTTACACGAAGATAATTTTCACATTGCAGTAACACCAAGCTAAGGTGCAAGACCGCCTTAATAAGCAAGGAATGACTCCACTGAATATCGGAAAATACAAGAAGACGGTTTCTAGCATAGCGTAGGTGTAGTTGGCATTGGTTGTTTGTTATGTTTCCTTTTTAGTTTCCATCATCGTAATAAAAGCAAATAGATGGACTGGTATGAGAGCGGAAATCATTTGAGCATCTACAGGAAGTCTGCATTACTTAAATTCTTCTCTCAACCCGATTCTTTACTGCTGGAAGATAAAAGAAGTAAGGCAACTCGTATCAGACACATTAGGACAGTTTTGTTGTTCAAGTAATCTTCGTTGCCTTTATTAGGGACCGAGGAAGATAAGCGGACACCAAGTATGACAATCGTTTACAATATTTAAAGCAAGGGTAAGATGGAATACTGATAAGATAGGCTGTTCGAAAAGAATAAACGGAAACAAACGTGCTTGAAATTCATTCATGACGCCTGGCTAATGAAAAAAAAAAGCTGTGAGTGATCGTTAACTAAACGGTAAGACATTGTGTGATAATAGCATGCAAGGAAAACATAAACACATTTTTTAATACACAGACTTGAATGCTTCTCGTTAAACAACAATTTTTTTAATTTTAATTCTAGGAAAGTCAAGCTCCGTTTAATGCAGTTGGAGTAGTACCATGGATGATTCGCTTGAGAATTCAACGAACCCAAACCCCACTGGACCCAAATGCATGCCATTCACAAAAGATGAGCCTATGGAAAAAAAACTGGTCAAAGCAGCTTGTTACTCTATCCTTATGCTGATTTCACTGCTCGGAAATTCTGCACTCATCGCAATCATTGCCAGATACAAACATATGCAAACGACTACCAACTTGCTAATCGCAAATACGGCCATCTCAGATTTAATGGTATCGGCATTCGCCGTTCCGCGAGAGCTCGCGCAAATCTTCACCGGCGTGCAAACATGGCTGATTGACAGGACTGCTGGAGTGATTCTATGCAAACTTGTTTATTTCTTCCAAGACATTTCCACCGCTGTGTCGATTCAAAGTATCTTGGTCATCACTGTAGATAGGTATGCTGGAGTGGTTCAGCCATATCGAGACCCCATCATTACACCTAGGAGACGAGTTCTTATTCCATTAATATGGTTAATAGCTATGGGTCTACACAGCACTTACTTTTACACATTGCTTTTCAAACAAGTCAATAACATACGATACTGCATCTTCAGCTGGGAACCTGCGTTTGACAGTCTACAAGCTCAAAGAATCTACTTCGTGGCGATATCAGTTATCTTAATTGTCATCCCCTTGGCAGTCATTACGGTTTTATATTCACTCATGTTCAGGTCTATAATAAAACAGAGATCACTTTGGAAAACAGTGTCCTCATTCAGAAGGCAAAGGCGAATAGAAGACACTAAGATCATTAAGAAAATTCTGGCCATCATAGTTTTATTTGTTATGTGTATACTTCCTATAGATATCACTGGATTGTTACACCTTTTTGCGTGGCAGGAAAAACTTCCTTGTGGAATAGACCATTGGAGCTTTGCAGTCAAGTTCATATTTTACTCCAACGCATCGCTTAATCCATGCGTTTATTTTCTTCTGAATGAAACATATCGTCAGAGCCTTTGGAATCTTCTAAAATGTCGGAATTCCCAACCAGAGAGCCAAGCGACGATGTACGACATAGGCCTACGAATGTTAAAGTGAATATGTTTCAATTCATGTCGAATCGTTCAAGGGTCGAGTGAAAGAAAAACAATGGTTGCTCTTCCGAAAAAAATGATTTTCGGTGGTTTTTCTTGGGATTCTGTGAACAGTCATCAGATTGGAAAAGTTTCCTCTTTTGAGCGGACACAGCAGCGGAAACTTCCTCACCGAAAATTTCTTTATCGCGGATGTCCTGATCAATTTGTGGGGAACTCTGGGCTTCGATCGGCGAACTACTCTCCAACACCTGTCGACGATTGATGGCTTCTCGATTGCTGAGAATTTCGTCCTTGCCCTGATAATGCTTAGGCACAAACTCAAGTTTGCCCTCTGCGTGATCCTTGTCACCCTCATCATCTCTCCCTTTTCCATATCCAGTGGTCCGGGGCTTGTCTTTGGTTGTTTTGTATTTTTTGGTGAGATTGCTCATTTTATTTTTGCTTTGCTGCGCTATCTTGTCGCTTAAAACATGTTCTCGCCTGCATCTCTCGTGCAGTTGCTTGGCAATAGATTCCCATTCTGGCGAATTATATGCTTTATAGCGAAGCTTCTCTTCGTTCTCACCGAACAACTCGATGGGGATTTTTTCTTCAGTTTCAGTCCATCGACTGGATTTCTTATTCTGCGCGGCGCTTGATAAATCTTCACTAGTGGAACTAGTGGAACCCGAGGACCTTGAGCACATTGAGGCGCCATTATTTGCATAGGCATTCCACAATACTGCGGGGGAAATTCAGCTGGTTGCTCATACGCATATCTAGAGTACGCATGGTTATATGCGTAGAGACGTGGATATGCTGAATATGCAGCATCCTCCCTGGTGGGAAAATAAATGAACAATAATGTCAATAATTACACAACGAAGGATCAAAGTTTGTCTAGAGAAAGTTGTAAATGATGCTGAGAATGAAAAATACAATGCCTTCTTTTACCATTTTACCGAGGTATTGGAGTTTACTTACCTAGGTAAATATTTTACCATGGTAAACGCCGCCCGAGACAATACAAAGTTAAGGTTACCGGATACTTTCAAGAGTCGTTTTTTCTGCCAAAAACATTTTAAGGCCAAATTAAACATTACTTTTCTCGCTTCATTTTCAAAAAAATTTATATATATTACAAATTTTGATGCGTGCGCGAATTATCAAGAAGAAAGTTTTTTCATATGAAATTCTATCACCCGCCAGAGTGCTATAAGCCAATTAAAATGTGTCAGCGTCAGGGCTTCCCGTGATGTTTTTCGCGGTAAAACATCCGGAGTCGTTCATTTCATGTCGCCTCTCTTCCTCTTTTGTTTACGCTTGCAACTTGTGATTTATTCACACCAAGTTTTCGCTTGTATTTGTTTTTCGTATCGTGTATGGCGAAAAATAAGAAGGGAAAGAGTCCGTGGTTGAAAACTAAGAAGAAAACTGGTCCTAAGAAAAAAAAGAAGAAAGTTTCCGATGAATTAAGTATGGCGCAAAACTCTTGCCGAAACTCCATAGCGCAGAAGCCCAGGTACAATATAATAATCGATATATCGAGTTCTTTAAACACGGAGCGATCCTATCAGACCAGGCTGAACCGTTCAGACTGTCAATCAAAAATCCCAAACGCGCGTATCGGATTGGCTGATTACCAAAAGTCTTATTTTAGCAACGTTCAAGTTCCCGCAACTTCGATTCGAAAGGACGTGAAGTCGGCGGAAAAGCTGTTTTAGTTCAAATTATTTTGTTCAAAATCAATCCAACGAATATGGCTACAGGAGAAGAATTTAGAAAGTTAAGTTATTCGTCTATTTTGAGATCGGAAATTCATTTATCGGCTGGTAAAATCTTATCCTTTCGAGATATTTCTGAAATGATTAGGATAAAATTCGTAAACAAACTCTGTCTCGAAATAGGTTGTTCTTCTGAAACCGGCTTCCGAGATGGAATCGCTTCGATCCTTTCTGTTGTTTAGTGGGGGAGAGCTAAGTAAGGACACAAAGTCGCGGAAGCGAAGCCTAGAACAAACAACGGAGCGGGCAACGGAGGAGAAAAGTGAAGTGTCTCCCCAAGCGGCGAGCGATCGCACGCAAGACGACAGAGCTGGAAATCTTTTTGAAGTCGGCCGCTCTATTGCTTACTGTATATTTAGTACTGGCTAATTTTAATACTGATGTGGCAGCCATTGCCATTATCATTTCATCCATAAGATACATGAGAGCAACATCAGGTCGTGTTTTGTTTGTATCTTTGATGATTTTTCGAATTAGCAAATTATGCAAATATGCATGATCACGTACGAAATGGGACAAATGTGTTTAGATGTTTTTATTTTTGACTTGTGCATAGAACTTTAGAATTTATAACTGCTACTTCCAGCGGATTAGTAGAGTTAGTTTTCACGTACGTGATCGATAGATACACAAGCGGTAATGAACTTGAACCCAACATGACGACTCGAGCGGTCGTTTATAATTTAGCGGAAAACATCTGCCAAATTTTAATAAATCCCGCCAGTTTTGGCGAACAACACAGACCGGCATGTTCAGATGGAGGGATACAGATGTCCAGTTCTTTGCAGGCTTCAGTTTATAATGGTTTCGATCTTTGTACTGTGTGTTTGGTAGAAGGCTTTCGAATTTCGAGGTAAGTTTCGTATAATATTTCGATTGCGGCTACGAAACTTGATTATTTTCGTTATTATCGTTAATATCGCTAATTTCTGGTGTTTTACAAGATTTATAGTTGGCGTTTAGCTTATTTTTATTGATAAATCGATTCCCTCTTCGATTTTACAAACGATAGTTCTTCTCTCTTTTTTCCTCGACCGTTACCGACGACATCCACCATAATACTGATCCGTTTGGAAGTCAACAAAGCGCTTCAAAGGGGGCGTGTCCTTCCCTTTTATAGGATCGCTCCGTGTTTAAGGCCCTTTCCCTCCCTACATATTGGGCTCAACGCTGGCCTCCAGGTTGCGAGTGAAAATATCTTCATCAAACCTGCAAAGCAGAAAAAACTCGGATATTGAACTGCAAGCTTGCGACGGCAATTTATTCGCATGGATAATAGTATATAAGCTTATAAATAGTCCTTCAACGTACCCCAGTGACCGCATTTCTGCCTGCAGCTGTTCTTTCGGATCGATGGGGCTCACCGTCGAGGCCGCTGCAGTTTTCTTTTACTTCGAAGAATTTTTTCTGCCCGGCATTTCGCAAGGAAATCCGAGAAATTCTGACCGGTAATAGAACTGCAGTCGCGCACTCAACTATTTTCCGGCGCGACACCAGTAATCTCAGGGGACTCAGCAGTAGGTCTCCTGTAACTCTATTGGCTTTCGATATCGGCGGCATCCACAGTGTTGAAATATGGCGCAGCAAGGGCGTGAAATGTTTGTAAACCTTTAGAAGCGGAAAAAACCTACTTCGTTTTAACGCGAGTGTGCTGTCTTTAAAGTAATTTATAAGGTACAAGGATTTGACGGATTGCCTTGAAATTTGGCCCGAAGATTCCCAAGACACCGAGCAAACAAACTGTGTGTGGGATTTCTGTTTTGCAAAATTGATCTTCCGCAATGGCCTTCGTCGTAAAACGTATCTGTAAGTTAATGATCATCAAAATTGACAGTAAAATTGCGAAGCAAGCTTGCAATAGGAATGTCGAAAAAGCCTCACACGGTTTTGAAGATTAATGCCTTGTGATTGATATGATGCAGTAATTTTGATTCTGCGGTCGAATTCCATACCCGATAAATTCGCTCAAAGAGACATCAGTCGGTTTGGGCTTTTGGGACGCACTCTCTTTTCGGCTTTCACCGGATAGTACATTTCATTAGCTTTGTACTGATATATAGTTTATGGTTGTTGCATTTAAAACAGCGCGCAAATTTTTTTTTTTCGCGAAGGACACCCGCGAAGGTATCCGGTAACCTTAACCAATGTAAAAGTTCGATTAGCCCTGTGATCAAGCATGGTTATTTTAGGTCGGAAAACCATGGTCGAGATGACAGATATATCCGCTTGCGGTCGCATAGTATTTCACATTCCGTGGAGTCCAGATTGCGTCAGTCTCATTCGATCACGTTTTCGCAACTTCATTTTCACGTTTGTTTTTTATCTACCTACGAGTCATGGCAAAAAACAAAGACATTAATCCTCACGACGACGAACAACTCGAGAGGTAAAGTTAACATCTCTGCATTGCTAATTTGTTTGCCAAATCCCGACCAACCACTCGGACAATGTAATCAAACGTACGTCTAGATATCCTGAAGTTCTCTTTCCACCAATCTTCAACCAAATTTCCGTTCAAAAGGGTTTCAAATTAAAATTGGTTTCTCGGTCATGACCAGGCACGGCTAGCGCGCCTTGTCTTTTGAAGAGCAATTTGAAGGAAAATAAATCTCTTTCGCCTCGACTTCTTAAGGTGCTGCAAAAGTAAAAGCCGCTGAAATCTTGAGACTTGAGTTTGCAGCTCAAGAACAAGAAAATGAAACGCAAGGACTACAAGAGCCACAGCTTCTCTTATAAACGCGGGCATTTTATGCATGGATTTTAGAATTTGCCGCCATTTCGATTTGATCGTGATCGTGATCGATGACAGGTTTACCTCGATTATTTGAGCCAGTATAAACAATGTACAAATGTACCAAGGTTTTGTCAGTAAATGATTACCCCGGTAAGTGTCCAAGTGTAAACACAGCATTATTCAGGAATAATCTCTGTAACGGTGTGCGTTTTTCACAGATCAAAGATACTGAGTCTCAGGTTTTCAGATTGATCACTCAGCGAGCTCTGATGGGTTCATTTCATTGCCAGGCACTTTCTCAGTTAACAATGAAGTACGGAAACGTTGTAATTTTTTTCTGGGTTTATTTTTAGGGCTATTTTTCAAATTAAAATTAAAATGCTAAAACTTGACTGAAAATTTAATAAAAGTAAAAGTAAACTTACAACGCAAATTAATTTTAGTAACTAAAAATTGAAATTAAAATCAAATGCGTTTCAAAAACTACCATAGAATGGAAACGAATTGCATTGCTTTCGCAAAACAAACATTAAATAAAATCCAAGTGAAATACAGAGACAATTCTTATTTTCCCCTTGGCCCACGGCTATCAATATGATGATTCCCTGCGAGTGGCGTGGTGCTCTGAAAAACATGTGGTAGCGAATACGGCGCAGTGGAGGGAGTTTGCGAACAAGAAGAGGGCGAAAAGGACTAAAACGGATAATACAGTGAATGATTTCAACCGAGCAAAGATCATTGTTCAGAAAATGAGTTCCGAAGTAAGTCAAAAGCGACAAAAGTATAGTCATGTTGGCACAAAAGAATATGTTCCGTTTGACAGCTATCATGAGCTTAACGTTCCGATCGAATATCACTGACTCTTTCCAAAAGTTCTTTGCTAACCAAATAGAGAAAGACATGATTTGTGATATTTTAGCCGGAGAACGTGGGCCATCATGTAAAAAGATGGGACAAATTCCACAGCTCAAGGTATTCAAATACCACGAGGTTAAAGATTTTTCTTTGACTTCGGCAATCCACATTTCCTTCACAGGACTAGCAAGCCCGAGGAACTAGTAGGACAGCAGCCCTCGATCTTTATAGCAAAATGGTGTGTTTCGTGGGCATGAACTAAAGCCTGAAACAACGAAGCGAGACCACCTAGACAAAAAGTAATACCTTTAAAACTAACCGTAAAGGGGCTAAAATATAACGAAGCTGTGATTTTTCGCTGCGCAAACGTCTTTGCTCGTATTTGGCATTGAACAAGTCAACATTTGAACAGTAGCCCTGGGCCACTAAACTATGAAGTGAGCTGAATCCGGCCAACTTAGCAGAACACTACAGGCAACTTTTTTTCTGTGATGTGAACTCTAGACGGTTCGTAAAGTGCTCTATAAGATTTTTAAGTATGGAGATAAGTCAAGTGTTTATTGGTTCCGTAATCTTCGTCTTTTTGGCAGTTGTCGTTCGGTGCGGTGAATCCGCGCAACACTACAGCTCGCTACAAGACGACAGTTTCTGGCATAGCATGGCTGATATTGATCGTTTCTCATGTTCCGTGCTTTATTCCATTATAATCGTAAAGATAAACAGATGGGAGGGAATAAGCGAGGGTATCTTTTGGTTCTCTTTAAGAAGTTTCCATTTCGAAACTCGTCTTTAAATCTGTGATTCTTTATTGCTGGAAGATAAAAGAAGTGAGTCAACTCGCGAGAAACACATTAAGACGGCTTTGTTGTTTGTCGAGTTAAGTCACACATGTCTATACTCTGTCATAGAAAAGAAAAAAGACGAGTTATATTGGTTTGTGTTGGATGAAAACACAAGTCAGTAACTCAACCTTCGTTATCTTTTTAGATAAAAGACTTTATCCTTTTAATAATCAAACTGAAGGGTCCTTTCATAAGTTTACACGAAGTATGCGTAAGAAATGAACGAGAACGAGAACGAGAACATTTAAGCAAAATACTTTAAATGTTGTGTCCTTTGTTTCCAGGTCGTTTTGTAACTTCATTTAAGGAACGAGAGTTCCACAAAATGCAATCGTTGTCTCAATGGATGTTACAAGTCTATATACAAACATACCACAAGGAGAAGGTATCACGACCATATGCCATGCATATGACACATTTTACACGGCAACGCCCCCTATACCAACACATTATCTTAAAGAAATGCCGAGACTTATATTACAAGAAAACTCTGTCCAATTTAATGGAAAAAAACTTTCTCCAGACCCATGGTACGGCTATGGGGACTAAGACAGCAATTATCGATCAGCACAGTGCAAAGCCGTTGGTATGGAAGAGATATATCGATGACGTGTTTTCCCTATGGGACACTAATAGAGAGGAAATCAACAACTTCATTGAGCATGCAAATAACTATCATCCTACAATAAAATTCACTGCTGATATTTCTGATAAAGAAACCATTTTCCTTGATACATGCATCTACAAAGGAGTACGGTTTGAAAAAAAAAATCTATCCTTGACACACGTACTTATTTTAAGCCTACTGAAACATTCCAGTACACGCACTTTAAATCCTGTCACCCACCTGGAGTCGAAAAAGCCTTCGTGAAAGGTGAAGGCCTAAGACTACTAAGCACTAACTCTTTAGAGGAGACTCTTGTAGAAAACATAAGAATATTCAAATTACGCCTTCGAGCGAGAGGCTACCTGAACAACCTTATAGAAATGACACTCTCGGAGGTCAAATTCTCTGACAGAAAGAAAGCTCTCAAAGAAAACGCAAGAGTGCAAAAAGAAAAATTGCCCTTTGTAACGCAATACAACCCATCTGTGCCTAACCTTAAACAGATTCTAATGGAAAAATGGCATCTTATAGAATCACAACCTAAACTTAAAGAAATGTTTAAAGAACCTCCAATTATTTCTTATAAGAGAGGCAGTTCGTTAAGACATATATTGGTTAAAGCCAATCTGTAGTTAATCTCTTTAACACTACATGTGGAAAAGCAATAAGATTCATGCAACACATTTGCAGGATCTGTGAATGGCCTGTCACTATTTATTCACCTTGCTGTAACTGACGGCTTCCATTATTTAAGTTTTCTGTACGTCGTATTGTTCACATTATTCTTAAGCTACCTACACTATAGCGACTGGTCTTGCTAATATCTTATGCCAGTGAAATAATTGCACAACCTTGTTCCCAGGTACCTCTCTCTTCGAGGGAGGAAGAGAGAGGGCCCTGGGAACTAGTTTGACAATTGCGGTAGTAAAAATGGTGAACGCAGCCGTTATTTGAGTCGCAGCGCTCTTTCCTCACCAGAGCCGTACTACCAGAGCCGGACGGTGGAAATATCTTGGAGTCTCAAATAACAATAACCATTTCGCTGAAAAAACAAGAAGCTGTTATCAGCTTATACTCGGGCCATATTTGACTGCTTGGTACGTAAGCGTACGATATTTTAGCAGTGATAACTTCCAGCATCGCTACCTCCCCAAAATCGATAGATATAGTTCAGGCTTCAGAAGTGATTTATCGTTTTATTGCTACAGCTCTTTTTCGTATGGTTAGGAGCTGACCACACTCATCAGGCAACTTCAACGAATGAACAGTAAAGATTCAAAAGCTGGCTATATAAAGTAATCAAAATTGGAGATTTAAAACAAGCAGCTGCTAGGCAATAAAATACAATTCCACGTGCCGTCATTGAATTCACGTGCCATGATACAAACGGTTACGTTACGTTATACAAGAGGTTTTTGGTAGATATCTATTTATATGAGGGCATGGTTTTTGTGAAATCATTCGAACTGGTGATTTAAAACAAGCGTTTGCTGGGCGATAACATACTAATGCACGTGGCGTGATACAATTCACGTGCCATGATACAAACGGTTACTTTACGTTATTCGAGAGGTTTTGAGTACATATCTATTTCTGCTGGGGCATGAACTTGGTAATTCATTGCATTTGTTCAGGCTACAAAGATCTTTTCTACAGATTAAAATAAACTTTTCGTGAAGACATAGGTTACATTTCTTGTTAGTGTTATTATAGGGTTTGCACTTTTTGAGTACTTTCCATTTAATGCGAAATGTTTTGTTTGCGTCCTTCAGGGTCCATTTCTGTTCAGATAGTTCCACTGCATTCCGTCTGCATTCCGACACCGATTACATCTCTATAAAGTCAAATTGGAAAATGAAGTCTGATTGTGGTCACCAAAATCAAAGCTATTTAGCGGTACTTTCTTTTGGGGCTATTTTGATGTTATTATGCGTAGTTCGAACGAACGTGTAAGTCTCTGGATGAAAACCTAAGGCGTGGACATTAAAATAAAAGCTAAAGAGCAGCAGTTTTCTCAAACGTGGATTTCGGCATTTCTTAAAGATGACCTTTGAAAGTTAAAACGGGTTAATGGATCCTATGCACCTAAACCTCGAGCACCTCTGCTGCCCTATTATTCCAAGCGTTCATTAAGTCAGAAACTGTCTCTCTTTCCCCCTCTTCCTCAGCGTGCACTTGCGATCGATATTTCGATTCGACATGACCATTCTTATGCTGTGAAACATTGGTGTTGCTTGCGGTGAGGTCTGCATTCGAATCTTTGGAATTCTTTGAATTTTCTGAGCATTCTGCAGCATCTTGCATTGCGAAGGGCCCGAAGAAAGCTGCAAAACCTCGCTATACTTTTCTGTTTCGATTTCGCATTCGCATTTTACACGTCCTCCATCTACATCATCTTGCGCGGAGTTAAATTCATTCGCGTGCTGCTCGTGCGACAAACCTTCCAAAGGCTCATGATTTCTTGCACAACTGTCACCCTCGCTAACTTGCCAATCAGACGAAACCGAGTGCACCACGTTCAAGCTACCTCCTCTTCTCTTATACTATATCCACGGGCTTTCATCGTCGCATTTTCGCTTTCTTCGCCACTCGACATGCTATCATTGCCATCACCTTTTTGTTCTAACGACTCCAGAACCCTCTCGATCAGCGCTAATTCACAAACGCTTCACAACCGACGCCAGATGTTTTGATTCGAAAGAATAGCGACTCGCAGAATAGGGAGATCATGGCCCTCCCCTTCCCTTCCCCAATTACTTAAGTACTCACGGCCCGAGTACAAAAAATGCGAAGAATTTGATAACGCGACCGAAAACGTAACTCGTACCGCCCGAATACATAAAACGAGACCGAGAACTTAACTCGTGGCAAGAAGTCTTATCTCTCGGCCCATCGCGACCCAAAAAATAAAAAAAAATAATTTGATAACGCGACCAAAGACTTAACTCGTGCTGCCTTACGGCCCGAGTAATTGTTGCTGTTTACCCATATTTATAATTTTTTAATTTATGACCGCGTGAATGTTGCCAATTAGAAAAAACGTAATGTGGCTACATAAATACTGCCAAATTGTGCCCAATGAATGCCCACATTTTAATTGCGATAACCTAAGACTCACAGACGCGCTGTTGAAACAGCTGACAGGTTAAAGTGGGTATATTTAAGCAAGTACGCTGGTAAAACATTGTTTTCGAAGTGTAGTCGCCTCAAAAGCTGGCTTGTAACCTGAAGGGCACTACATCTAACAAAAAATTAAAGAAAGACTAGTCCCATTAAAACCCAATTCGTTTGTCAGTGAAGCAACTGTGTTTTCTGATTTGAAGCCGTTTAGGAAACAGCCAAAAATGGCGAACTGGACTGAAAATAGGAACTTTACGAGCACGCTGAGACAAGCAAACATAATTCCACCAGGAGTAGCTGTATCTTACGCTACTTTGAACGTTTTTCTTTCCATCATTGCGTCTCTGGGTAATGTCTTGATCCTTATTGCTCTTCACAAGGCATCTTCTATTCATCCACCAACAAAACTGTTATTTCAATGCCTAGCAGCAACTGATCTTTTCATTGGTCTCGTATCACAACCGCTCTTTGTCATCCTCCTGCTGAATGCTGGTGGCATAAAGATCAACCTCAACTTCAACTTCATTCAACAGATTATTCAAAAAAATAATGATTCAAGTTTTGTTCTTTGCGGAACGTCGATCCAGACCTCGACCGCCATCAGTGTTGACAGGCTTCTCGCCGTGAAGTTGGGACTCAGATACAAAAACGTCGTAACACTGAAGCAAACTCGTGCACTCACTGTTTGTATTTGGCTAGCTGGGATATCAGTTGGATTTATTATTTCTTTTGGATCCATTTAATACGTATCATCTTCATTACAGCAGTTGTGCTTTCAGTCGTCCTTTTATCTATCTCAATATTCTGTTACACGAAGATAATCCTCACATTGCAGCAACACCAAGCTAAGGTGCAAGACCGCCAAAATCAGCAAGGAATGACGCCACAGAATATCGGAAAATACAAGAAGACGGTTTCTAGCATAGCGTGTGTGTAGTTGGCATTGGTTGTTTGTTATGTTTCCTGTTTGGTTTCCATAATAATAATAAAAGTAAATGGATGGACTGGCGTGAGAGCGGAAATCGTTTGGGCATCTACAGGAAGTCTTCTTTGTTTAAATTCGTCTCTCAACCCGATTCTTTACTGCTGGAAGATAAAAGAAGTAAGGCAACTCGTATCAGACACATTAGGAGAGTTTTGTTGTTCAAGTAATCTCCATTGCCTTTATTAGGGACCGAGGAAGATAAGCGGAAACCCGGCGCAACGATCGTTTATAATATTTAAAGCAAGGGTAAGATGGAATACTGATAAGATAAGCTTTTCAAAAAGAATAAATGAAAACAAACGTAACCAGACAAAACGGTCTATCACGGAAGGTTTACAACACAACAAACAGGCCTAGCTGTAGAAACAACGAGCCGAATAGTTGAGTGTAACGAGAGCGAAGCTTACCGACTCTGGGTTCGTTTAGATTTTAGAAGGACGCTGACAATGCTGGAAACCTGTTGTGAAAACAATTTACTTTTGAGTACATGTATTCGCAGACTAGCTTTTGGCAACTCTTTTATTGTTTTTTATTTCAAACTATTGTGGTCTTCTGTAAAAGGACTCTAACGCAATTATAGGTAAGTACGTGCTAATTTATTCCTTCTTCGGTGTGCTTGCAATTCATTCATGTCGGCTGGTTAATGAATAAAAAAGGTGTCAGTGATCGTTGACTAGACAATATGACATTGTGTAATAAAATAAATAGGTACACTGGCCTTGATACCTCGATTTAAGGGGTATAAAAACATAACAACAGCTCTTAAAAATCTATGGCGTTATCAGTTCTGAGAACATTACAATAAGAAACACCTGCTATTTCACTTAACGTTTGTTTGAAGAACACTTTCCGAACTAATTAGTTGTTATTAATAGTAGCTTATCATAAAAAACGAATTTCACATGCTTGATTGGTTTAGCGGCCATGGTATAAATACCGTGCAAATACGGTAAGAGTACGCATATTTGAAAAAGAAAATATCACCAAAATTAGCAAGATATAGTGATTCGTTCGTGTTGTTTTTAATAAAACAGTTATGCATTCGCGCTTGTTTGATACAAGTATCATCTCGTATCCAACGCACGCTGGTAGAGTAATTGCTAAATATGACCGCTGACTCCAGCAAGACAGCGAAAAGGGGGTGGGGGTGGGGGAGAGAGAGACACTCAACATAATTTTTTTTTTCAGGGATGCTCCGCCCCGAAATCCAAACCCTTATCCTTTTATATAACATTTTTGACAGAAAAGGTAACCCTTTTGCAGTGCAGTAAAACCTTTCTACATTAGCCAAAACAAACTAGACTTTAAAACAAAATACCCCCATAAAACAGCTCCCCAAGAAAACAACGTCAACACGTAAACCCCCGACAGAGTATTATTGATGGATCCTTCCTTGGAAAAACAAGAAATCTGCAGCTGCCTTACCCACCCTTTCCCACCTGAAGAGAAACAAGACAGGCCCTGGGCGCGAGAGGCCTGGGCACCCCTTATTTATTTTCTTTGTTTCCAAGCCTAATGGGGCTTAGTAAATCGGTCAGTGGGGCGGCAACGCCAACGAATTTTAACTTGTTCAACTTTTACAAAAACGCGATCTGCCCAGGATCCAACTTGGTAGGAGTGGCGTTCAAGTTAAACAAGAACGGAATGAAAAATTAATCGTCGTGTGCTCTAGTTTTCCACAAAACCTTGAATTTGGTTCATTCACGTCGTTGTTTTGCAGCAAGAGAAATGTACCAAAACTTAAAACGCACGTGCAGAGTGATTGTTTTTCCTCGTCAAACCTATTATTTTGAGATGTTGTCATCGCGGTTGCCATCGTCGTAGCTTTTAAATTAGTGATCTTAAGATTCGACTACAAGCACGAGATTGAGTACGAGTACGACTTTTCAAATCTAGTTTGCGTGGTTTAGATAATAGCTTGTCACACCAATCTTGTTTCTAGTATCTCCTTATCTGCTGGAGAACAACAAAAAATAGCGAGATCTTTTAGCTAATTGTCAATCTGGCCTCAGATCTCTGCATAGTACACTAACAACTTTGCTAGAAGCTACCAACAGCTGGTCTGTCAATATAGATAATGGTTTCATCAATGGAGTAATTTCCGTTGACTTACAGAAGGCTTTCGACACGATAGACCATAAGATCCTTTTATGCAAGTTAGTTAACTACGGAGTTCATAACAATGATGACTTTTGTGAACGTTAAGTTGGCAATTAGCATACGAGAAAAAAAATTAAACACCGCATACTAATAAGAAGGAGGTTATATCGGGTTTTAAAACCACTCCACGTGATGTTTTATCGACCATATGGTCAATGGGCTTATCAATTATTAATGAGATTTTGAAAGATTTTTTAATACACAGACTTGCATGCTTCTCGTTAAACAACAATTTTCTTTTTATTTCAGTTCTAGGAAAGTCAACTCGATAGCTCCGTTTAATGCTGTTGGAGTAGTACCATGGATGATTCGCTTGAGAATTCAACGAACCCAAACTCAACTGGAGTTAAATGCATGCCATTCACAAAAGATGAGCCTATGGGTATAAAAGTGGTCAAAGCAGCTTGTTACTCTATCATTATGCTGATTTCACTGCTCGGAAATTCTGCCCTCATCGCCATCGTTGCCAGATACAAACACATGCAAACGACTACCAACTTGCTAATCGCAAATATGGCCATCTCAGATTTAATGGTATCGGCATTCGCCGTTCCGCGAGAGCTCGCGGAAATCTTCACCGGCGTGCAAAGATGGCTGATTGACGGGACTGCTGGAGTCATTCTATGCAAACTTGTTTATTTCTTCCAAGACATTTCTACCGCTGTGTCGATTCAAAGTATCTTGGTCATCACTGTAGATAGGTATGCTGGAGTGGTTCAGCCATATCGAGACCCCATCATTACACCAAGACGGAGACGAGTCCTTATTCCACTAATATGGTTAATAGCTATGGGTCTACACGGCACTTACTTTTACACATTGCGTCTCAAACAAGTCAATAACATACAATACTGCATCTTCAGCTGGGAACCCGCGTTTGACAGTCTACAGGCTCAAAGAATCTACTTCGTGGCGATATCAGTTATCTTAATTGTCATCCCCTTGGCAGTCATTACGGTTTTATATTCACTCATGTTCAGGTCTATAATAAAACAGAGATCACTTTGGAAAACAGTGTCCTCATCCAGAAGGCAAAGGCGAAAAGAAGACACTAAGATCATTAAGAAAATTCTGGCCATCATAGTTTTATTTGTTATGTGTATACTTCCTGTAGATATCACTGGATTGTTACACCTTTTTGCGTGGCAGGAAAAAATTCCTTGTGGAATAGACCATTGGAGCTTTGCAGTCAAGTTCATATTTTACTCCAACGCATCGCTTACTCCATGCATTTATTTTATTCTGAATCAAAGATATCGTCAGAGCCTTTGGAATCTTCTAAAATGTCGGGATTCCCAACCAGAGAGCGACGCGACGGTGTACGATATGGCCCTACGAGCATTAAAGTGAACAAGTTTCAATTCTTGTTGAATCGATCACGAATTTATTTGTGGGGTTGAGTGAAAGTAAAACAATGGTTACTCTTCGGCAAAAAAAAAAATGATTTACGGTGGTTTTTCTTGGGATTCCGTGAACAGTTGTCAAATTCGAATCACTAGCAATTCGACCATTTTAAAAGAGCCATAACATAGTTTTCAGGTCAAATCCGTCTGGAAAGGATTCCGAATCAAATTAATTTTCTCCTTCGATAATTGGTGAAATAATGTATGCAAATTTTATTGTCTCCTTTTCAGCCTTTTGGGAAGAGCAGCATGCTATCTGCCTTTTGTGAGATATTTGTGATATGTGCACTTCTGAATGATAAATCACTCATTTAATTGTACAGTATTGTTATTCAACTTCCTCCCGAAACTGGCGCACATTTATAACAGTTGATCTTGTAAAAAGCATCGTTAGCTTGTTTAGCGCTAAAGTAAGTTGATCCATATAAAATAAAATTATTTATATTTGAACTGGCGCCGTTACTATTAGTCTTGTGGAAACCAACCATGCTGGTAAATAAAAGCAAACATTTTATTGAATTTATTTCTCTACTCAGACTTATTCAGGAATTATCTTTGTAACAATGCCTAACATCTGGAAAAGGCTTTTATCACGGATCAAAGATACTGAGTCTCAGGTTTGAGATTGATCACTCAGCGAGCTCTGATGGGTTCATTTCATTGCCAGGCAGTTTCTCACTTAACAGTGAACTACGGAAACGTTGAAATTTTTCTCTGAGTTTATTTTTTTGAGCTATTTTACTAATTAAAATTAAAATGGTAAAACTTGATTGAAAATTTAATAAAAGGAAAGGTAAACTAACAACACAAATTACTGAGTTTCAAAGTAAAAATTGAAATTAAGATCAAATTAATACGTTTCAAAAACTATCCTAGAATGGAAACGGATTGCACTGCTTTCGAAAAAGAAACATTTTTAAAAATATCCAGTGGATAATGAACCGTGGTAGGCCCTTATTCGTATCAGACATTACTGACGCTGACAAATCCATGAGACGAACTTATCCCGTACTAATCTGTTGCCTTCATCATATATGCCGACTGTCTCGGATTATCCGGGAGTCTACCGACACGGAAATTATCTGCCGGTCTAAGGTACTGCTCGCCCTGAAATCTCCCATGTAAAATCCACTTTTTCTTTAAATCCACAAAATTTCGTTTCTTCTAATTCATGGTACGGCTCCTAGATGCACTTTTGTCTATCTTTCACCCAAGCTTTTATAACGTTCAGACAGAAAGCACAGGAAATGGGTCGATTTGCCGGGAAAGGTGGGGGGAAAGGGGAGGGAGAATTTAGGCGGGAAAGAGAAAAGATCTCCAGAAGATTTGCTGGTATCTCTGCGCTATCCCGCGACTAACACCACATTCTGTGGGGTGAGAGGAAATAAATTTGCTGTGACTGACAACTTCTTTTATTTCAGTTTTCTGTTTGTCGTGTTGTTCGCATTATTCTTAAGCTAGCTACACTTTTTTAAAAAGGGCAACTGGTCTTGCTAATATCTTATGCCAATAAAATAATAACACAACCTTGTTCCCAGGTTCCTCTCACTTCGAGGGAGGGAGAGAGAGGGCCCTGCGAACGAGTTTGACGATTGCAGCACTAAAAAATGGCGAATGTAGCTGTTATTTGAGTTGCAGCGCTCTTTTCGCCGGATGAACTACCAGAGCCGAACGGTGGAAATATTTTGGAGTGTTGAATAACAAGAACCATTTCGCCGAAAAAATTATTGCTGTTTACGTATATTTATTTTTTTTAAATTTATGACCGTGTGAATGTTGCCAATTGAAAAAAACGTAATGTGGCTACATAAATACTGCCAAATTGTGCCCAATGAATGCCCACATTTTAATTGCGATAACCTACAGACTCACAGACGCGCTGTTGAAACAGCTGACAGGTTAAAATGGGTATATTTAAGCAAGTACGCTGGTAAAACTTTGTTCTTTGCCGTGTAGTCACCTCGAAAGCTGGCTTGTAACCTGAAGGGCACTACATCTAACAAAAATTAAACAACGACTGGTCTCATTAAAACCCAATTCGTTTGTCAGTGAAGCAACTGCGTTTTCTGATTTGAAGCCGTTTAGGAAACAGCCAAAAATGGCGAACTGGACTGAAAATAGGAACTTTACGAGCACGCTGAGACAAGCAAACATAATTCCATCTGGAGTAGCTGTATCTTACGCTACTTTGAACGTTTTTCTTTCCATCATTTCGTCTCTGGGTAATGTTCTGATCCTTATTGCTCTTCACAAAGCATCTTCTATTCATCCACTGACAAAACTGTTATTTCAATGTCTGGCAGCAACTGATCTTTTAATTGGTCTCATATCACAACCGCTCTTTGTCATCCTCCTGCTGAATGCTGGCGGCATAAAGATCAACTTCAACTTCAACTCCATTCAACAGATTATTCAAATAAATTATGGTTCAAGTTTTTTTCTTTGCGGAACGTCGATCGCGACCTCGACCGCCATCAGTGTTGACAGGCTTCTCGCCCTGAAGTTGAGACTCAGATACAAAAACGTCGTAACACTGAGGCGAACTCGTGCACTCACTGTTTGTATTTGGCTAGCTGGGATATCAGTTAGATTTATTTACTTCTTTTGGATTCATTTGTTACATATCTTCTTCGCTATAGCAGCTGTGCTTTCAGTCGTCTTTTTATCTATCTCGATATTCTGTTACATGAAGATAATTCTCACATTGCAGCAGCACCAAGCTAAGGTGCAAGACCGCCAAAATCAGCAAGGAATGACGCCACAGAATATCGGAAAATACAAGAAGACGGTTTCTAGCATAGCGTGGGTGCAGTTGGCATTGGTTGTTTGTTATGTTCCCTTTTTGGTCTCCATCATAATAATCAGAGTAAATGGATGGACTGGTGTGAGAGCGGAAATCGTTTGGGCATCTACAGGAAGTCTTCTTTACTTAAATTCGTCTCTCAACCCGATTCTTTACTGCTGGAAGATAAAAGAAGTAAGGCAACTCGTGTCAGACACATTAGGAGAGTTTTGTTGTTCAAGTAATCTTCGTTGCCTTTATTAGGGACCGAGGAAGATAAGCGGAAACCCGGCGCAACGATCGTTTACAATATTTAAAGCAAGGGTAAGATGGAATAGTGATAAGATAGGCTGTTCAAAAAGAATAAATGGAAAAAAACGTAACCAGACAAAACGATCTATCACGGAAGGTTTACAACTGAACAAACAGGCCTATCTGTATAAACAACGAGCCGAATAGTTGAGTGTAACGAGAGCGAAGCTTGCCGACTCTGGGTTCGTTTAGATTTTAGAAGGGACGCTGACAATGCTGAAAACTTGTTGTGAAAACAATTTACTTTTGAATACATGCATTCGCAGACCAGCGTTTGGCATCTCTTTTATTGTTGTTTGTTTTAAACCATTGGGGTCTTCTGCAAAAGGACTATAACCGGCAATTATACCTATGTACGTGCTAATTTATTCATCATTCGGTGCGCTTGCAATTTATTCATGTCGGCTGGTTAATGAATAAGAAAGCTGTGAGTGATCGTTAACTAGACAATATGACATTGTGTAATAAAATAAATAGGTACACTGGCCTTGATACCTTGATGTAAGGGTATAAAAACATAACAACAGCTCTTAACAATCTATGGCATTACCAAGAAATAAGACAGTTCTGAAAATATTACAATGACAAACACCTACTAGTTCACTCAACGTCTGTTGAAGAACACTTTCCGAACTAATTGGTTGTTATTAAAAAGTAGCTTATCATAAAAAGGGACTTCCACATGTTTGATTGGCTTAGCGGCTGGGTATAAATACCATGCAAATACGGTAAGAGTACGCATATTTGAAAAAGAAAATATCCCCAAAATTAGCAAGATATAGGGATTCGTTCGTGTTGTTTTTAATAGAACAGTTATGCATCCGCGCTTGTTCGATACGAGTAGCATCTCGTATCCAACGCACGCTGGTAGAGTAATTGTTAAATATGATTGTTGACTGCAGCAAGACAGCGAGAAGGGGGAGGGGGTGAGGGGCGAGAGACACTCAACGGAGTTTTTTTTTTTTTTTTTGAGGGAGGCTCCGCCCCGAAATCCAAACCCTTATCCTTTTGTATAACATTTTTGAGGGAAAAGGTAACCCTTTTTGCTGTGCGCTGAAACCTTTTTATATAAGCCCTAACAAACTAGACTTTACACAAAATACCCCAAATAAACAGCTCCCCAAGAAAACAACGTCAACACGTAAACCCCGGACAGAGTATCATTGATGATCCTTCCTTGAAAAAACAAGAAATCTGCAGCTGCCTTACCCACCACTTCCCACCTGAAGGGAAACAAGACAGGCCCTGGGTGCGAGAGGCCTTATTAATTTTCTTTGTTTCCAAGCCTAGGGGGGCTTAGTGAATCGGTCAGTGTGGCGGCAACGCCAACGAATTTCAACTTGTTTAACTTGTACAAAAACGCAATCTGCCCAGGATCCAACTTGGTAGGAGTGGCGTTCAAGTTAAACAAGAACGGAATGAAAAATTAATCGTCGTGTGCTCTAGTTTTCCACAAAACCTTGAATTTGGTTTATTCACGCCGTTGTTTTGCAGCAAGAGAAATGTACCAAAACTTAAAACGCACGTGCAGAGTGATTGTTTTTCCTCGTCAAACCTATTATTTTAAGGTGTTGTCGTCGCGGTTGCCATCGTCGTAGCTTTTAAATTAGTGACTTTAAGATTCGACTACAAGCACGAGATTGAGTACTAGTACAACTTTTCAAATCTAGTTTGCGTGGTTTAGATAATAGCTTGTCACACCAATCTTGTTTCTAGTATCTCCTTATCTGCTGGAGAACAACAAAAAAGAGCGAGATCTTTTAGCTTATTGTCAATCTGGCTTCAGATCTCTGCATAGTACACTACCAACTTTGCTAGAAGCTACCAACAGCTGGTCTGTCAATATAGATAATGGTTTCATCAATGGAGTAATTTCCGTTGACTTAAAGAAGGCTTTCGACACGATAGACCATAAGATCCTTTTATGCAAGTTAGTTAACTACGGAGTTCATAACAATGATGACTTTTGTGAACGTTGGCAATTAGCATACGAGAAAAACCATTAAACACCGCATACTAATAAGAAGGAGGTTTTATCGTTTTTTAAAACCACTGCACGTGATGTTTTATCGACCATATGGTCAATGGGCTTATCAATTATTATTGAAATTTTAAAAGATTTTTTAATACACAGACTTGCATGCTTCTCGTTAAACAACAATTTGTTTTTATTTCAGTTCTTGGAAAGTCAACTCGATAGCTCCGTTTAATGCTGTTGGAGTAGTACCATGGATGATTCGCTTGAGAATTCAACGAACCCAAACTCAACTGGAGTTAAATGCATGCCATTCACAAAAGATGAGCCTATGGATTCAACACTGATCAAAGCAGCTTGTTACTCTGTCATTATGCTGATTTCACTGCTCGGAAATACTGCACTCATCGCCATCGTTGCTAGATACAAACACATGCAAACGACTACCAGCTTGCTAATCGCAAATATGGCCATCTCAGATTTAATGGTATCGGCATTCGCCGTTCCGCGAGAGCTCGCTCAAATCTTCACCAGCGTGCAAAGACGGGACTGCTGGAGTCATTCTATGCAAACTTGTCTATTTCTTCCAAGACATTTCTACCGCTGTATCTATTCAAAGTATCTTGGTCATCACTGTAGATAGGTATGCAGGAGTGGTTTAGCCATATGGAGACCCCATCATTACACCCAGACGGAGACGAGTCCTTATTCCACTAATATGGTTAACATCTATGGGTCTACACGGCACTTACTTTTACACAGTGCGTCTCAAACAAGTCAATAACATACGATACTGCATCTTCAGCTGGGAACCCGTGTTTGACAGTCTACAAGCTCAAAGAATCTACTTCGTGGCGATATCAGTTATCTTAATTGCCATCCCCTTGGCAGTCATTACGGTTTTATATTCACTCATGTTCAGGTCTATACTAAAACAGAGATCATTTTGGAAAACAGTGTCCTCATTCAGAAGGCAAAGGCGAAAAGAAGACACTAAGATCATTAAGAAAATTCTGGCCATCATAGTTTTATTTGTTGTGTGTATACTTCCTATAGATATCACTGGATTGTTACACCTTTTCGCGTGGCAGGAAAAAATTCCTTGTGGAATAGACCATTGGAACTTTGCAGTCAAGTTTATATTTTACTCCAACGCATCACTTAATCCATGCATTTATTTTCATCTGAATGAAAGATATCGTCAGAGCCTTTGGAATCTTTTAAAATATCGGGATTCCCAACCAGAGAGCCAAGCTACGATGTACGACATGGCCCTACGAATATAAAGTAAACAAATTTCAATTCATGTGGAATCGTTTACGAATTTATTTGTAAGGTTGAGTCAAAGTTAAACAATGGTTCCTCTTCGGAAATAAAATGATTTACGGTGGTTTTTCTTGGGATTTTGTGAACAGTTGTCAAATTCGAATCACTAGCAACTCAACCATTTTAAAAGAGCCATGACATAGCTTTTAGGTCATAGCCGTCTGGAAAGGATTCCGAATCAAATTAATTTTCTCTTTCGATAATTGGTGAAATAATGTATGCAAATTTTATTGTCTCCTTTTCAGCCTTTTGGGAAGAGCAGCATGCTATCTGCCTTTTGACAGACATTTGTGATATGTGCGCTTCTGAATGTTAAATCATTCATTTAATTGTAGCGGTATTGTTATTCAACTTCCTTCTGAGACTGGCGCACATTGATAACAGTTGATCTTGTAAAAAGCATCCTTGGCTACATGCAACAATGACAAGAAATCCCTCCTCAGAGGTTTTAGGAGTTACTGGAGTACGAAAAGACTCTTGAAATATCATGTGTCAGGGAAAGTTTGCAGAAATGTGTACTCAAATTACTTAAAAAACAGAAATCTATTTCGCTTATTCATATTCCGGAATACGGTCAATCGAACACATCCTAAAATTATAGCATTTGGCAGATTTATATCTGGTCTAGAAAGAACGCTTTCACAAGGAAAACAAACCATACTCTGTAGGAACAAAAGTAATCGTATGAAAATAAAACATTAAATCGATCTATGTTGAATTTGTTCGACCAGGATGCATTGCGGAATGAAATTATCTCGTTTTTCATTTATAGACGACTAAAATTGATAAAATAGCTTTGCTGGCAATTGCCAATCAAACCTTTAATGAGATTGGTCCGGCGATATTGCGGCTGGTCATACGTTGTAAGTGTTCATACGCTAAAAAGTTAACTTCCTGAAATTGTATCCACAGATTTCACTGGACGTCAATGGCGTTCATTTGTTCTTGGCGATGTCTCTTTTGCTCCCTCACCATTCTCGGTATCTTGTCTCTTGTGCCATTTTTTTTGTTCGGTGAACAGCTAATTAGGTAAGTTCTGATATGCGACAGCAGGAACCTTTCCGGTTCTTGTTCAGCCTCTTGTTAACTTAGATCCCGCATTATGCTGTTGCACTTTTTTCTGGATAGTGTTTCTTCATTTAATTAGAATGGTGCGTTAAAGCCAAAACGGGTTTTTGGCTCATCCTGGGCATAAAAAGACGTACAACTAAGAAAAACAAAAGGTATAATCCCCGGGTGGAATAATAGCGTGTGGGGCAAGAAAAGATAGAAAACAAAAGAAAAAAATACCACACAGGTTTTCGCACCGAGTATCGCCCAGCTTTTTACTTTAGTTTATATCTAGTAGTAGTAGTAGTAGTAGTAGTAGTAGTAGTAGTAGTAGTAGTAAATCGCTTTATTTGCATGACCGCAAGATTTTACAGTATTGCAAAAGCTAAGTAATTATTCATGAAACAAGGGTAATAGTAATATTGTCCTAAGTTACATCACTTTCATTTGATAATAACAATGTATCACGTATATCTGTACAAGAGGAAATAAACTTCATTACTAGCTTATTTACATGATGATCGTTAGAGTTCATGAGTAGTTTTATGCTTTCTGAGGTTGATTTCCTGTCAAGGGCAGGTATTATCTCATTTAGTTGATTTAAGAAAGTCTTCCTCTGAAAAGAGTAACTGCTACATTGAAACAAGAAATGAGATTCATTTTCCACTTGATTTGATTTACACAATGGGCATAATCTGCTTTCCCTGGGTATATGATCTCTCTGATACCGACCTAGTTCAATCATAAGTTTATGATTGCTTATTTTAAACTTCACTAAATTTTGCCTTTCATTATAATTTCTTAGCTGGTGTAAATAATCGGATGTGGAGTATTCATCTTTTGAAACTTTGTAAAATTCTAGTTTCTTTGAATTTTCAACGCTGAGTCGCCAATATATATATATTTCTCCTTCGTATAGGTTGAATATCGTCTGACTGTGTCATTATCAAAAGATTCAGGATCTAAATTAGATGGATGGTATTGTCCTATCATGTTCGTAAAATTGAAATAAAATCCAGAATTATTAACAAAGTGAAGGTTCTTCGACATAAGGAGAGCTTGTTTGACTAGTAGTAGTAGTAGTAGTAGTAGTAGTAGTAGTAGTAGTAGTAGTAGTAGTAGTAGTAGTAGTAGTAGTAGTAGTAGTAGTAGTGGTAGTGGTAGTGGTAGTGGTAGTGGTAGTGGTAGTGGTAGTGGTAGTGGTAGTGGTAGTGGTAGTGGTAGTGGTAGTGGTAGTGGTAGTGAGTTGTTTATTGGTTCTAGACCATTTTTCAAACCTATACCACTTTTACCCCCGATTTCACCCGTATTTATCGCGTAAATCCACCCAATTCATCAATTTTGAATTTTCATAAACACCACATTATTTAGCCCCAATTCACCTATCATCAATACCTTTTTCAAGCCCTTTAATACAATATTTGATTTCCAAGACTACTGGCTTGATATACTTTGATACAACCGATTTTACAACTTATTGTATATATCCTCGTGTTGCTTTTTTGGTTCAGTCATTGGTGTTTAGCCTCTTGTTACACCTTGAATCATCTATAATTTTGAAAATGAGTTGGAAACATTCAAGGCTTAACATTTGGCACGTATATAAATTATGATGAAAAAGAATAATCTAAAATACGAAAACGCTAATATGGATTCTTCGGCTGGTAAGAATTCATTATCGACAAATCCAGTCAAAAATTATATTATTTATGAGGATAAAGTATATTACATACATCCAATTTATACCAATTATGGAGCCTCAAAATCTGGTAAGGTAATCAATCGCGATACATTGAAACCATTTTCTGGATTCAAAAATGACAATGGTTACTTGTCAGTTACTGTTAATTCTATTAATAATATTAAACAAAAAACATTACAAGCTCATAGATTCATTTATGAATGTTATCATGATATTATTCCAAATAAGATGGTTATTGATCACATTAATGATGTTAAAGATGATAATAGAATTAAGAATCTACAACTCATGACACAACAAGAAAATTGTCTGAAATCAGCCAAAAATAGAGATTACAAATTTGCTGGAAATAATCATAGAAACAGAAAATGTGTAAAAGCAATTAATTGTAAAACAAATGAAATCAGTTATTTTAAAAGCATGTATTCAGTGAAAGAACATCTTGGAATCAATCCTGGTCTTGTTCAAATGATTGCTGAAGGATTAAATCAATGCAAAACTGCTGTTTCCAAATTGAATCAAGAATCTTATAAATTTGAATATATTGATGAAGCATTATTACCAGATAATCATTTCAAATCATCCAATATAAAACCACGAAAATGTTAGGATGATGAGAGAAAAATTGTTGAAAAAGAACGTTTGAAAAAATGGTCCCAAAAACAAATGGAAAATGCCAGTAAATCAATTCATTTGAAATCATGTATTCCTAAGACATTAGAAGCATTAGATGAAGTCAATTCAGATAATTTCACAGAAGATGAAAAGCAACTGATTAATCATGCATTTGATAAGGTGGTTAATGACATTCAAAACAATCGATTTCCATACAGAGCACAATTGCAAAAACATTTCCCTGGCAAGGAATTTTGGTAATTATTTGGTGACCTGAGATTTCAATGGGATTTCAGGCCACATGGCTGAAACAAGAAAAATAAATAGAGCCGATCCAGTACTCCCTCGACGCAAAATCTGGATATGAATGCTGCCGCCAGTCTGCATTCATCTATGCAAAACCTGGTACCGCGAAATACAGACCACACAATCCACACACAAAACAAACGCACATCCAAAAATAATATATCATATACATATATGAATAAATATAATTTATCGACTTTGGCAAAAGATCAACTGATTGATTTATTGATACAAAATATTAAACAAAAACCAAAACCGGCACCTCGTTGGAGAAAACAAGAAAATCAAACTCCAACTCCATTGCTAAGGAGAAATAAATATGCTCCAATTCCTTTGCCAAGGAAATCAGTAAAACAAATGGTACAAGACTATGAAAATACAATTATTGCACCTCCAAAACAATTCATGGATAAACCAGTTCCGGCTCCTAGATTGAAAAAAGTTCCCCCTGTCCCTGCTCCAAGAACAAAAAAGATTACCCCATTAATGGATTTAATTATCCAACCTGCAAAACCATATCCAAGGAGACCAATACCAGCTCCAAGAATGAAAAAAATACCTCCAGTTCCATTGCCAAGAACACAGATAACAGAAACTGCCAGAGCGTTCCAGGGTTTCACCAAATCTTATCAAGTTGGAATCAAAAATGAAAAAGACCCCCTGGTTCAACTTAATACAACCAGATTAGCAGTTGCACATTTTATGAAACAATTATCACCACGAATGAAAGGATTACAATTTATTGAAACTTTGACAATCTCTTTTGAACAACAAAGAGGCAATCAAATTGTCTCCAGAATTGGATATTTCAATAGTAAACCCAAAACAATTATTAATGTTGATGACTTAACACCCTTTTTGGATGTTAATGTTGAACAAATCATAGAAGATATTCACAAATGGATCAGTCAAGGCTCAGCTTGGTTAATCAAATCAATCTATGGACATTATATCAATGTAATCCAATATGAACAACTTGCTGGCAGTTCATATATTAAGAGCGAAATTCTGAGAAAATCGAAAATCGAAAGACACTCACGAAAAATCGGATTTTTTTTTTATTTGGCCAAAACATCCCTTAGGGTCAACCAACTTAAGAAAAAATATCGAAAAATTCCAACGCTATATATATAGTGTGTGTGCGGACACGTGACCCTTGATTTACCGTCCGCCATGTTGGAGGACCACTTTGATGGGTTTTCCCTGTGTTTACCATTCAGAGTGCGGACATCGCAAGTGCTTTCAAGATATACCTCGCATTTTCCTTTCCTTCCTTGTGAATTAAAATCGGAAAGGTAGCTAATTCACAGTGCCTTTTTGTCATTTAAGGTATATTTTAACCACAAAGCCCCTTTATATCGATTTTTTTAGCCCTATTTTTTTCAATTTCTAAAACCAATTATTCCGCTCACTTTGTTTTGTCGGCCCGATTACTTTTAAATTTGAAAACATGATCCCGGTGTTGAAAATCGGTGAAACTAATAAAAATTGGTTTTAGTGCAACAGTTTCTTATAAATTGGGATCATTTTCATTTTCGACATGACTACGAGTGAAGTAAAATCTACCAGTCTCACGGCGTATCTCTGCGCGATTTGTCTCGGTTCATTGATTGCACGCTACAATTTGTCTGCCTGAATTTTTTTATTCGAATTTAAATGGTTTCTATGAGAAAAATTGCCTTGATCCACGCGCGTTTCAGTGCAAGCAGCCTTCGAACGATCAAACTAGAGTGTGAATTGGTCTTGTTGATATAATGCCGTCGTTTTGTTTAATTGTTGGTTGTGGGAACAAAAGCGACAAGTGTCCGAATGCAGCGTTTTGCCGTGTTCCGAAAATTTTAACAAACCAAGGAGAACAAACGGAAAGATTGTCATCAGAAAGACGTACTCTTTGGTTAGCGGCAATCAGCAGAGATGACTTGACAGAAAAGATTTTAGAAAACGACAGAGTTTGTGGGAAACATTTTATCAGTGGCAGAGCAGCCCAACTTTGGGATAGATTCAATCCCGATTGGATCCCAACTGTGCACCTTGGTCACGAGAAAAAATCAATCGACGAAACAGCAAAATCACAAGCTAATCTGGAGCGTAGTGCCAGAATCAAGGAGCGCAGAAAACGTAAAGCCGAAAGAGAAGAAAAGGAAAAAGTGAAAGTTATGAAACTGGAGGAGGCTAGCGAGCCAGTTGAAGCGTTAATTGATGACATCGAAGATGTTACAGCTGATATGAGAGAGTTAAAATTAAAACATGTTGCCACAAATACAGACGAATCTGCCTGTCTAGCTGGTCGGCAGGGGGCGCCAGGACAAGTTTATGATGAAGAGTATTTTTGTAATGATGATGACAAGGTCAAATTTTACACTGGATTGCCTTCATACGAGATTTTGATAAAAACATTTTCCTTTATTGCTCCTCACGCAACTAGGCAATTCTCCCGTGCTCGCTTAAGCAAGTTTCAAGAATTTATTATGGTCCTTATGAAATTACGGCTAAACGTACCTCACCAGGATCTCGCCTATCGGTTTGGTGTATCTCGATTTGTTGTTTCAAGAGTCTTCAATTCATGGATCGAGGTAATGGATATTCGCTTGTCTCCTTTGATAGTGTGGCCTGAGCGCAAAGACCTTCAGAAAACCATGCCGAAATGTTTCATAGATGCATTTGGTCTAAAAACAACTGTGATTATCGACTGTTTTGAGATTTTCATTGACAGGCCTACCAATTTGCTGGCAAGGGCACAAACATTTTCTAATTATAAGCACCACAACACCGTTAAGGTGCTCATTGGCATTACCCCCCAAGGATCAATTTCATTTGTCAGTAAATCATGGGGTGGTAGGGCATCAGATAAGTTTGTAACTGAAAACTCTGGTTTCTTTACAAACTTGTTGCTTGGAGACTTAGTTCTTGCAGACAGAGGGTTCATTGTCCATGAAAGCGTATGGTACTACCAGGCAAGCTTAAATATCCCTGCTCTTACCAAAGGGAAAAGTCAGTTAGATCCAATCGATGTGGAGAAGACAAGAAAAATTGCAAAGGTACGAATACACGTGGAAAGGGTGATTGGAGTTTTGAGACAAAAATACACTATTTTGCAAAGTACATTACCTACAGATTACCTCACATGCAGGAAAAAAGAAGAGAAGGAAACCCCTTTGATTGATAGAATCATCAGGGTATGTTCTGCATTAGTGAATCTGTGCCCTCCAATCATACCATTTGACTAAAACTCACTCTTTGTAAGTCAACTAAACGTGGCTTTGCATTTCAATTTGGTACACTTATTGAAAAAATAATTGATAATGCTCATAATTCTAGGGTCATAACATTAATGCAATGCTATAATGTCCTGATTGACATTGTCCCTTATTTTGTCACATATCAGAAATATTGCTGTAAGGTATTTTAAACATCTTCTAATTTCAACAAACTTAGATTCATGTTGAAAATTTTAAAACTCTCAAGATCACTGTAAACATTGCCACGTTTGACATAAGAGTCAAACTCTTTCGCATCAATGCAGTAGGGACACTTAACCTCACCCAACCCAAGGCCACAACAGTCATAGGAACAAATGAAATCGGGAGTGGCATGCAAAAATGGGTAATCTTTGTTTATGAATGTACCACACTTGACTGCTTTAAAGTTGTTATGTTTTGCCTTCATCTGCTTTTCATATTCAGCGATTGCCACTGTTGCCAACTCTTCATGTTTGCAGCCATGCCTTGTAGCTGCAGAAGGGAAGTTAAACACGTCGGGATAACAAATTGTTTTGATAAGAGATTGTGATGGCTGTGCAGGATCAGTGTGACATGCTGCATGCCATTGAGATGCACCGATTCGTCCAGCCCTGTGATGATAGAAAGCACTGCTTTTTGCTTGGTTTATGGTTTCTTTCTCAATCATTTCTAATCGCTCATTTGTGAGGCTTATTTCAACTTTGTAGCACTGTTCTAGTAGCTCAGTATAATTAAGGTTTATGTATTTCTCATCAAATAAATCTCGGATAGATGGTATCCCTCTCGTTTTGAAATAAATTCATCTGCATATGTTTCTACTAAACTTAGACAAACAGGTTTGACTTTGCATTCATTGAGAGAACTGTACAACTGTTCAAGTTCATCCTTAGTTGGTTGCTGCACTGACCCCTGTACTGTAGGTGATTCTTTTATCCCTGTAGAGGATTGATCACTGTTATCATTCTTGCCGCACAAACTAAGATCGTTTAAAGACTTCTCCAGGCTGCCTTCAGTTTTCTTTCTGAAGAAAAGTTGATGTCATTAACTCTGGCGTAATCAGCCTTTTCAACATAACTTGGCAAAATCCAGCCACACTTAACCTGCGTACACGCTAACCTTCCGTTTTGTCTGGTGACAACTTCAAGATAGAATAGTAAACTTGCTATATGTGAGCAACACTCACCCAGGCCAGCCATACACCCTGCACAATGTGCTGACATCACAGTACCTTATTCGTTTGTTATAATCCACAATTGCACTAGTGGTTCATTCAGTCTCTGCGAATGTCTTACTTTGGCCAACACCACAAACCTCTTGTTAATCATACATCCAATGACACTGGAAATGAAGCCACTAACCATCTGGTTGTAAGCTTGAAGGCTTCTGTAAGCTTTAAATTGTGCGTTGGAATAAATCTAGTATCGAGCACAAGATACGAAAGTAAGTTTTAAATCCATGGATTCAACTGGTGGAAGGCATTTCTCGCTCAACGTTTTAGCTGGGATGAGAAGCGGATCTATACCAATCTCAGAAATTTTATCGAGATACCTATATTTTACCTTGCCTTCAAGATTTTCGCTATAATTTGAGAGCATCAGAGGCTCAACCCCTGTTGTTTCAGTCGCCATTTTGATTACGTAAGTCCTCCAACATGGCCGCCAGTAATTTTGTGACGTCATCCGCACACACACTATAGGGAGAAATTTTAAAAAGTTTGAAAATCGGGTAAAATGGCGACATTGGGCTCCATAAAAGGCCCGAATTCTCGCCGAACTTCGGGGAGACGGTAAGCGCGTAAAGAAGATCCTATAAAAACGAAACATGGCACAAATATTAATTTATGTTTGCTCGTTAAAACCATGTAATAGTTTTCTCATGTTTTGGTCTGTGGCTGTTACAGTCGGCATATTTATACGGTCACTATTTGTGACTCTCATTGCGCGATAAATTGAAGGCCAACTTTGACTGCAAAAAATGGTTTCTGGTATATGTCGTTTGATCATCAAATCTACATTAAAAGAAAGCTTAGTCATTGTACTATAATCCTGGAAAGTTACAGCTTTGGAAATAAAAATTTCCCGTGTCAGTAAAATAAACTGTCATGGCATACAAGCGGCTATTAATTGTGTGCAAATTGGGAGTTGATTCGTGAATGACATCTAAAGGATTTCATTTAACCCGAAATGAACGACTTACCGTCATCGTCTGTCCTTGAGCGACTTTCTCCCTTCATAAGTGGTGTGTTGATCGTGAGTAAGGACGGCTAAATCAGAGGTTAAACGGTATTTTGAAAACATAGGAATCTGTGAATTCAACTGAACCTGGGGACATTCCCACGGCGGACGACGTACAGCAGTTTATAGTAATATCGCCTTGTTTGAGAACGATACAAACACCAATGCGCTGGAAAACACTGGTTTCAATTCAATTTCAACTTCTTATGGCACATATGAGCAAAGATATCAATCATCAACCAGTTGTAATAAGCAACAGGAATGACCCCTTCAAGTGACCCACAAGACGTCATTCAAGAATGTTGAATAATTATAGAAGTCACGTAATCACATGAGGTTGCCAATTTCGGGTCGGCCCGAGCGGCTGTATGTTGTGTAAATGTTGCAGCGAAATAAATGTATCTCACCATCCTTATTATGTTTTTGCCTATAAGAGGAAATTTAAAAGAAGTAAAATAAAAAGAGTTCTACGTTCGGTAAATGAAAACATCATCAGCGTAACCGAGATCTTGCGTCAGACGGAATTTCACAATTCTTTTATTTGCACGTGCTGTGGTAATTTTACTGCTAATCGAATTATGACTTACGAAAGATACTAAGAAAACCTTCAGCCACGCTTGGCTAGAGGGATTTTTTCTGTTTGCTGATCTCTATGGCTTCGCCATCGTGCAGTTTTTCCTCCCTACTGGAGGGCGCAACAGCCTGCGGATTGAGCAGTGATTATCCAGGGCAGACAGAAGTGATTTCCCTGAAACAATGTGAAAGAGATGTTTCAAGACATTTGGAACAACACAAGCTGAGTGGCGATAAAGCCCTTGACAGCGAATGCAAGTTGCTGTTAGCCCGAGCAGGTAACCGATTACTGCATAGCCTATAACTGCCTACTGCTAGGAGTTCAGCTATTGGACCCTGTTGAGGACCATTGAGGATATAGGATAGCGTAGTCACGAAGATCTTAAAAACCTTCTATTTCTGACGTCGCCGTGTTTTACGATTCTGTTCCTTAATTTAAATGCTTTGCTGGTTTGACTGGCCTCACAATGGGCGTAGAGTGGAAAAATAAGAACCCGGCTAGCACCGGGCGAGAATTTCTTTGGTCGCGTGACGCGCAAGATTGACGATGAAGAATTGACTGCGAGACATGCTTGGAGGTGGGAAAATATGATGGGGAAAGCCGCGCCATGTCTCGGGGGTGGACAATTCCCGGGCGACAAATTGACATTAGGGTGGAAATACACTTGGTTTCTCACCATGCATGATAAATGCAACCTCATTCCCTTTTTCTTCCTTTCACAGCAGAATACATCAGACAGACAAAACGCGCCTTGCACGATAGATTTGGGGAACACATTCGAGGCAGGGGGGGGAGAGGGGATTCTCGGCTCGGGCCCGGGTGATGCTGAAGTTTGAATTAAATTGATCGGAGCTTAAGAGAGAGAGCCGCGCGCGTGGTTGCATTTTCCTTCCAAAGCTTGCACTCTGCCCGTTGCTCTTGTACCCTTCTCTGTGGGGTGTGGTGATATAAACTACTGTGCAGCAGAGTGGGGGATCAGAGGGAGAGAGGCGTGCATTGCAGTAGAAGAGATGGAACGGGTGTTATCCATTGAGATAAGAGCGGGGTTAAATTGAAGCTTCGCTGATAGGGCAATAGGATAATTTGTGTTGATGAATTTGATCATTCACATGTTTGCAACAATTTTACATATGAAAACACTCTTTCACACCTCGACAGCAAATCGATGGCCACGCCCCAAGTTCTTGTACTCATGAGAGTGTTTTGTTTGGCTACTGTTTATAATTCACAATTTTTCGATTGTTTTTTTTTTTTTTTGGTATTTAGGCATTTTCACAGCAGATGAAACGCATGCGTCAATGACAATATGCCCTCGCCATAGAGCTGAATATGGTATACGCTGGAGATGTTCGAAAGTAAGATGCAGCGTTCCCGCCGAAACAGCTGCACACAAAAAAACGTCAGCCAAAGGAGACCGAGGATTGGGAAGCAATGAAGCTGCTTTCCTGTTGAGATCTACAGGAAAGCTAGTTCAAGTTGGATCTCGTAAGTTCCGAGTTTTCACGTCTGTAGTTGCATTGATGTTTCAAGGTTTCAAGTTGATCGAACTCTCATTTTTCGTTTTTCCCTCGCGGGCTCACCTCCCCGCGGGAGGCGATTTTTACCTCATTACATTGTTATTTTGAGGGTTAAACTGTGCACGTCGATCACCTTTTCTCTAATCATTATCTATCACAAAAATAGATAGTGAGTAGAGTAACCAATCAGATTGCAGCAATCGTGATAGAACACCAGTAGATTTATACTAATATCTGTTAGAAATATGAGAGACTGCTCGTAGTCTAAGTCCCGCGTGGCTGGTCCCATAAAAGGAGGGAAAGGGGACATTCGCGCTGCTCGCGTGGACGTGCGCGAAGCGAGAATATCCTTTCCCTTCCCTTTCAGAGCATGCATAATGGCCTAAGAATAAGAGTTTATAGAAGAACCTAATTAATTGGGCAGCGGGATTGAAGTTTGAGTGGGAAATTCTTATATATAAATTATTTTGCTTAATAGCGATATGCCGTATGTGTAAGCAATACATAGACGACGCCATTGGCAGCCAAGAGCAGCAGAGACCAGCAGTCGTTGATGTTCCAAACATACAAGTTGTCGAACCATGCGAGGAAACTGTTCCACAAGTGAGTAAAACTAATAGTCAAGAGGGATTATTTTTTATAACGTTGCAGTAAAACGCTCGTAAAGATGACGTTTCTACAGCTTAGTACCTTTCCACGCAGTTAAGTCTTGATGAAACAGTTTAATCTACATATTTTGGTTCAGGTGTGACGACTCAATAGTGTTTTAATCCTGCCGACACTTCGTTTAAAACCTAGGCTGTTAAAGTTTATTAACATGACGTCACACCAAATTGACTTAAGACACGACAATGACGATAACGACGACGATGAATTGAATAAGCAACGTTGACCATGTTGAATTTGCCGTTTATTATGTCGAATATTAAATGAAGAACTTTATTATTTTATAGAGTGAAAAGCTGCCATCTCCTGAGGAAAGTGATAACGGTCACTCTTTCGATGACTTTTCGGAAACATTTGGCCAGCTTGCAATCTGTGAAGCCGATGAAATGTTCTTATCGCCAGACACTGCAAGCACTGCATCCACTAGCGATGAGTCTGCTCCTGTAACTGAACCTCGTGGGAAATTGAACGAGTTTTTGATTTCCTGTAAACTGGAACTACTCGGCAAACCATGGGTCAACTGGATCGAGGCATCTGAAAAAACTAGGTTACGCCAAACCAAGAAAGCCAGTGAAGTAGTATCAGCCGTGCTGAAGATTGTTTCCCCTGACAGTGCCGGAAGTTTGTGGCAACGCTTAGCGTCTTCTACCGCCATGAATAAGGCACTGGGCGTTGAGGAGCTCCCACATTCCGACCAAGTGTACTTAGAAGCGTTAGCGGAAGCCTACGACAACGCAGCCAGCTGGGACACATGCAGGCAAATTCTTTCTATTATGGCTGGTGTTGGAAGCTTCACTGACATATCGCGGTATATTCCGGGTTTGACGAGGTACCGCTTCACTATGGCCAACCTACATCAGCGGCAGTTTGGAAGGGGAGCCCAAGTACAAAAACAACCCATTACGCGAATTCGAGTGGAACTCGGCCAATTGGACCACTTTCTGGGCTTTATAACCAGTCCCGATCTGGTACAAGATCTACCATTCGGGCTGAAAAATCTGAAGCTATCGTCAGGTGATACGATCGAGGTACCCAATGTGATACGCCTGATGATCCCCCAGAGAGTTGTTCTACAATACACCCAGTACTGTTTGGAGACGGGATTCAAACCTTTCAGTGAGTCGACTATGCTGCGAGTACTCTCTGAATGCAGTGCCTCTGTAAGGAAATCACTGCAGGGGCTCGATTATTTTGCAGCAGAGGGTGCTCGTGCATTTGACAATCTTGCTGCACTGGTACGTCAGATAAGTCAGCTTGGCGCCGGTAAGGAATGGGAGACAAGAGTTACAGAAGCCCTCAAGGCGGACAAGTTTTACCTGAAAGGGGACTACAAGGTACTGACAACGGTACTACTTTTATATTCATGTTATATTCATTAGTAGCCTAACCCCTCTCGAACCTAACTATAGGACAGCTGCCTACTAGTCCCAACCCCCTATCCCCTCCCTGCTCACAAGGTGAGGTAAAAAATAATCACCTCTAATTAAACCAGGTTATTCTCCCCTTCTTCCAGTTTTAGTACAAAAAGACAATTATTTTAATGGGAGGTTAATTTAGGTCACTCTTAAATCTGGCTTAATTCACTGTAAACCCATACTGCAATGTAAGCCCCTGGAATGGAATGTTACGGTACTCGTGATACTGCGCTAATGTGAGAATTTGTTTGTCAATTTGTTGTAACAGGTTCATATCAGCAACACCTCTCAAGTAGCAGATCACTGCGTTGTGTTTGCTCTTAGCGACAGTACCGAAAGAGAGTACCAGCAGACCTGCAACCATCAGCACATGGACAGGTGCGACAAATGCCAGGGCCTCACTGAAACCCTAGCTGACATAGCAAGAACAATCAGCCAAAGCACCTTTGCAAATGAGGACGACAAAGATGAAGCGACGTTCATCTTTGAAACTGCTAAACTGGCTATCCTCTCTTGGAAATGTCACATACTAAGATCCGCTAACCAAGACCAGGCACGATTAGATATTCTCGACAAGCTTGACCAGGAAACTGTGCTGATCGTGAACGATTGGGCGATGAAGTTCTTGCCCCAGAAATACAGGGAATCGCAAGCAGACTGGTTTGGTAAAAGGGGAGTTTCCTGGCACATCTCTGTGGTCTATCGGCGTTTGAACGGTGTACTCCAGTGGCAGGGGTTCATCCATACCATCCAGTCCTGCAACCAAGACAGTTCAGCAGTGGTGGCGATTATGCAGGACGTATTGCACACTCTGAAATTGGAGTACCCAGAGATAAAGAATGCGTATTTCAGGCAGGACAACGCCAGTTGCTACCACTCATCTGCCACTATTCTATCTTGCCCCATGGTAGCAGCCACCACTGGAGTCCACATCCAGCGTATTGACTTCTCCGACCCACAAGGGGGAAAAGGTGCTGCTGACAGATTGGCGGCAACCTGTAAAGCCCACGTCAGGATCCACATTAACAAGGGGAATGATGTGACGACAGCGCACGAGCTGAAAGGTGCTCTACTCTCGCATGGAGGAATAGATGGGGTGCGGGTAGTTTCCATGGACACCATTCGGGAGGTACCTGTAGTGGATAATACCCGAAAGATAACCGCCATCAGCAAGCTAAACAACTTCGTATTTGGTGCTGACAGGACCAGCACCACAGCCTGGCGTGCGTACGGCATTGGGAGTGGTAAAGAGATCACATTGGAGACGTCTTTACGCAGTAAATACGTGCAACTGGGTCATGCAGTGTGTGTTTAGGTGTATTTTATGATCGTCTGGGAACCTCCAGTAGAAAAGTAGAGTAAAGCTGCATTGCACAACAGACTTCTACCAATTCATTCCTTTTATTCATTTTTATTCATAGTATCAAGTTACCTTATTACATGCATTGAAGTTGAGGGAGATATAGGAAACCCTATTGATTTAGGGGAAGGAGTATACTCTCTTAGGCGGGAGGAAATTGGATGCTTCTGTTGAGGGGCGCGCAAGTCCAAACTGTGTCTTTTTTTCCTTTTCCTCTTTCCACAACATTGTGCACGTGGCGCGCGTATCTACAGTAAAGCCAAATGAGGCCTATATATTTTGACTCGAAAGCTAGCGACACAGAAGCATGTGAAAACCATGTCCAATTGTGCTCTTAATTTGATCTTCATTGCTCCCATTTCAGTTCTAGAACCTGGCTACAGCTGGCTTGCGTCAACGTTCTCACCAGGTGGCTTTAAATCCGTGGGTACAAAGCGCGCGGAGAAGACAAAGAAGGCGGAAGTGTTACCGGAAAACGTTCAGGGAGCCACTGAAGAAGCAACATCTCTTTTCTCTTGCCCTCAAGATGGGTGTGTCAAGGTCTTTCAAGGACTATCTTCTCTAGAGAAACACCTGTCTTTAGAAAAATGCACGCAATCTTTAGAGAAGAGGTCTTTGTTAGACCTTGCTAAATTAGGCTACAAGGCCCAATTAGAAGAGGGTGCGGGGCACATCACCATCACTGCTCCAGTTACAGAGGGGGCTCTAGACGACGTGTACATCAAAGAAGGATGGGCTCTAAAATGCGTCAAAAAGCCCTATCGATTTAACAACAGTCAGAAAGCCTACCTTGATGCCAAGTTTGCCATCGGCCAAACCACCGGAAAAAAATTGGACGGGGATGTTGTTTCCCGTGAAATGAGACGTGCACTAGGAACCGACGGTGTCCGTCTGTTCAAAGTCTCTGAGTTCCTAACACCGCAGCAGATTACATCATACTTCTCCCGCCTAGCTGCGAAGGTGCGCTAACAGATTCCTGACGACGCTAACATACAGGCCTGTCAAGAGGAAGAGAACTTTGCACGGGCAAGAGAAGTAGTCACCTGCATCACCCTACAGCACCCCATCTGATCACGTACGATCAGTACGATATTTGTGCAATGAAGAAGGATGGATCGCTGGAGAGATTGAAGCTTGCAATGCTGCAAAACATCTGTAAGGAACTGAAATTGGAGGTGCCTCAGAAACCCATTCGTCGCAAGGCACTGTACCTTGAACTTCTTTATAAGGCCGTGGCCAGTTGCAGTTGCGAAACCACTCCATAACTACACTATCAAGAACCATGTGAACTTTAATTTAGTATTGTTACCTATTTCTTTCAAGCGTGGGAAAAAAATAGTTGCTTTAATATGTTCACCCTGTGGTTTTAGAGGGGGGGGAGTAAAAGTTTTGGAAAAACACGTATTTTGCGAGGGGGGGGGGGCTTTTTGGCACAAACAATATAAAATTGTATTGGCTACAATTGTGGGGCATCAGGTTCCTGTGCAAATATCGCGGAAAACGTGCCAAATTGGATTCCCGAGATTCCCAATTTAAAAGCATTTTCCCTTAGAAAATTGTGTTTTCGGCACTCAAGATTTTCGATCCATTTTGTGCTTATCTTACAACCTTCTAATGGCGCAATGATTTTTTTCCTGCCGGAGTAACGATTTTTTTTGTCTAGAAACGTAGCACAACAGTTCAGCATATCAAATACAAACGTTCCAGAGTGCGAGGGTTGGGGTTCGTTTTGAAAACGAGTTAGTTCTTGGGGTGGTAATATTTGGTTTTCTTGGTTTTAGTGGGGATAAGAATTCAAAAGAAGGCATTGTTTTTTTTTCCTTGCAAAAACCACCGCCGCCCCCGGCGGGTGGGGTACGTAATAAACGAACGGTCCTGTTGCGAGCGGCTTGCGTTACTTTCCAAGGTCATATTGAGTTCCAGATAAAATTAAAATGCAATTTGGAATACCTTTGGCGGTCGTAATGTTTGCTGCGAAAACTTCTTCCTTTTCATTACAAAATATATTTAAGACACATTTAGTATATTATTGAAATAACTTTTCGGCAAATCTCGCTCTACATCACAATTTCGATTCGGCCGGCGCTTTGAAAATGAATCCTTCTCCGCCAAAGGTTTTCCATTCAAAATATAATATTCGCAACTATTTTACACTCCAATATGTGGCTCACCACGTTGTATCAAAGCTGAAACATACTTCAAGGAATAACTAAACGAGATACATACAATGGTAAGTCGTTCTTCAAAGCTTTAAATGTAATTTTTAGATGTATTTCTAAAATCGACTCCAAATTTGCATACAATTTTAGCTGTTTATATGCCAGGACAGTTTATTTTACTGACACGGGAAATCTTTATTTCCAAAGCTGTAACTTTCCAGGATAAAAGAAACCATTTATTGCAGCCGAAGTTGGCCTTCAATTTATCGCGCAATGAGAGTCACATATAGTGACCGTATAAATATGCCGATTGTAACGGCCACAGACCAAAACATGAGAAAACTATTACATGATTTTAACGAGCAAACATCAATTAATATTTGTGCCATGTTTCGTTTTTATAGGATCTTCTTTACGCGCTCACCGTCTCCCCGAAGTTCGGCGAGAATTCGGGCTTTTTATAGAGCCCAATGTCGCCATTTTACCCGATTTTCAAACTTTTTAAAATTTCTCCCTTTATATAAAGCGTTGGAATTTTTCGATATATTTTCTTAAGTTGGTTGACCCCAAGGGATGTTTTGGCCAAATAAAAAAAAATCCGATTTTTCGTGAGTGTCTTTCGATTTAAGATTTTCTCAGAATTTGGCTCTTAAACTTTCAACTGAACTGCAAAATTCAAAACATGGTATTATTAATCCACAGAATAAAGACAATGAATGCTTCAGATGGTGTCATATCAGACATTTGAATCCACGAAATAACAACCCACAAAGAATCAAAAAAACTGATAAATCATTTGTTAAACGATTGAATTATGATGGCATTGAATTCCCTATTTCCATCAAACAGTATAACAAAATTGAAACCCAAAACAGTATTAACATCAATGTATTCGGTTATGAAAACAAGCAGCCTTATCCAATTTATATTTCAAAAGAACAGTTTGATGATGTCTTGAATTTGCTGCTGATTTCTGAAAATGAAAACACACATTATTGTCTTATCACAGATTTTAATAGATTCATGTTCCGTCACACAAAAAACGAAAATAAGAAACACTTTTGTATGGATTGTTTGCAATGTTTCTCATCTGAAAGAGTGTTACTGAATCGCAAAGAAATATGTCTGGAAATTAAAGGAAAACAAGCTCTTAAAATGCCTGAAATTGGATCCAAGATTGATTTCAAAAACTTTAAGAAACAATTGCAAGTTCCATTTGTGATATATGCTGATTTTGAAGCTATCACTGAACCAATTCATGGTTGCCAACCATCCAACCAAAAATCATTTACTGAAGCATATCAAAAATATACTGATTCTGTTGTTTGCTGTTATGATGATAAATATACGAAACCAATACAATATTATCGAGGAGAAAAAGCTGTTTACAAATTTATGGAATCCATGCTGAATGAAGTCAAATACTGCAAAAAAATTCTGAAAACAAAGTTTAATAAACCATTAATAAATGACTCCAGATGATGAAAATGATTTCCAAACAGCAACTTCTTGTCACATCTGTGGAAATAAATACATTGAATCAGATGTCACAGTCAGGGATCATTGTCATGTTACTGGAAAATATCGTGGTTCAGCTCATGAATCATATAATTTGAATTTTAAATTAACAGATAAAATCCCAGTTATTTTCCATAATTTGAAAGGATATGATAGCCATTCTATTATGCAAGAAATTGGATCAATCATTGAAAATAATACTTTCACAGACAAAAAAGGACAAACCAAAAAGCATCAAATCAATGTTATTCCTCATAATATGGAGAAATATATGGCCTTCATGTTGGGCAATCATTTGGCATTCATTGATAGTCTCCAATTTATGAATCAGAGTTTGAGTAATCTGGCTAAAAACTTGCCTGAAGAAGCTTTTAAACACACGAAACAAGTGTTCAAAGATGATAAATTCAAGCTAATGAAGCAAAAAGGTGTTTATCCATATGACTATATGGACAGCTTTGAGAAATTTAATGAAACACAATTACCAAGTCAAAACGATTTTTTCAGTCAAATGAATAATGAGCGTATTACTGATGAAGAATACAATCATGCTCAAACTGTTTGGGACACATTTGAATTGAAAACAATGGGAGAATATCATGATTTGTATCTCCAATCTGATGTATTGCTGTTGGTGGATGTATTTGAAAACTTCAGTAAAACATGCTTGGAGTACTATCGATTGGATCCATGTCATTATTTCACATCTCCTGGGCTCAGTTGGGACGCAATGTTGAAGATGACTGATGTTAAATTGGAACTTATTACTGATATTGATATGTATCAATTTGTTGAAAAAGGATTACGTGGCGGCATCAGTTATATCGCCAATAGATATGGCAAAGCAAACAATAAATATATGCAAAATTGGAATCCAAATGAAGCCAGCAAATATCTCATGTATTTGGATGCAAATAACTTATATGGTTGGGCAATGAGTCAATATCTCCCAACAGGTAATTTTAAATGGTTGACTGAAAAACAAATAAACCAAATCAATTGGTTCAATCGCAATGCAGAAAGTAATAAAGGATACCTTTTGGAAGTCGATTTGGAATATCCCAATGAATTGCATGACTTGCACAATGATTATCCATGTGCAGCTGAGCAAATCAAAGTGACACAAAATATGCTCTCAGATTATTGCCAAAAAATTGCAAACAAATTCGGTATAAAAACTGGACAAGTCACCAAATTGATTCCAACTCTTGCCAATAAAAACAAATATGTGCTGCATTATAGAAACTTGCAATTGTACCGTGAATTGGGATTGGAATTAACTAAAATCCATAGAGTACTGTCCTTTAATCAAAGTCCATGGCTAAAAAGATATATTGACTTCAATACTCATCAAAGAACTCAAGCCAAAAATGCATTCGAGAAGGACTTTTTCAAATTGATGAATAACAGTGTCTTCGGTAAAACAATGGAAAATATCAGGAAAAGAGAAGATATTAGATTAGTTACAACACCAAAACAATTGACAAAATTAGCTTCAAAACCAACATTTATTGGCAGCAAAATATTTAATAAGAATCTGGTTGCAGTTCATAAAATCAAAGAATCACTGACTCTCAATAGGCCGGCATATGTTGGGATGTGTATTCTGGATTTAAGCAAGACTATCATGTATGACTTCCATTATAACTTTATCAAAAGAAAATATGGTGCCAAAGCTAAGTTATTATTCACTGATACTGATAGTCTTACATATGAAATTGAAGCTGAAGATGTTTACAAAGATTTTTGGAAAAACAGAAAGATGTTTGATAATTCAGATTATCCATCCAATCATCAATTCTTTGATGCCACAAACAAAAAAGTAATTGGCAAATTCAAAGATGACGCTGCTGGAATCCCAATCACTGAATTTGTTGGATTGAGATCCAAAATGTATTCATACATCAAAGACAACAACAATGGTGGAAAAACAGCCAAAGGAATCAAAAAGAATGTTATCAAAAAAGAAATAAAACATTCTGATTACAAAGATGTTCTTTTCAATGAGAAACAATAGCATCACCAAATGAAAACAATCAGAAGCCACAATCATGAACTTGAAAGCTTTGTCATCAATAAAACATCTTTGCCATGTTTTGATGATAAACGATATTTGCACCCAAATGGCCTTGATTCATTCGCTTATGGTCATTTTAGATTGTAAACAAACTTTGTGACAAAAAACTTGTGCCTCAAAATTTGTGTTTAAAACTTGGTTTTCAATTTTTAACATTTTTTGAATTTTCAATTTTCATTTTCAATTTTTAAAAGTTTTGCTGGGCGAATGTCCAATGAAACGAACAAGAATGGTACGATTGGTGCCAGACACATGCCAATTCCCATCAAAGATGATTCCATGCAGGTGGATTCATCTCTCTGTCAAACCCTGCATTGCTATGATTATTGCTTCTTTTGTGACTATCACAAAGAATCATCCAATGATGATGAACCAAATATGCCACAATGCTGTGAAAATCAAAACATTCGAGATATCTATGGTCAATTGACTTGCATTTATTGTGGACAAGTTGTTGGTGAAGATTTCAAAACAGAATACATCAATTTTCATGCCAATTTGTTCAAAATATACAAGAAAACAGAGTATAATAGAAAATACCATTTGTCGCATACATTAGATCAAATTATTTTGAAAAACAAAGTTGAAATCAGTTGTTCAACCAATTTCAAAATTCATAAAATATTCGTTGAAATAAACAAAATCTTGCAACAAATCAATGGTAAAAGAAAGAGAATAATCAGTTTGAAATATCTTTTGCATAGAATATTGCAATTGATGAAAATTGATTCTTCCCAAATTGAGTTGACAAAATCTAAAAAAACCATGAAATTATACAATGTTTATTGGGATAAAATTATGAGTCTTATTGGACCTGAAATAATCCGCATAATCAATTATACATAAGTGAATATCTGATATTTTTTTTATCATATTTATCACCCCATTTATCGACAATCGGCGAATTATCAAAAAATGAAATCATCATTTTGAGTAAGCTTGTTTGTCAAATCATCTCTATCAAAATGACCATTTCACATTATTTCTTTTATTTCATTCAATAGATGACCATAAGTTTGAAAAGCATATTGACATTGATACAACCTTATTTCAATATTCTTATGCTTCATATAAGCTTGAATTACGACAGAAACTGATGATATTGCCAATAATGAAGCTCCACTGGTTGCAATTGATGATGCAATACCACCAGTTGCAAACACAATGGATGAAATATTCCCAGCGAATTCCCATTTTTTTAATCTTTTGTATGCACTTTTGTACATCCACATCTTTTTGTGATATGACATGTAATAAGCTTTCAATTCATCAATTTCTTCTTTTGATAATCGATTTGAAATATGATTGAAATCAATTATTAATCTCTTCTTTTGCATATATTATATGGTTATCTTATTTTTGATGCAATAATAGAGACCAGTTATTTGACCCAAAAACATGCATTTTTTCATCCAATTGAATGTTTTTGATTCATCAATTGTATACATATAACCTTTGTCACGATGATATTTGTTGTAAAATTGACCATAAGCATCATGCAATATCCCATGTGATTTCATATATGGATGCCAACCAAATAATCGGTGTAATAAAGCTGTAAAACAACCATTTCCTGGCCCAATTAATCCAATTCCATCTTTGATAAGTTCCTCATAAACTTCATCAGGTAATCCTGTATTAAAATTTTTTTTATGCAAATATGTGAATATTATGATACCTTTTATTTTGCATTCCGTTTTTGGTAATATTGGAAGTTTTGATTTACGGTTAATATCAGTCATTGATGTTCTAATGTATTCTTGCAATTCTGGTAATTCTTTCATTATACAATGTTGTTACAATATTTTATTCTTCTTCTTCCTCCTCTTCATTGTTGTCTGGAAGTTGTATCCGAATGTATTCAACAAAATACTCCATTGTCCAATCAGATGGATGACTGTTGAAATAGCAATAATAGTTCTCAAATGACACATCAAAGAAAAATTCCAATTGATGGAATGATGATGCTACCAAATCAGATTTGGAATGATGATATCTGTCATTTCTCCTGATATATGTGTTTGTCACAATGATTTCCTGCAATGTATTGATTCCTTCAATGTCACCTTTGCTCAATAATTTTATCCATTGGTAATTTGTTTTTGGTATTGTACCACTTTTTCTTCCAATTCTCATTGCAACTTGGTTGTTGAGATATTCATTGACACCTTCAACCAATTCAGCTTTGAAAGCATTCAATAATGTGGCGATTCTTGTTTCAACTGCAGCCATGATTGCATCCATTGGGTCATCATTGGCAGCGTCTTGTTTTAATTTATTTGCAAAAACTGTGATTGCTGTATCTATTTTTTCATCCACTTTGGGATAAATTGTTTTTTTGATTGTTGAATCCAACAACCCTTTGAAATCATCATCCAATTGTAGCATTGATTGCTGTATTTTGGTTCCAACATATGGTTTTATGATGTCTTCATTGCTGTTTATCAATTGTTGGAGTGAAATTGCATGATTTGAATTGACTCCATTTTTGATGACCAAATGTCTGTTTTCTGTATCCAAATGACCATCATCATTGACATGGATTGATTCTTTGTAAACAAATTTCCAATCATTTGGTGTATCAATGCTTTCAACAGTAAATTCTATTTTGTTTCCATTCTCATCAAGAATATGGTTTCCATTTTCATCTTCAATATATGGCATATTATATCATTTAACCACATTAAATTAAAAAATTGGACAAATCATGATCCATCGGAATGGTACACTTGCTGCACCTCGAATACTTACAATGTTATCAAAAGTATGATTGATGTTATATTTGGCTGACTTGGAAATAAATTGATGAAAAATTTTGTATTCAACTTTGTTGCCTTTTTTTGTTCCAAACCTGAAACCAACACCATGGTAAAGTTGTCGGCTCAAATCAACGTACATTGATTCAACTCTGATTTTTTCTGGAAATGAAAAATCTATTCCACCTTGTTGTAAAAAAAAAGGTGCTTTTGATATCCAATTTCCTGAATACATTATTTTATTGTTGGATAGTTCCATTTGTTTATTATCGGAATGTAATACTTTTAATTCAAAAGTTCCAGTCACAGCAGTTCCTGCTCCAATCCTATCCATGATTGATATTGAACCAATACTGACAAATTTTGTTGATTTTCGCAAATCAAATGTATTACTTCCACTTATTATGCTTCCTATTCTATGATATGTGTCACTACTTGATGTTTGACCTTGTATTTTTCCATTTAACAAAATTTGTGCATTTGAAACTTGTATATTGCTTGTGAAAACAACTGAATACAAATTGAAAAATTTATTTCCGTCAGCAGCTAATTGAAAATTATTGGTTGGATTTGTTCTTTGAAAAACACCACTAGCAATAGTTCCATAATATTTTGTTTTGAATGAATTAATAAAATAACCAAATTTCATTGCATCATTATCATTAATTGGATCAGCAAGATTGATTATTCTTTTGTCATTCATATCCAAATCAACTTTCATCTGCATGTCTCCATTTTTGTATTCAAACATCTCATTACCAACTCCATCATACACTACTGGATACACACTATCTGACCAATCTTTCACCCCATAAACAACCAGATGACATTGTACTTGGGTTGCTGTAGCTGTGCCATGCATCGTCAAATAGATGTAATCTGGAGTTTGTTTGCTGTTGTTATTGAATTGAACCAATAATTTGCTATAAGCAGTGAAATTACGCTGTACAGCTTTGTGGATGTATGCTTCAGATGCAGTACATGATAATTGAATATTGGTCATTTCTGGTGGGTAGAATTCAAACACAATTGTGTATGTTCCAATAGCAAGAGTATAAATATTGAAACCTATCCTTGATCTGTAATCATTGCTTCCACTGTCTTTAATCAATGTGATATCATACGCTTTTTTATTCTGATGCGGGGATTGATTGAAAGCAGCTATTCCATTCACTGTGATATTATATTCTGAACTGCTTTCATCGGTATCTGTAAGATATTTGAATTCATTTGTTTTATGGCTGCTTATTAAATGTAATTGAGCCATGTAATCCTTATATTGTTGGGTTAAATTGGCATTGGAATCATTTATCTCTTTGACAACAAAACCAACATTAGCAGATTTATCTGATTCATTAGCTTTTGGTGTTTTGATATTTTGAATATATTGGTTATTCATATCAAGGTTTCCAGTCATTGCAACACTTCCATCTTTTTTCAAATATACACTCAAATCACTTCCAACAGATGGTATTTTAGCTATTTCTGTATCAACATATGCTTTAGTGGAAGCATCATTATCATCAGTTGGTTGCGCCATATCTTTGATTTTATGATTGTCCATATCAAGGTCACTATTGGAGACTTTTTGCAAATATTTAGTATCACAGAAACCAAAATTAACGACATCATATGTATTTTGTATATTGGCTCCAAGATTAGTAATTTGTTGATTACCCATATCCAGATTTCCAGTCATTTCAACAGTGCCATCTTTTTTCAAATATGTAGATAAATCAGGTGCTGGTATTTTTTTAATCTCATCATCGACATATTTTTTATTCGCCGCTTGATCGTTATTATCGGGTTTTAAAACATTAATATCAAAAAATGTTTTCCGTCCAGTAATATGTTGTTCTGTTGATGTAACCATTATTTCGCTTTTATTCTCTCTTTGGTTGCTTTAATGTATTTATCCTTTTCGACACCCAACTCACGGGGTATCAGACTTCTTTCATTGCTGCTAGGAAAGTCATAGACACAGAAATGAGAGCAATTGAGTCGAATATCTTTTGGTGTTTTGTAAAACGATTGGCTCAGATAAATAACAGAGCAGTTCTTGTGTCTGCCACGAATGAAATAATCAATCAATGGTTTCTGGTTTTTTCACAAATAAAGTCATCAAATATTACTATCTTCTGGGCATCATCATCCTTCAATTCCTCTACTGGAATTATATCATCATTACTACAAACAAGGACATTATACCCGACACTATTTGATATATCAGTCAATGTTTGAATCATATCCTTGTATTTTTGTTGCTCCAAATTTTTGGCATATAAATGTATTCTATCATAATACAAAAGGGGTTTCATCAGCATATGGTACAATAAATTTGTCTTTCCAGATCCTAAATTACTACATATTAACATCCGAAACGTGTCACTTGGCATGTAACCATACAATCTTTTGAAATTAGTGTTTTTATCATGTCTGTCATAATTTGGGATTTCCATGTATATCAATACATTATATAAGTTGAGATAAGTTAATATAAGTTAATAATATAATGGATTTACAGAGATTAAAACAATTATCTGAAGCCAAGATTAAGGCTGGAACAATAACCAAACAAGTTAGAGATACATTGAAGGAGTACAAGCATGATAAACAAGATTTACAACAAGGTTTATCAGAAACTTTCAAACCAATTATTAAAGCTCAAGAGGAAACAAAACAAACAATTGATGAAAAACGAGACAAATTGATTGAACAATTAGAGAAAAACCAAAAAGCGTTGACTTCAGGTTTGGAAGACATTGCTATGTTAACTTATCAGCCTGAAACACAACCACAATCACAATCACCAGAAGCAAAGCTACCAATTGGCTATAAACCATTAATGATGTCACCTGATGTTGAATCAAATTTGGATGCTGGTTTTGATGATGATGAGATACAAAAATTGATGCAATACAATCTGTCAGCTCCGAGTTCTGTTTTCAAAGCTTCTATGCAAGGGGATATCGATATCAATGATTGTGATGAAAATATTGGCAAGATGTTGAAAAAACTTGGAGCAAAGAAGGGTCCTTTATCAAAGGGTTCAGGAAAGATAAAAAATAAAGACAAAATTGATAGAATAGATGAAGATATCAAATTATTGCAAAAATACAGAGGGCGCATTAAAATAATCCCAGAAGGAATGAAAACCATCAAAAAAGGTTCTGGTTATACTCAACCAAAGAGAAATGCATACAAAATATCATCTTCTGGGCAATATGTTGGACTAATGATTGATATTCCAAAATTAATGGGACAACTCAGACTTGTGGCAACAAAAGATAAACGCAAAGTAATGGACAAAAAGGTTGATTTCGATACAATCGATTTATTGACCAAGAGATTTAATTCAAAGAAGAAATACAGCGATATTGCCAAAATGGTATTCGATGAATTGAACCAACTCAGTGAGATTCCAATCCATAAATCCAGCAAAAAATTCAAGAAATTGGGCTCTGGTGTTGTTTATTTCAATGATGCTAATGATTTGATTGACAGAATGGAATTGCTTGGTGGATCCATTTTGGCTGGTAATAATGGAGTCAAAGAGGAATTTTCACAGATAGCCCATAAATTGAATCAACTTGGCTTGATAAACAACAAACAACTCATTGATTTATTGCAACAATATATAATGTAATGATATATGCAAGAAAGAGCGATACATATTTCATCTGTTAACCGACAAAAAATAGGTCGAAGTCGGCCTGAAGACTTTATTATCAAATTTGATCCACCATTGAAGCTTGACACAACAATGAGACATGAGCTAGCTGTGGATTGAGTTTCAATGACATACTCGTGGCATAATGTCAATGCAGGATACAACAATAATACAATCAAATACAGCCCAGATAATGGTACAAACTGGAAGACAATCACATTTGTTGATGGAATGTATTCATATGATGATCTTGATGATTATATCACTCAATCAATAATTCAAAATGGAGATAAACCATCTTCCAGCAAGGGCATCAATCTATATTTTGTGCTTTCATCATATAGAGTTGTCTTTGAGCTAGACAACCAATGGAAGCTTGATATTAGAAACTCTGATTTTGGAGCACTTATTGGATTTGAACCAAAGTTAATTAACCAAACTGAACACGGGACAAAATTGCCAAATATTACCAATGATATTGACGTTTTGAACATTAATTGTGATATAATAACTGATAGCCTCAGTGATGGACGATTCACAAATACACTGATAATGATACCCACTGACAATTTAACAAGGAGTTATCCATTTACTTTTGAGCCAAAACGAGCATTATTCAGTCCAGTTTCCAAATCAATTATTTCAGAAATGGGGATAACAGTGACTGACGCTTTGGGTCGGCCAATTGACTTGAATGGCATTGACTGGTTCATGAGCTTGATTCTCAGGTCTAGTTTAATATAATATATCAATATATGGTACGACAAAGTGAATTTAAACCACGTTTTGACCCAGAATTGGGTCGTTATGCGATGAAACATATTCATGGTGAAGGAATTATGGATGTTTTTAGATCAGTTGGTTCAAAACTTTTAGGGAAAACAGCAAAAGAATTAGCGAAAAAAGGAGCCAAAACTGCAGCTGAAAAAGCAGTCACCAAAACTGGTGAGTTTGCTGGTAATAAAGCAGGTGATAAAATAATTCAATTATTGAGCAAAAAACAACCTTCCAAAACAAAATCAGTGACAATGAGCCAACCAAAAATGGAGCAGCCACTGACTGATTTTCAAATAGCTGAGAGAGTCAATAGGATGATATCCGGCGGAAAACTCAAAAGAAGGAGAAAATGAAAATAATGTAACATATCTGTATACATGAAATCATTCAGAAATCCAAAATACATTGAGAGATACGAAGATGTCTTCTTCCAATTGGAGACACCATTGAATACTGGTAATCCAGGAAATAATAGGTCACAGAAGAAAGATGGTTATCGTTTCGTAGTCGATAACACAGGAGAAGTAATACCATTTGATTGGTATAATGCAAGAATATCAGTTGGTTTTAAAGTCCAAACAATGCAAAATGTGAATATAGCAGCTGAAGACCATAATGGTATTGTTAATGGTTCACACAGTCTTATACATGATTTCGATGTAAGATTGAATGGTAAAATGGTATATGATTGTAATGATGCAAATCATTGTGTAAATATTAAGAATCTATTGGAATATAGTCCAGGATATGCTCAATCGACAGCAACAAATGAGTTTTTCTATTTGGATACAAGTCGACACGCTGAAGAACGATCGGCTGAAGATAACTACAATAAAGGATTTGCTGCAAGAAAAGCACTTTTGGGTCTATCAGTGGTTGTCAATACAGAAATACCATTGAATCGATACGCATTCTTTGAAGCACTGAGAGATGAGTTATTGCCATCAACACGATTGGAAATAAATTTGCAGATTGAATCTGATACTATTCTAATATGGCAAGCTGGGGCTGATTGTCGTGTAATGATTACCAGAATGGAGCTTATTGTGCCACAAATCACTTTCAATTCAGAAGGACAATCACTGTACATGAATCAATTTCTAAAGCCTCATAAATGGGTTTATTTGCGTGAAAATATTGAGAGAAGCAATTCATCAACACAAAGAAGTGGCCATTTTCAGATAACAAGTGGGATTTCAAAGCCAAGACATGTGTTTGTTTTCATTATCAATGATGCAAATCTTGCTGCACAAACAGCAAATCCATTTTTGTACAATACATTCAATGTAGCAAATGATATGAAAATGTCAAATTGTCATCTGACAGTTGGAAATGGCAATGAATATCCTGATGTTCATTATACACCGGAAGCTGAACCAACCAGAGTTTACAGAGATATTCTCAAATATGTGCATGCAAACAATGAGTACAGTCAAGGAACTTTATTGAATGTCAACAATTTCAAAACAATATTTCCATTCTTATATTTCGATTTAACAAAACAAAAAATGGATATCAAAGATGGTACCACAAAGTTGACATTTCATTATGAATTATCTGGTACAACAAACGCTGCATATTCAGTTTATGCATTGACATTATATGAACAAGAAGCTGAGCTCATCCCAAAAGATGGAAAACTATTGTTTCGATAAATATGCTAATTGATTTGATACTCTATTCTAACCATTCAAAATGATATAAATCCAACTTAATTCCATCCAAAAAAATTTTATGTAACGTTAGTTATATAAAAGATATGACAACTTATCATTCACATGGAGTAAAACTATCAATTGGGCAAAAAGATAAACTAGCAAAAGCATTAAAAAACAATTCAGCAATAACAATAAGATTATCAAATTCTGAATTAACTGGTCCAGATCAGCTGATGTTAACCAAAACACAAATAAATAGGTTGAAAAAGGCAATGCAAAACAAAACTGGAGCAGATATTAAAATAAGCAAAACACAGATACGAAAAGCTGTACAACAAGGAGGCAGTCTTTGGTCATCATTGTTCAAAATTGGCACAAAATTACTACCAATGGCAGCAAAAGCAGTTGGACCATTAGCTACCGGAGCACTTTCTGGACTTGCAAATGTGGGAGTCAATAAAATATTTGGTAGAGGACAAGTTGGTGGTTACCTCATTCCTCAAAATAAAATTGATCAATTAATAAAATACAAAGATTGGCTCACTGAAGCACAAAAGAAGCAAATTGTCAATGCAATACATACTGGTGGACAGATTGTAATTAAACCAACTAAGGCACAATCAGGAGGTTTTTTGGGGACATTATTGGCTTCAATTGGCATTCCAATGGTTTTGAATGCATTGATGGGTAAAGGCTTGCAGGTGGATAGAAGTAGATCCAAAAGATCAGTTCCAGTTTTTGTTCCAAACACAACCAAAAAAGGTGGTGGTTTGGTCCTACCAGTTAATTATAGACCGCCTCCATTTTTCGGTACATGGGATCAATATGGCAAAGGAAAAAATAAACCAAAAAAGGAAAAGGTCTGTTGTTAGGCAAAAACAGTCCATTCAAGGGGATTCCATTAATCGGAGACATTCTGTGAAATTCATAAATAAACCACTCAGTAACTTTGAACTCATTGATTGTGTCAAAAAACTCAAAATAAAACACTTCAGAGGCATTTACAGCAGAGATAATCTACCACAAAAGATGAAAAAAGGTGAAGTTGGTATCATTAACCTGGATTCACAGATTGGACCAGGTACACATTGGGTTGCTTATCGAAACGGAGACAAATATGCAGAATATTTTGATAGTTTTGGGTTAATTATGCCAAAAGAAATTATGCAATTCATGTCAACAAGTGGCAAACGATTGATGTATTCAGGTGATGAAATTCAAGAAAGAGATTCCGTATTGTGTGGTTATTGGTGTTTGTATTATTTATTTGAGAGACAAAAGGGTACAAGTATATTGAAAACAATCCACAATGCACATTTTGACATGAACAATCAAAGTGTCAATCATAATTTTATAATCCAATATTTTAAAAAATTATCTAATCAATAGTATATGAGAAAATTTTGCGAAGATTGTCAAAAAGAAACTGATCATTTTGGAGATGTTTGTTTAGAATGTTATTATGTATCAGATTCTGAAGATGATTCAAGTGAGTACAGTGAGCATGAGTCTGACAGAGAATTCATCAATGATGAAAGTGACTCAGATTATGAGTCTGACTCTGATGATAATTAATCTAATATAGTGATATAAAATGGTCAAATCATATTGTGTTAAACAAAAGAAACAAACTGAATGTGTTCAGCCTTCAGGTTACAAGCAAGCCAAAAATGGTCGGCTCATGTTCTTCTGTACATGTGCTGAATGTGGTATAACTAAAACCAAATTTGTTAAAAAACAGGGAAACTAAATAGCCCGTCCGAAGGGGCGGGCATAATGGATACTTTAGCATCAACTGGTGCTGATATGTTAATTCAACATGCAATACCATGGTTGGGACAGAAAGTAGTTGAAATGGGTCGATATTATGGGTCTGAAGCACTTAGAAACCCTAAATTGCAGAAGAAAGCTATTGATTATGCTATCTCTAAAGCAACTCCTTTTGTTCAAAAGACTGGATCAGAGATGTTTGATAAATTATCATCCAAAGTAAGACCAAAAAGAAGGTACAAAACTGATCGAAAAGAACTTGATGGTGGTAATTTGGATACAATTTTGGCACAACTTGGCACACCTGGTAAGGTTGCATCGAAGTCGATGGATGTTGTTGGAACATTAATTCCATCAACAAAGGAAGTCTTTGATAGATACAAATCTGGAGACATTGCCAAAAGTGCATTTAGCACAGATACTGGCATATTGTCGAGTCAATTTTGGACTGGCAAGGCTGGGAAAAAGACATTAGAAAAATACAAAGATTATCCATGTGATAGTGTGGTAAAGATTGGAAAAAAATATCACAATACACCAAGTTGTTCAAGCTATGATTCAATTGGTTGGCATCCACCAAATTGGAATGAATATGAAAAAGGATTAAAAGGACGACCCAAAAGTGGTGGTTCAATTGATATACACAAAGCAATTGGCAAGCTACCAAAACCCAAAGCTGGTTGGGTACTTCCAGGGCACAAATACACTGGTCCATACAATGATTTGGAAAATCAAGTAAAATTAAACCCCAAAACAAGGCAAATATTGGAAATATATGATAAACCAACAGGCAAAACAGATGCAATAGCCATGCAACATGATGTTGATTATTCAGTCTGCAAAGATGACAAAAAATGTAAAAACAAAGCTGATAAAAAGATGGTGAGAGCATTGGATAATGTGCCATGTAATGAGCGGCAGTGGGGTCACTGGTTGGCTCGAAATATGATAAATACAAAACAGAAACTGGGTCTTGGGGTTCCAAAAAACGTCAAAAGCCGTCGGGTAAACAGGAAAACTGGCAAGAAAAATTAGCTAATGAGCTGCATAAACCCATAAGGCGTAACTTTACTCGGCGGCGTGTTATTGTAAATAATATTGATGAAATATGGGCTGCTGATCTTGTTGAAATGCAACAATTCAGTAGATGGAATAAAGGTAACAGGTATCTTCTCATGGCTATAGATGTTTTCAGTAAATACGGTTGGATTGTCCCATTAAAAGATAAAAAAGGTGAGACTATAACTACAGCATTTCAAAGCATATTCAAAGAGGGTCGAAAACCAAAGTATCTGTGGACTGATAAAGGCTCAGAGTTCTACAACAAACATTTCAAAGACTTGCTCAATAAACATAACATTACACTGTATTCGACTGAAAATGAAGAGAAGTCATCAGTTGTTGAGCGTTGGAATCGAATGATTAAAAATAAAATGTGGAAAAAATTCACTGCTCAAGGCAATACAATGTATCTGGATATTTTGCCTGAAATATTGAATCAGTATAATAACACTAAACACAGTTCAATAAAAATGACACCGACAGAGGCATCTAAGAAAAAGAATAAAGGAATTGTTTACTTCAATCTACATGGAAATTTAACACAATTGTCAACCAAAGCAAAATTTAAAGTTGGTGACAAGGTTAGAATATCAAAGTATAAAAGAAAAGTGTTCGATCGAGGTTATACAGAAAACTGGACAGAAGAGGTCTTCATTATCGATAAAATTCAATACACTACTCCAATCACATATAAACTGAAGGATCTAAACGATGAACAAATTAAAGGGAGCTTTTATGAACCAGAATTATTGAAAGCTAATCAGGAGATATTCAGAATCGATAAAGTCATCAGGAGAGATTACAAGAAGAAACAAGCTTTGGTAAAGTGGAAAGGATACAATGATGCCTTTAACTCTTGGATCCCAATTAAGGATTTAGTCAATGTGCAAAAATAATAAGCTCATTCTATCGATACAGTCACAGCCTCACGAATATTCGATAGCGAGTCGATCCAATAATAAAATCTATTGTTGGGTGCAAGATAAATGATATTCTTACCTAAAAAAGCGTCTACAAACATCAGAATGATGAAAGTGGAGAAATAAATGTCCAAATATCCCAAAACATGAACGATAATTTACCAACACAAACTCTTTACAAAATGGCGGACATGATAAATAAAAGACTAGTGTCCAGTCCCCTTTGGGTTGTGTCAACGTGTACGTGCAGAAAAGCGCATGCGTATTAATCCAAGTCAAGCAATATTACGCAATATACAGAAAAATAGCACCACAAGTGTAAAAATTTCAGAACTGAGTGTAATATATAGGTAATCGGGCCATTGTTACATTAGTTCACAAACTCTGGTGAAGCTTTAGGGTGGTGTCAGTTGGCCCCTGACTGAAACCTGTTTGACGGCTTGTGCAGATGGTGAATTACTGAGTAGTGGGGGATGTCTTCCAGTGGACGGTACCTCCAGGGTGAGCCCGCTCAGGCCCTACTGGTTCCAGGGGGGTGCTCAGAGTTCGTCCCAGGACTTAACCTCTGTCCCAGAGGTAAACTGGGAAGGGACAGCCGCCTTGTCAGCGGCGGGAAAAAGACCTAGCTGGGGCTAGGCAAGAAACAGCCAACCGAGCACCCCCCGACAAGGGTTTTGTCCATTTTCATGACAAGTCACACAACGTCACGCGTGACAGTAACGACACCCAGTCACACAACATCCATAAATTTGAATTATAACATTTGTAATTCAAATTTATGATTATTTTTTTCTCAATTACAGGTTAATTAAATCCAAACAAGAGCTCAAAAGTGTTGTATTCATCATTCAAATCAGCGATTGATGAGTTGGTGGTAAAAAATACGTAGTTTAAGGTGGAGTTGTGTGTTGAAAATGCATAGGATATGGAACCGAGGATTTTTTCAGCTGTTGTATCAAAGTATATCAAGCCAGTGGTCTTGGAAATCAAATATTGTATTAAAGGGCTTGAGAAAGGTATTGATGATAGTTGAGTTGGGGTCAAATTATGTGTCATGTATGAAAATCGAAAATTGATGAGTTGGGCTGATTTAAGCGGTGAATGTTGGTGAGTTGGGGGTCAGAAATGGTACAGTTTTGAAATGTATGCTTATACCCTCAAGTGTCATACTACTGTTGTTGTCGTTGAACTAATGCGGAAATATTGCATTTACGTTCTGATACAATATAAAGAAAACTAGGGAATTATTGCTTATTATGATTTCGTTACAGTTAATGTTGAAGTGAATTAATAGTAAAAGTAAAGAATGAATTATTTGGAATGTATACCATTGACATTGTTTGATCGGATCACTGTATTGATAATCAAGATAAAAAGAGAAAGAAAAGGATCTGCAAACAAAATAAAGTTTATTGTTTCATTTATTGTTTTACCAATCCATCTTTTACCAATCCACGTTTTACCAATCCACCTTTTACCAATCCACCTTTTACCAATCCAGTCCATGTTTTACAAATCCAGTCCACTCCACTCCAGTCCCAATCTCGTACCCAGAGTCTTCAGGCTTTTTGGTCAGCGGGGCAACGCCGGGAAGACTCTGGGGACACAATCTCGTACCCAGAGTCCTCTGGCTTTTTGGTCAGCGGGTGGACGCCAGTAGAGACTCTGGGATAATGGAAAAATTTAATTTTTTTCGATTGGTTGTCTGCATAACAATGGAAGACCGACAGGAAGTCCGTTGGTCATTTGCGGAAGTTAACCAAACCGGAAACCCCCCAACCAACTTCCTTGTTTTGGAGGGAGATTTGAAATGTCAAACTCGCTGTTTTGTAATTTTTTATGTGTGTCACGGTTATTTTATGCTATTTTTTTCATACCAAAAATAAGAAGGACTCCAATTCAAAGACGGGTTTTGAATTATGTCAGTGAAACAATTTCTAGCCGACTAAACATTAGCCGTTTTATCGTAGGAAGTTTGCCACTACTGTCATTCGACGGTAAAATGACACGGCCAAATGCGAGCAGTTTAAACTGATTACTGTCGCTGTTGCAAAAAATTATTTTCGGAAAATATCATTTTATCAGTCAGTTTGGGAGAAGAGCGGAAGGAGAACGAATTGGTGAAGCCGTTCGCAAGTATGGAAACATTAAACGTATTAGAGAGGACATTGGTGTCGTCAACGTACTAAATATTTCGAACATGTTATTTACTAGTGAAGGTTATAATGGAAAAATAAAGAAGTTCTTCAACATCTATAAACCTTGTCGTGGATAAAAATTTGGAGATGACTGATCTGGTGTGGAGTGGAGTCCATCTCACTGAGGTTGCCGTTTCGATTAATTCCCTTTCGGTTTTGCCACAAGGGAAACGCTGAAGACATCTCTACGATGATCAAACACCGCACACGAGAGCAAAGGTTTCACTTTTGTCAGTCACGGCCCATGGCCAGCTTGCCAAAGAAAAATAATTCAGAAAAAATTGCCCCTTTGAGGCGGAGGTAATGGTGTGTTGAACATTTTTCTTAAATTTTGAGAGATTTTGTTTTGAGAATTTTGGCAGATTTTGTTCTAACTGTTCCATATTCCATGCAAAATAAGAACAATTAGTTATTTGTCCTAAAAAGTGTAAAGGGCCGTGGTGTTAGGTTACCTTCGGATGAAAGTTTAATCTCAAATGTAATAGTACATACAGATTTAAAGATTATTTTTACAGTATAGGGGCAGTTGAGAATAAGGACTTGTTGTTTGTTACTTACTACCATCTTCTCTGCAAGAAAGTCAACACACTGTCTGTGACAGTGAAGAGCCACCCAACTTGACAAGTCAAAAAACAGGTGTAGATAATACTGAAGCCTGAAGCTGGACTTCGAAATGCAGAAGTACCTTAAAATCTTTGCATTTATTTATTTCCCACATGTACACAGACAAACAATGAAAAGAAAAAATAAGCTTTATGTATTCAAAATCATCTTCAGTTGGTTTTTCAAACGCCACAGGCGTGGTAAAAGTAGTGGAGTGGAGGCTCAATAAAAGAAATCAATATGAGGCTTACGAATATTAAGCTTCCTCAATCTTAAAATATACAAAAGTTATAACATAATATATTGCTTGGAGTTTTTATATAACTCAACAAATAATGTACACTGAGTTTAAAATAAAGGTGAAGGTAATGATAGTTTAACTGTTCTCTGTTAATGTGCTGCACATTAATATGTAAGTAAAAATAATCTAACCTTTTTAAAATATTATTTTTCCCTTCATCTAAAAAAAAACATGCAAATACTCCATTGACGAAGTATGAGACAAGAAAACTGTGGGTTCCCTTGCAGACAAATATTCCTGTTGCGAGGCCAAAGCAATTGTGCTGTTGCAAAAGTGTGAAATCATGTCTTAAGTACCATTTGTTGTTAAAAAAAAAATAGATGAGCGGTGGTGTGACTTTCTGTGCTATATGTTATAAGGAAGAACACCAAGTTTTCCCTTGAAGGGTTCAATTAATTGGACGCTATTATTGAGTAGATACAGGGGAAGGCCCCTGCTCGATTTCATTCTACTGCAAGTGTACCTGTTGTACATAAACATGGAAGCCAAGTACCCCAAGTTTGTGTGGCATACGACCTGTAGATAATGCTTGCACAGCCTTGTGCAGAAAGTGACAACTTTCATCATAATTATATCCTTATCAAACACTCCACTTGTAATTGGCAAATTTACTAACATAATTATTTTGGCAGTAGATGGATTTTACTGAATAATTTGGTGAAAACAACCCCTTCTATCATTTTTTCATGTAATATTCATTCATGTAATTATTATTGCTAGTAAATATTAGCAAGAAATTTGTGGTAGCCAGCAGGTTTTAGCATAAAAATTATACTTCTTAGTGAATCATATCGTTTATTGTTATTTTGCACTGATAATCAAACAAAAGAAAAAACTTTCAGACACTACAATACTAGCTTGTAAAAAAAACTACAATCAATGCTTGTTAGACTCCCTCCCCCCCCCCAAAAAAAAAAATTAATAAATTACTATTCAATATATCTTATGGGTTAAAGAAACATCACTAGCCTTATTGTTTATTCTGTTAACAAGCTTGTAAGAAAATTGAAACATCTTTAGATACAGTTTTGTAACTGATGGTATGACAAATTTATATGATTTTGAATTACTATTTTGAATGTGTATTTCTATTGTTCTAGACTTAATTGATCAATGCAGCTCACTAGGCTTGGTCCAGTCCCACAAACATTATGCAATATGCTGGATAACTTAGATATTGGCCTAATAGACAATCAGAGCCCAGGAACGGCTTGAACTAAGAGTCACGTTTGACAATTTTCAGTTTTAGTTCTTCGCTAACATTATTTCCAAGGGACCACAAATCCCCACAAGCGCTGTTGTATAATTTACACAGTTCAGCAAAGGTCTCACAACACTTTGCCAATCATTCAGGATATTGGGGAGTTTGACAATAGTAATTATCTGTCGTCAAAGCAAGAGCTGCAAGATCAGAGAAGAGATTATATTATACTATTCAGCTGCAGAGTGTTGGTTGAGTATAAAACTTCCCTTGCCTGAAGTCAATTAAATGTGTGATACCTAATCACATCACCATCGAGCCGACTCAAAAGAAATGGCAAATCATTCAGAAACTATCAATTTACCAGTAATGTGCCCTAATCAATCAGAATACATTAGGTAATGTGTGTCAGTATCTGAGCTATCTGACTCAGCTCTTAGTTAAAGTGTACACTCCACGACCAGATGAAGTCAGGCCCCATCAAAATTTATGTCAATTTAATATAAACCCAATTTCCCCAATCTATTGACCCCTTCTCTGTGCTTCCTACACTGCACCCAAATTTATTAGAGAACTCACATAAGATAGTTTTAAATTATTTTACCTTGATTTCATGTATACAAGAACAGACCGTTAAGGAGATTATATGCATGGTATAAAAATTGGCTGACTAAATGAAGTACCATAGTGAGGATATCAACAGTCTCTCAAATATCACATTATAACCAATTTACTGATGAGAGGTGGCATGATTACCACGCTCCATACAGTTCTCTTATATAATTATTACTCTGTGGTTAGGCAGAATAGCTAACAAATTAAACCTCAACACAACTCACTATCCTTATTTTCAAAGCCTGTTGGCACAATTATCCAATCTCTGTTATACTACTTCATTTTATTTCTAGATACATTATTAGTATACCTGGGAGCAACCTCTACAGCACTAGAAGCATGCAAGTTGTGAGCACTCTCTGTCAGTTTTGCCAAAAGATAGGCAAAAGGAACGTTTATTCAGAAAAAAAAACTCACAGCTGCTCTTGAATTCATGGCATGTATTAAATATGCTGATGTTGAAATTGTACTTAAGCTTGCATTCGAACACATATGACATTCTTAAATTCACTTTAAGAAAAGCGTGCACACAATTCAGTCTAATAAAATTAAAAAATTTTGAGACGAAAAAAAACTTAATTTACAACAGTAAATATTACTTTTATTAAGAGGTGATTTAAATTATTTTCAAATGGTAACATGTATGTGTTCATTGAATCCCATTTGGAAAATCCCATTTGGAAATAAACTGTTAAGGGAAAGGGAGAAGGTAATTTGAACATAAATTTAATACACAGTCAGCTGCTCAGTTCTGTGAGAGGAGAAGTGATGGTTCCTTTTTATTTGTAAGTATAAACAGTAATAAAGAAATATGTTACTTGTCTGTTGTAGCAACGTCGAATTAAGTCCACCTTTCGCTCGCTCTTAGATGAAAAAAAATCCAGTTGCTTTGATCCGCTCTTACGGGAAAAAATCCAGTTCCTATTGATCGCGTGTAGAATCAATTTTGGCTTTCTCGAACACTTTCAAGGCCCGCTAAAACCTTCAGGCCCAATAACAGTAACGCGGCTGCCATTTTGAGGCATTTGACTTCCGCTTTAATCTTAAGCATGCGCACAAAGACCGGAATCCCACGTTTTCTGGGATAAGAAATGCCATTATCCCAGAGTCTCTCCTGGCGCCGCCCCGCTGACCAAAAAGCCTGAGGACTCTGGGTACGAGATTGCTGGGGACATCGAAAAAATTTTATTTTTTTGATTGGCTGTTCCGTAACGGTTTCCATTGTTTTACCGCAGAAATCCTGCGGTGATAAAATTTGATGTCCCCAGAGTCTTCCCAGCGTTGCCCCGCTGACCAAAAACCCTGAAGACTCTGGGTACGAGATTGCTCCAGTCCAGTGGTGGTTGGACACGGTCCGCAAAGCATGTTGGGGCGAGTTGTCGGTTCGTGGTCAGTTGTAACAAACCTTCGTGCTATGCGGATCTCAAGGAATGAAAATCGGTTAATTCGGTAATTTATTCGATAAGTTTTCTCCGGTTACCGTTAGCCGACATCGACTGACTAATTTAATGCTCAAAACGTTGGGTTTACACGGCGATCCTAGCGGTCGATGAAATAGTACCTTTTGAATTATAATATACGATCACGGGCTCGAAAATCTGGCATTGAAATATTCAGAGTTCATAACTACAGGAATCCAATTCTGGTGGAAATAGCCGAATATTATAATACGAAATGAAGTAAACAAGGATTGTAGGGAAATGAAGATTTTCACGGCCTTACCAATCTCGTACCCAGAGTCTTCAGGCTTTTTGGTCAGCGGGGCAACGCCGGGAAGACTCTGGGGACATCGAATTTTATTACCGCAGGATTTCTGCGGTAAAACAATGGAAACCGTTTCGGAACAGCCAATAAAAAAAATTGAATTTTTTCGATGTCCCCAATCTCGTACCCAGAGTCCTCAGGCTTTTTGGTCAGCGGGGCGGCGCCAGGAGAGACTCTGGGATAATGGAAAAATTTAATTTTTTCGATTGGTTGTCTGCATAACAATGGTAATCTCGTACCCCGATCTCAGTCGTCGGTTCGGGAATGTCGAAATGTGAGATCTGGTAAAGTTCGATACAACGCCATTTCTGGTTGGTTACCAGAATTAAGAATGCCTCATTCTAATCTGCTCTGTGATTGGCTCTTTCCTTCTGTGTTTGGTTTTCGCTCAGTTCGGGGAAGAAACAAAAACACGGAAAAGTTTTCGCTCCGATTAAGATTGTCATGCGACGTTTTAATACATACATGCCCATTGTGTGGGGAGAGAACAGTGAGAAATTGTTTTTTCGGAAGACAACAGCGAATTTAGCCGAAAAGAGTTTGCAGTAACGTTCAAACGGCCTTGCCAAATTACACAAGTTTCCAACACGATGGATATAAGCTTGCTTACTTTTGGGGATAAAATGGAGGTAGGTCATATATTTTTTTTTGGTATTTCTTGACAAAAAATGATTTTTTTTAAAATGATTATTTATTTAGTAAACGCAAATTAATTTCCCCAACATACTTTACCTTGAGTTCCTGAACACGCGCGCCGCATTTGCTAGCATATTTTCAGTTTTTGTCTTCTGCTAAAAGACTATTTTCCTTCTATAAATTGAACTGGACTTTGAGTAAGAGACTTCATAATATAATATTAGTCCTTTCAGACCAGTGTGCTTATTCCTTCAAGATCCATACAACATCTCTCATAGGACTTTGGAGAAATTGATAGAGTGTCCACACAATATTATTATTCATCTGGTGAGTCCCACCCCTCAGCTAAGAGAAATGAAAAATGTCCGACTTATGACCGCCAAAATAATAGTAATGAAACCCGTACTACAACAGAGAACACCTTGTCTGAACCGATTAGGGCTCTTTATGTAAGTGTAGTTAGTTTAATTTTATCCCCTCTCTCCCACCTACTGAGTTAAAAAAAAATTGGATCCAAAATATAAAACTAGCCTTCCTCTAAAATAAAAATGGGGACATTGGTTTACATGTCTGCACCACCTAATGTTTTGCAGGTCTATGCTTGTGATAGGCTTTAGAAAAGAAGTAGTTTTAAAAGGAGGACATACCTCTTTGGATTTGACATCACTTATAGGTTTTTAGAATCTTTTTGCCATTGTTCTTTTCTTCAAGATAGGGGAATTTCTCCATTATTTTATCATTAGTATGGAGTCCTTGAAGTACTAAACACACTTCATTTACTACTTCCATTGTTAATCCTTAGCACATTCTCTGATACAAATAGTTATCACTGGCCTCAGTTTCTCCTTTATTTCTTGTTAACTCTGCCTTAATTTCTTCCACCTGATTTCTAGGGAGAAGCAAGTTCCTAAAGTTCCTATCAGTGATGTGAATATCTTCAAGGGCTAAAACAGCTGGACACAGCTCAACACATAATTAAGAGCAATGACAGTCATTTCGGACAACAGATATCACAACAGCTGCATTTCTCACACAAAAGCCAAAACCAAAGTGGTTATAAGCAAAAATTTTCCACTGCACAGATTTCTGGGGTATTTACACTAATCTGTCATGATGGGTTGCATTTCTTTAATATTTGCACCAATATGATTGTTGTTAAAATAAAGTTTTGATGCAGCAGGCTTCCCATCTCTTCCACTTTCTTGGAAAAAACTTTCCATAGTTTGCCGAAGACCAAAATGAATAAATTATTATCCTTCCAACACAATGAGAATCAAACCCCATTCCCAAAGATTGTGGCAAATAATATTCATTGTCAGTCTGTAGAGAATGAGACTGAGCCAAAAGTGCATTTTGAGGAATTTGGGGAGTAAGGTAGAACTGGTGATCCCCAAGCTTTCCACCCAAAAAGGCACCCCCAACTCCACACAGTACTAATGATGAGTAAATAATCGGCTGACAGGCTTAATTTTTGACATTGGTGGTGATAAGTTCATCTGCTATGGGCAAAAATATGTAATCAAACTGGTCAACATTACTTTGTGTTAAGATAGGAGGGCCTTTGTAGTACTCCATAAATCTTTCATATTCAAACTTTGTATGATTGTAGTTTGGTTGTTTTTCTGTTGCTGTTGTTGTCATGACAACAATCTTCGCTGTAGGGAATACTGAGGAAAGTGTTCCTCGTTTGCTGTACTCTGAAGTTGTGCCCCCTGAACAAAGATGCAATTAATTAAGAAAAAACTGTAGTCATTCACTGGGATGTTGTTATTCTTTCCATTAGAATAAGACAATATAATTACCAGAAAATGGATAATGAGAAGGCTGAATAAAAAGGGATTCTCAAGTAACTAAGCCCTTTTTGACGCATGGGGTGGTGGAAGGACGAAGCATAAAAGAAGCTGCGATAATCACCAACAATATGGCTCTGTATTTATTAGCTTTTAATTAACCTTTAAGCCTCAGTGTCAACATACAGTTTCTCCTTACTGGTCTCTACATTTCCATTTTTCATAGTAGCATTATAGGGAGGTTGTTGAAATATCAAGAAATTTCACCACTGGTGATCTCATGACCTCTCCTTGATTGTGTATTGATAAATATTAGGAGAAATTTCGATACTGATCACTACTGGGGCTTAAAGGTTCAAGGTTTACTGTTCTGATATTTTTTGTGTACTTGTGTGAAAAGTCCTTGAACATAATTTTGTGTTGCTGGTCTTAATATTAAGAAAAGTTAGGACCTGACATGGGTGCAAATATCAATACAAGAAAATTTTTTTTGCTCAAGGAATTGGCATCAACAAGGAATTTTCATCCAAGACAGACACTGTTTTCAAAGTTTCTTTTCCCCACCACTTCTCTGCAGTGGGTTTGTGTCTGACAGTTTGATTAAATGTTGTTTCCTGGCTATGAAAGGCCATGGTTAAGGAATACTTAGGAATTCATGGTTACTGAAGATCAGCTTACTGTGAAAGCTGTTGTTTTGCTGCAGAAATGGGTGACAGTTCATTAGAACACACAGACATGCACAGGAAAACAAATAGTGGAAATATTTTTTTTTATTTGTTTTCTATTTATCTGCCATTTGCTACTTTTATGAGCCCAAAAGACCTTCACACCTTCCTATTATTATTGTTATTATTTTTTTTTTTGCTGAAATCAAGGATCCCATCAGAGGTGAGTGTCCAAGCACCAAGATAGCTGCTTTGGACATAAAGAACCTTGTATTATTCTTAGTGTATCATCCTCTATGCATGTACAAATAATGCAATGCTCAGTACAACAATGATTATTCAAGCAGCTCATTGTGCCTTGCAAATCAAATGCAGATAATGACCTTTGTTCTTCATATCAAGAGTCAAATATTATTAGACTTGTGTATTATGTGGTTCTAATTTTCGAGTCTGTGGACTCCTATGTGTAAAATTATAACCTTTATTAACTTGTCATCAAAGAAGCAGTCGAGGGGGCATGTCCCCTAAACTTAACATAAATTTCAGGTGAAAACTTTTCAAGTGTTATGTGATAAAGGTGAATCAAGAACCACTGAAATGGAAAGCTCATCACTACCAAATAAAACTCTAATGGGAAACTCATAGGGACTTGCTCTGTTTGCTCACATGTTGCAAGTAACCAAACATTCTTCAGATCCCAAATCCAGATGTGGTACCTCCATTTCCCAAAAGAAATTCAAACTTCCATTTTTGAGAAAAAAAACCCCTTTAAAACAGCAAGGGTGTACTCGATATTTTAATGTTGGACATAATTGGGCGCCTACCATTTACACGGACAGGTCTTTCCGGTTTGCTGGTATATAACCAAGACAGTAGCATGGTGTTAGGGCTAGGATGGTTCATGGTTCATTCATTTCACCTATTTACACAACATTAACATAGAAAGAACAGTATTACAACAAATGATTACAAAATAAAAATAAATACAGTACAAATTATAGAATGTGTGTGGTGGTCAAAGTAGCAAAGGCTTTCTAGCTGACCACCACCTACTTTTAAGTAAACAAAGAAATGACACTGAGCTTTATTGAGATATTAGAAAATGTAGGAAATGTTTGTAGAGCCTAGGATGTACAAGAGAGAATTACATTTGTGTAAATTAAGGTATGTTCGAGATATACTGAACCGAGCAAGAAATCTAAACAGGACAAGCGTAATAAAAGAAGAACAAAGCAATAAATAAATAAAAACAAAAAAAAGCAAAAAAACAACATACAAACAAACAAACAACAACAACAACAAACAAAAAGAAAGGAAAAGGACAACACATCATCAGCAGCAACAGCAGCGACAACAAAGATCAAAATATAACCAGACAATTATTATTATTATTATTATTTTTAACTCTATTATTATTATTTGATAGTTACATACTATTATATTTGATCATTAAACAGAACATATATTATTTGATTGACAAGAGATCAGGTGGGCCTTATAAAGTTTCTTAAACCTGTTAAAAGTTTTTGTTTTTTTCAATGCCACGGGGACAGTTTCCCATATGACAGAAGCAGAGTACTTAAAAGTAAATTTGCCTATGTTAGTTCTAACTTGTGGCCGGTGGAAATTAAGCTTGGCAGAATTTCTGGTGTTATAGGAGTGGACAGTTGTTGTAGGTAGGAGGAGGCCCTGTTTAGCTGGTTCATATAAAATTATATTATTACAGTGACCTCGAGTTGTGTCCTTTGGCCTGTAAAAGAAACCTGCCGCATTTACACAATCCATTTGGTTTGGAAATTTAAACCATTAACTTATGGAAGAAGGAGAATTTGTGTGACCAAATCAGCTGAAAGACTAGAAAGAGAAGAAATAATTTTTACGTATCACTGGCATGGTAGACCACAATTTCTGAAACTTTGCAAATGAAAATATGACATGAACCATTTGACTTTCCAATGCGAAATTTAACACCAAGATGCCAATCAGTAACTCTATTGTGCCTCATCTACAACAACGACCACAAAATTTTTCTGATAAAGCTTCGACAACAAAAACTCTCTGCACTGTCTGTTGCTACCTTTACCTTGGGGTGCAAAAAAATTATGTGACATTTCCCTGCCTGTAAATTACAGTATCTTCAATACAGTTACCATCTAAGGCGAAAACTGGTACAGCTTACTCCTGTTGACTTAAGTCTTTTTAATTGATCGTCGATAAGCACGTTGATCTTGAGTGGAGAAAGCACAATTACGATGGATTTGTTCTTGGAACAGTTTTCATTACAAAGATGGTCTAGATGGTCACAAAGGGTAGGAACTAATCTTAGTAAAAAAGTGATTTACCGCGCTTGTTGATTGCAATCTCTCCTGTTGCCTTTTTCGTTTTGGTTTAAGTTTCAAGTTTTGTTGTCCTCTCGACCGAAGAACGTTCCGAAGAGCACCCTCGAAAGCGAAAACCTCACCAGGAATGATCACAGTTACGAGCCGGCGGCCATTCAGCACGGTGGACAAAGGATGATGGGCAGGCCCGTATTCCGGGCCTCAAATCGAACTTTACCAGATCTCCCCTCCGCCTGACCGTGGGAGATCTGGGTAGGAGATTATAACAATGCAAGACCGACAGGAAGTCCGTTGGTCATTTGCGGAAGTTAACCAAACCGGAAACCCCCCAACCAACTTCCTTGTTTTGGAGGGCGATTTGAAATGTCAAACTCGCTGTTTTGTAATTTTTATGTGTGTGTCACGGTTATTTTATGTTGTTTTTTCCATACCAAAAATAAGAAGGACTCCAATTCAAAGACGGGTTTTGAATTATGTCAGTGAAACAATTTCTAGCCGACTAAACATTAGCCGTTTTATCGTAGGAAGTTTGCCACTACTGTCATTCGACGGTAAAATGACACGGCCAAATGCGAGCAGTTTAAACTGATTACTGTCGCTGTTGCAAAAAATTATTTTCGGAAAATATCATTATATCAGTCAGTTTGGAAGAAAAAGCGGTAGGAGAACGAATTGGTGAAGCCGTTCGCAAGTATTATAATGGAAACATTAAACGTATTAGAGAGGACATTGGTGTCGTCAACGCACTAAATATTTCGAACATGTTATTTGCTAGTGAAGGTTATCATAGAAAAATAGAGAAGTTCTTCAACATCTATAAACCTTGTCGTGGATAAAAAATGAGAGATGACTGATCTGGTGTGGAGTGGAGTCCATCTCAGGTTGCCGTTTCGATTAATTCCCTTTCGGTTTTGCCACAAGGGAAACGCTGAAGACATCTCTACGATGATCAAACACCGCACACGAGAGCAAAGGTTTCACTTTTGTCAGTCACGGCCCATGGCCAGCTTGCCAAAGAAAAATAATTCAGAAAAAAATTGCCCCTTTGAGGCGGAGGTAATGGTGTGTTGAACATTTTTCTTAAATTTTGAGATTTTGTTTTGAGAATTTCGGCAGATTTTGTTCTAACTGTTCCATATTCCATGCAAAATAAGAACAATTAGTTATATGTCCTAAAAAGTGTAAAGGGCGTGGTGTTAAGTTACCTTCAGATGACGGTTTAATCTCAAATGTAATAGTACATACAGATTTAAAGATTATTTTTACAGGATAGGGGCAGTTGAGAATAAAGACTTGTTGTTTGTTACTTACTACCATCTTCTCTGCAAGAAAGTCAACACACTGTCTGTGACAGTGAAGAGCCACCCAACTTGACAAGTCAAAAAACAGGTGTAGATAATACTGAAGCCTGAAGCTAGACTTCGAAATGCAGAAGTACCTTAAAATCTTTGCATTTATTTACTTCCCACATGTACACAGACAAACAATGAAAACAAAAAAACTCAAGTAGTGGAGTGGATCAGGCTCAATAAAAGAAATCAATATGAGGCTTTTGAATATTAAGCTTCCTCAATCTTAAAATATACAAAAGTTATAACATAATATATTGCTTGGAGTTTTTATATAACTTAACAAATAATGTACACTGAGTTTAAAATAAAGATGGCAAAAATTTGAAGGTAATGATAGTTTAACTGTACTCTGTTAATGTGCTGTACATTAATAGATGTAAGTAAAAATAATCTACCCTTTTTAAAATATTATTTTTCCCTTCATCTGAAAAAACATGCAGATACTCCATTGACGTAGTATGAGACAAGAAAACTGTGGGTTCCCTTGCAGACAAATATTCCTGTTGAGACGCCAAAGGTGTTGCAAGGTGTGAAATCATGTCTAAAGTACCACTTGTTATTAAAAAAAAAAAAAGCGGTGGTGTGACTTTCTGTGCTATAATTTGTTATAAGGAAGAACACCAAGTCTTCCCTTGAAGGGTTCAATTGGGAGGCTATTATTGAGATAGAGGAGAAGGCCCCTGCTCGATTTCATTCTACTGCAAGTGTACCTGTTGTACATAAACATGGACGCCAAGTACCCCAAGTTTGTGTGGCATATGACCTGTAGATAATGCTTGTACAGCCTTGTACAGAATTAAGTGACCACTTTTATCATAATTATATCCTTAACAAACACTCCACTTGTAATTGGCAAATTTACTAACATAATTATTTCGGCAGTGGATGGATTTTACTGAATAATTTGGTGAAAACAACCTCTTCTATCATTTCTTCATGTAATATTCATTCATGTAATTATTATTGCTAGTAAATATTAGCAAGAAATTTGTGGTAGCCAGCAGGGTTTAGCATAAAAATTATACTTCTTGGTGAATCATATCGTTACTTGTTATTTTGCACTGATAATCAAACAAAAGAAAAAACTTTCAGACACTACAATACTAGCTTGCAAAAAAAACTACATTCAATATTTTCTAAAGAATGACAAGTCTATAAAATATATATGTTGAACATTCCAAGGATTCGACTGGGTCCTTTACTCCCTTCCCCTTCCCTGTTGGGGGTAACTAATAAAATTATGTGTAACCATTATCTCATCAAGTATATAGAATTTTTAAGTATAATTTGTTAACAAAACTGTTAATTATAGAGTGATTATACAATGAAACATAAAGTTTTACAGTCAACGCTTGTTAGACCCCCCCCCCCCCCCCCACAAAAACAAATTAATAAATTACTGTTCACTATATTTTATGGCCTAAAGAAACATCACTAGCCTTATTGTTTATTCTGTTAACAAGCTTAAAAGAAATTTGAAACATCTTTAGATACAGTTTTGTAACTGATGGTATGACAAATTTATATGATTTTGAATTAAATATTTTGAATGTGTATTTCCATTGTTCTAGACCTTTGATCAATGCAGCTCACTAGGCTTGGTCCAGTCCCACAAACATTATGCAATATGCTGGATGACTTAGATTGTGGCCTAATAGACAATCAGAGCCCAGGAACGGCTTGAAATAAGAGTCACGTTTGACAATTTTCAGTTTTAGTTCTTAGCTAACATTATTGTCAAGGGACCACAAATTCCCACAAGCGCTGTATAACTTACACAGTTCAGCAAAGGTCCTACAACACTGTGCCAATCATTCAGGATATTGGGGAGTTTGATAATAGTAATTATCTGTCGTCAAAGCAAGAGCTGCAAGATCAGAGAAGAGATTATATTACACTATTCAGCAGAGTGTTGGTTGAGTATAATACTTCCCTTGCCTGAAGTCAATTAAATGTGTTATACCTAATCACATCACCATCGAGCCGACTCAAAAGAAATGGCAAATCATTCAGAAATTATCAATTTACCAGTAATGTGCCCTTATTAATCAGAATACATTAGGTAATGTGTGTCAGTATCTGAGCTATCTGACTCAGCTCTTAGTTAAAGTGTACACTCCACGACCAGATGAAGTCAGGCCCCACCAAAATTTATGTCAATTAATTTAATATAAACATAATTTCCCCAATTTATTGAACCCTTCTCTGTGCTTCCTACACTGCACCCAAATTTATTAGAGAACTCACATAAGATAGTTTTAAATTATTTTACCTTGATTACATTTATACAAGAACAGACTAAGGAGGTTATATGTATGGTATAGAAATTGGCTGACTAAATGAAGTACCATAGGGAGGATATCAACAGTCTCTCAACAATCACATTATAACCAATTTACTTATGAGAGGTGGCATGATTACCACACTCCATACAGTTCTCATATATAATTATTACTCTGTGGTTAGGCAGAATAGCTAACTAATTAAACCTCAACACAACTCACTATCCTTATTTTCAAAGCCTGTAATGGCACAATTATCCAATCTCTGTTATACTACTTCATTTTGTTTCTAGATATATTATTAGTATACCTGGGAGCAACTCTACAGCACTAGAAGCATGCAATATGTGAGCACTCTCTATCAGTTTTGCCAAAAGCTAGGCAAAAGGAATGTTTATTCAGAAAAAAAAATTCACAGCTGCTCTTGAATTCATGGCATGTATTAAATATGCTGATGTTGAAATTGTACTTAAGCTTGCATTCGAACACATATGACATTCTTAAATTCACTTTAAGAAAAGCGTGCACACAATTCAGTCTAATAAAATTAAAAAATTTTGAGACGAAAAAAAAACTTAATTTACAACAGTAAATATTACTTATATAAAGAGGTGATTTAAATTTTTTTCAAATGGTAACATGTATGTGTTCATTGAATCCCATTTGGAAATAAACTGTGAAGGGAAAGGGAGAAGGTAATTTGAAAATAAATTGAATACACAGTCAGCTGCTCAGTTCTGTGAGAGGAGAAGTGATGGTTCCTTTTTATTTGTAAGTATAAACAGTAATAAAGAAATATGTTACTTGTCTGTTGTAGCAACGTCGAATTAAGTCCACTTTTCGCTCGCTCTTACATGAAAAAAAATCCAGTTGCTTTGATCCGCTCTTAAGGGAAAAAATCCAGTTCCCTTTGATCGCGTGTAGAATCAATTTTGGCTTTCTCGAACACTTTCAAGACCCGATAAAACCTTCAGGCCCAATGACAGTAACGCAGCTGCCACTTTGGGGCATTTGACTTCCGCTTTAATCGTAAGCATGCGCACAAAGACCGGAATCCCACGTTTTCTGGGATAAGAAATTCCATTATCCCAGAGTCTCTCCTGGCGCCGCCCAGCTGACCAAAAAGCCTGAGGACTCTGGGTACGAGATTGCGATGTTCCCAGAGTCTTCCCGGCGTCAGTTGCCCCGCTGACCAAAAAGCCTGGAGACTCTGGGTACGAGATTGCGGCCTTACTGGATAGGAATTTCGTTTAACCATTCTGTATACTGGTTCCCAATGAGACTGGGACATGGAAAAAAGCTATCACACAACTTCAGCTTGCAAGAGCCATAGATTTTAGCTACACAGGAGTACTAAATATATGTTTGATGTAACAAGTTCTTCAATAATAATTTGTTTTATTACATCACATGTTGTTGCCAAATACTCTACCTTCCTTTACTGGGCAGACCCTTACTTTGTATGGAAAGACAGTGTATTGGATCAAGGTGAGGGGCCCTGGGGGCATGCTCCCTCTTTAATTATATATTTAAAAGAAAATAAGGCCTTTTAATACAAACATCAATACACAAAACAATGTTATGGAGATTATGTACACTAGTACCCTCAAACATAGAGAGTGTGAAAGCCAAAAGGTAAGGTGGTAAGGAATCACAAATGAACAATAAAAATTCAGGGTAAGTACAAATAGCTGCTCAAAAATGATTACTCGTTTCCATAGTCCAACAAACTATGATAGCACACAATATAAAAATATTGACTTCACAAAAGTTTTGCCCCCCCCCCCCCCCCCATCTCCCTTTACTACAGTGGTTCAGCCTTATGAAGAACTCCAAAAAACCTGTGAGCAATATTCTCTTTGATCTTGGAAGATTTCTAGTTCAGTACTAACAAGACTGACTACAAACTATCAATAGTCAAGTACAATTGAGATCAAACTTGGCAAAGGAGCACAGTATTATAGTCACACTAGATGTCCCCCTCTCCTTATCCTTTCCTTGTCACTTTAAAGCCTACAACATATCCAATAATTATGTAATTGGATTGGAGAAATATTGAAATACAAATTAAGGGGAACTCTGCTCGAAAGGCATGCCCCCCCCCCCCCCTCATAAACTAAGGGCCTGTTTGCATTGAAGAGTATTTTGTACACCAATGTGAAGGTGGATGACTCGACATAGTTTGCAAAAAGCGCATACCAGAGATTTCAGCCACTGACAATAGTAAATTACAATAATTATTGAGATCAAACTTGGAAAAGGGGCACAGTATTATAGTCACACCAGATGTCTCTTTCTCCTTTACATGTACTTGTCACTTTAAATCTACAACATATCCAATAATTATGAATTGGATTGGAGAAATATTGAAATACAAATTGACGGGAACTCTGCTCACAAGGCATGCCCCCCCCACTCATAAACTAAGGGTCTGTTTACATCGAAGTGTATCTTGTACACCAATGTGAAGGTGGATGACTCCACATAGCTTGCCAAGCATACCAGAGATTTCAGCTACTGACAATAGTCAAGTGCAATTGAGATCAAATTAGCATACATCTATTTTGAAGGTCATCTTGCAAATCAGCTGTCAATCCCTTTTATTAACAACACAAATTACACACAATAAAAAAAAATATACACAATTATACATTTATACAATAAGCACAGAGGTAATAAGCGAAATCATCAATAAAGATTTCATATATGCTTGACTTTTGATGTAAAATATATGCCTGAAGTGACCAAATATTTTTTTTGTATGGGAATATATGGAAATATATACAGTCAGTTAACGCATAGAGTGTATAAATATACAGCTCAGGCATGCAAATTGTTGTACAAGCATACAAGATATACTTTATAAGTGTAAGTAGAATGTAATTTCTGCACAACTGATTCTTAATTTATGGAACTAAGTCGCAAGTGTTCCCCCTTTTTTCTGTGGATCTGTGCTTTTGTGATAATAATATTTCTGATATTTTAGTCGACATCTACCAACAGTCCATAGCCCTGAAGCCTCAACATTTTTGTCCTGAGGTGAAATAGCAGATCATTTAGAACAGCTGGCTAGAAATTTCACTTGAGCTTTAGTTGTAAACCTAGAGACAAATCAAGCAAAGAGGAAAAAAGTCACAATACACTGTAAATCTTTATGTCACATCGTGACTCGCTCATTGTTTGCTCCTCACAATTGCCAAACTTTAAACGCACATAGCAGAAAAACGGTGAGAGGTGCGATGGGGTGCGATGCCTTAAAATCCAAGAGCAACTCTTTATTAAACAAATGGTGTAATTTTTTTTCTTGGAACCCTGACGATATAGCATCAAAAAGCAAACGCGTTCATTAATCATTGCACGTGGAGAAAAGCCGCCATATTGGACAAGCTTGCGAGGAAGTCGAATATTGACGACAATAAGTACGGAAATTATGAGAAAATACAATCACTGGTCACCTACATACCTCGTCACTTGTTGAATCCTTTCATTTGGAGGAAAAGCCGTCTACACGGTGAATAAAACAGTAAATAAGACGAAGCAATCATTCGCGTGAAGTTCCTTCCTAAAAACGCTGGTGAAAGAATACGGTGATGTGATTGGCCAATTACTGCTACCATGATGCTCTTCGGACCGTGTCCAACCACCACTGGCTTTACCACATGCCACCTTAAGCAAACAAGGGGCGGCAGACGACTCGTGCAGTAATTGTATCAGGCGTTCTTTTTCTCTTCCTTCTCCGACCGCCGACAGAATCACTTGTCGTTGTTTTCACCGCTAGGTTCGTGTATCAGGCTGTTTACAGGTTGTGCAGATTGTGAACGAGGTAAGTCAGTACATGGTTTGGCCATGTACCTGTGAAGGAAAGTTTTGCTTTTCTCATTTAAATTTCGACAGCCGACATGATATTTCAGTTCTTTTTTGTTCATTGTTCGTAGTCACGCGATATGACGTGAACGGATGTCTGAATTTGGGCCCATCCGAAATCGGCTACCACGTGCATTTGGTAGACCACTCGACTCGCGTTGGTGTTCTACTTTTTGCTGTGCTACACCGTGCTGACGAGAGCCAACAAGCTCGAAACAGCTGTCCACGGTTGCCGCATTCTGTTGATTCTCGGTTTGGTCTCTTATCATATCGCTGTCGTATTAAGTTTTCTACGCAGTCCAGCCTTGCAGAAATTTGAGTCTTTTAAATAGGTCATTATCGAAGTTTTTCTTTCGTATCGTTCAACCAGTTCTGCTCGTTACGTCTTATCGGTGAAACTAGACGTCCTCGTCCATGAATAATTTTAAAGCTTTTAAGTATGAACCAGTCCTCTTACAATGTCTTGTTGTAGTAACTGAATACCCGGCCTGTTCGCAACTGTTCAAATCACGGAGTCACCGAATTTTGAAGTGCAGGCTCCACTGGATCGAGATTTCAGCATAGCGAATTTGTGCCACAGGATCGAATGAAGTACATCGATTACGAATGAATAGTCGCCCCAAAAAACAAACTTGACAGGGAAAATTTTAAAATTTGCTTTGGATTTTTCTCACGTCATCGTCAGAGTTTGTTTACATGCCCAGCAAAGATATATACAAGTTTGGGTAAAGATTATACGGTTGCAGGAGACAATTATTTCATTTTAGTCACGCAAACCTGTAGTAGCTGTAGTACAGATACTACTGTTATTACCACAGGGCCCAGAGGAGTCAAATTTGATGTAAATTCCGGCTAAATTCCCTGGAAAATTGCGGCGCAAACCGATTTTGTCACACAATGAAAACACAAGAATGTGATGTCATGGGATCTTATTACGCGTCTGTTAAACCCCCATTAATCATCACATTTACAATAAAAACGCGTCAATTTTTGCAAGTGCCTCTAAAATAATATTCTCTTTACACACAAAGTGAAAATTTAACCGGTATGCTCGCTATATCCAACTTTTGGGGAGCGATTTTTGTACGGTTTAATGGAGGATACCGGTGACAGAAATGCGTCATCAGTGGTATTGTGATGGTTTGTGTGCAGAACCGGAAGCTTTTTTCAATCACATAAAATGGGGGTGGAAGGCCTACACAACTCCTACTCGCATGTTTGCCGCTTCTATCTCGGTGTTTTGACCAATTTAGCTTCTAGCATGGTTTCAGGGGGTTACGGGGATGATTTCGATCAAGGATTTGCATGATAGTTACTGACCCTGGGGTCAATGAACAAAGCCATGAGCTCAACAGGGAATACTTTTAGGTTTGGTTTGGCTCATTTCGGTGCGTCCAGTGACAGTACAGCCTCTCTTGATATCTTTGTAAGGATACGAATGGTTTGAACCGTGTAGTTATCTTTATCTTGCAGTTGTTGTATTGTCGGGCCCGGCTATTTGTTTTTGTCTTGAGATGTTGTGTTTTGTTATTATTACGACTACTTGTTATTTGATCCTTTATTTAGCATTGTAGTTCTCAAAGAGAGCTATGCAATACAATGCGTAAAATTGAGGGCTAAATTCAGTGTGAGCTATGGCTGTTTTTTTGTCATCGCTCGCTCCGTTCTGTAACTGTGAGGTTTGTGTTGCAGGAGCTAAGTTTTACTCCTGTGTTTTGAGACGTTCTTACATGATTAGGCCCTGGTTTCGATCTTCCTATGGATCTCATTAGTTGCCGGGAATGGCTTGATTTGAGTTGCTATTTATTTTAATAGGCAGATTACCTGGTCATCACTAATCAGCTGCTGTTTTGAACTCGAATTTGTAACAGTTGACCTCACACGCACAGCATGCAGCACTATGCAGAACTTGACTTTTGTTTCCGTCACCCAGTATGCCTGTCCGTCACCAGTATGCTTCGGTCCACATTGAACGAGTCACGTGGTATCAGTTTCATCCCTTTACTCTTTTTTCTCTCTCGGTACTTCGTGCCTCGCTCGAAAAGCTTCGCTTTTCCGATTGTCGCCCTTCGGACGACGATCATTTCCCCACAGGCGGCCGTAGCTGGTTTGGGGATAATCTTTCAACAGACGTGTAATAAGATCCCATGACGCTTTGTTCGATTAGTATTTTAATCAACAAAATCGGTTTGCGCTGCAGTTTTCCCCAAAATTAGTTAGTATTGAAAAATAATCAATGTATAAATGGTTTCTGTCTCCAAATCAAAGGTGAAAACGTAAGGATTAAAGCCCGGAAATTAAAGCATCCGTATGAAGCCCCCGGGGGGGGGGGGGGGGTTACTCCCAAAACAAATGGTTAGGGGTGTGCGGCCCGCTTCCCAAAACCCTTACCCTATTTATGACCAAAATCTGCGATTTTCCGTACCCAATTTTTGACCTGACCAAAAATTTGATACCCTATTTATGACCTGATAGTGTCTGGTCAACTTCAGTTCAAAAACCCTTGGAGTCCAGCCGTGACCGGAGCGCATGACAAGCCGTTGCGGCACGTACACAGTTGCTGTAAACATCATGATGAAGAAGTAGCTTCTTCAAAAAAAAAAACAACAACAACTCAAGACTAGAGTGCAAATATTGATACCTATTTATTACCAAAATGGCTAAAATCGATACCCTATTTATGACCAAAGCAGCTGCAAAACCATACCCTTTGGCGCGGCACATACCTATATAGCCCATATGAGGGAGTACCCACCCCCCCCCCCCCCCCGGTATGAAGCACAAGATATATTCCACCAAATGTCGTTTTCCCCTGTATTTCATTCTGACTGCAAGTAATGCAATTCTATCTGGTGGTTACTTATTGCCTCACTATATCTCTGTATCTATCGATTTGGGGGCGTTAGCGATGCCGGAGGTTATCACTGCTAAAAGATCGCAGGCTTACGCACCACGCAGTCAAATATGGCCGAGTTTAAGCTGGTAACAGCTTCTTGTGTTACTAATAAAATCGCCCATTTGAACAGGGGGCTTAACTAAGGAATACCCCGCCACTCCAAACGTAATCCTGAAAAGAGTGGCTACGTGGCTACGCAGCTACGCGTAAGAGCCGAAACATTCGCTTTACACATGAATATACTCGTTCTTTACGAGCGTGCTAGCTGCGTAGCCATGTTGCTGCGTAGCCACGTAACTGCGTAGTCGCGTAGCCACGTAGCTGCGTGGCCACGTAGCCGCGTAGCCACGAACCTACGTGGGGGAGAGGGGGTGGTATTTACCACTGTATCTGCGTAGCAGCGTATCTACTCGTTTCAGGGTCACTTGGAGTGGCGGGGTATTCCCTAGTTACTCCGAACAGGGTATAATGTCTACAATAAGCACATGATTGTGACAATGTAAATAGACAATGCGCGGATGACCAATCTCGCGTTCCCAACTCAAGTCTTTCGGGGAAGTATCGGTTAGAGTTCGCAGTGATCAACCACACGCTTCCGAAATGACGATTTCACAATTCTTGGCATGCGGTGAGAACTGAAATTACATTGATTCGTATAACTAAGAAATACTGTAGCTAGACTAGCTACAATCAACCAAAATCTTACAATAAAGCAAGTAATAAAGATTTGAACTTACGTTATAATTCCTGGCTCCGTATAAATGAAAAGATGACAAAAAGGGCTCCGAAAAACTCCAGAATCTCCACAAAATATCTCAATATTTCAATCAACTTATGTAACGCAATGCGTGACAGTACGTGATAACCAGTGTCCGTAAAGCGGGGTTGACGATGTATGAGAGTTTGTCACTCGGGACACAGAAAAGTGTCTGTTGTCCGTATTAACCGGTATCCGTATTAAGCGGGATAATTTTAGCGAAAATGTATGAGATTTTCGTCGGGACAAACGAAACTGTCCGTAATACCCGGGTGTCTGTAGAGTGGGGTTCCACTGTACGCTATAAAGCAATATTTTACCACAAGAAAAATACTGAATTTTAGCTACGTATGGCAGTGCGCATGCGCGTTGACATTTCACGACTGTTCTCCCACTTCGATGCAAATTTTAGGTCAAATGACTTTCCTCAGATACGCTTTTTCTCCGTAAGACCGTACTTACTAGGATCATTTCTATAGTATGTGTCCCGTCTTTGTATCCCAACAAAGACAACTTCATCAACCGTGATGACGATGCGAAGCGTTCACCTCTGAGCGCGAAGCACGTCGCTGGCTTTGCCTTCATGGCAATCGGTCAGCGGCGATTGATGACCGTTCCTTTTCCTCCTTTAGTGGGGAACTGGAGGAGGTGATCGCATTCTGCGCAGTTGTTTTTTTAGAAAATAAGTGGAAAAGAATTAAGTAGCGAAAGCACGACAGGTACATACTGAGCGTAGTAAGTGGACCTTAAGTAAACTTGAACCCTACTTCAGATGTGAACGGGTTTAATTTCAGCTCAAGTAGCTTACTTTGTGGCCGTGTAACGCATTTCCTCCAAAGGAGCCGAAGTACACTCTCAATTCTAGTTCAGACCATCCTTACGAGCTTACTTATTATGCACTATCAAAACACATTCCGGAAACGGACGTCAATCAAACACGTTGTATGGCGGGAAATTCAGAGCACGCTAACACGCGAACTCGCAAATTTGCGTCTACTTCGCCGGACAATGACTGAAAATGAATCCGTATAGATCTTCTTCCCGAGGGATGGATGACGACAACTTTTTAGACAAAGACCTTATGTAAGTCTTCATGTTGTGTTTTTGTTTTGTTTAAATGTTCTTCAGGCCACAGACACAGTTAACATACACGTGTCTTGTTAGACAGCAATACCTTAAACCAACGCAAGGGTACCTTCTCCTGGGCAAGCGCAAACTATGTTTGATAGACAATTCTGGCCATTTCCTTCGAGCGGCACCTCCTTTTATCGGCCGTTCGAACTGAGAAGGGTGCAGTATGAGTTCGACAAACAGCAACAAATAATTGTCGATGATTCGCCGCGTAACTTGATTGGCAACCGGATTACTTTAAAAGCATACTTTGAATTATAATATGAACGCTTATCACGGCAAGTAAACATGCATGATCTCAAGTATACTTGAGCTGTGGTCATACTTAAGGTCTACTTACTCCGCTAGTATGAACTGAAACTGAAATCGGATAAAAATAATAATCTCTCATCAGTTTAAACGCACTTCAACGGAAATCACGCTATTGTCAAGTTCTCATAGAATGTCTCGGTTTTGTTTTAGAAAGGGGTGGTTCTACTCAAGCTTGTAATTTGTCAGAGCGGCTCACCAGGGCTAAATATCATAAGTAAATTGAATACATAGATTGGAGATACAAATGAAAACACGGAAAGTTGCTACTCGAGTTTCACGCACTAAGCGATCATCATCCTAAATATTCCGCGCTTGTAGATTGTGTAAATTCCCATAAGAGTTCTTTTTAATCCTTGACACATTCAGTGTCATGTACAATTTTTAAGAAAAACATTACAAGGCTTTTAATGGATAAATACTTCTAGATAAACGCCTTATTGTTCATAGATGATCATTTGTAGGTTAGTGCGTGTTGTTGTTGTTGTTGTTGTTGTTGTTGTTTTTTCTCTAGATTTTAATATTTTACTTTAATGGAGGACCTCCCTGAAAACCACGTTTTTACGTGACGGGCGCTTCCTCCTTAAAAATTATTTATTATTATTATTATTATTATTATTATTATTATTATTATTATTATTATTATTATTATTATTATTAGTGCTTCAGTGACTTATGGTCTTCAGCATGTTCGACCTCAGTACTATTAAAATTAACAAATTGCTGAACCAGTTCGTTTATTGTTTTACCTACTGTAGTCGGTACCTTGTCAGTAGAGCGGGGTTCCACCGTAATACAATATTGAATAAGAAGTCTCAGAAGCCTTTGTAGGCTTATCTAGGAGTATCCCCCTTACTTACTTACAAGAAGTACTACTCATGCGATGACTAAGGGTGCGTTCAAGTGACCCTATTCCGGAACTGGAATACATGCAACAATGACAAGAAATCCCTCCTAAGAGGTTTTAGGAGTTACTGGAGTACGAAAAGGCTCTTGAATGATCATGTGTCAGGGAAGGTTTGCAGAAATGTGCTCTCAAATTACTTAAAAAAGAGAAATCTAACAACTATTGCGCTTTTTCTTATTCCGGAATACGGTCAATCGAACGCATCCTAAAATTATAGCATGTGGCAGATTTATATCTGGTCTAGCTCTAGAAAGAAAGCTTTCACAAGGAAAACAAACCATACTCTGTAGGAGCAAAAGTAATCGTATGAAAATAAAACATTAAATCGATCTATGTTGAATTTGTACTACCAGGATGCATTGCGGAATGAAATTATCTCGTTTTTCATTTATAGACGACTAAAATTGATAAAAAAGCTTTGCTGGCAACCGCCAATCAAACCCTTAATGAGATTGGTCCGGCGATATTGCGGCTGGTCATACGTTGTAAGTGTTCATACGCTAAAAAGTTAACTTCCTGAAATTGTATCCACAGATTTCACTGGAAGTTCTTGCCAAAAACGTCAATGGCGTTCACTTGTTCTTGGCGATGTCTCTTTTGCTCCCTCATCATTCTCGGTATCTTGTCTCTTGTGCCATTTTTTTTGTTCGGTGAACAGCTAAGCAGGTAAGTTTGATATGCGACAGCAGAAACCTTTCCGGTTCTTGTTCAGCCTCTTGTTAACTCAGATCCCGCATTATGCTGTTGCACTTTTTCTGGATAGTGTTTCTTCATTTAAGTTGCACTTTTTCTGGATAGTGTTTCTTCATTTAAGTAGTAGTAGTAGTAGTAGTAGTAGTAGTAGTAGTAGTAGTAGCAGCAGCAGCAGCAACAGCAGCAGCAGCAGCAGCAGCAGCAGCAGCAGCAGTAGCAGCAGTAGAGTTCTGCGCCAGGTGGAGTCAGTGGTTTTGAAGTCATAACACCCAGGGGCTGACGTCATCGGAAGCGATAACATAATCTTAAAATAGAATAGCGACATCATATAATTTTACACTCCGGTGGAGTGGGATCTAAAATAGGTAGAATTATGTAATGAAATTGTTTTTCGTTTCAAGATCATGTGATTTTGTTATAATAAAAATGGATGTAACGTTTAGGAAGAAACTACTTTTCTACATGTAGTAGAAGAACACATTTGTTTTCCTAAACACAGAGCTGAAAAGCATGTGTAACTCAAGTGGATGAAATTGATCTGGAGGAGCAACTGCGGCCAAATAACAGGATGAATTTGCGGAAAAAATTTAACGTTTTGGTGCACGAAGAAACAATACTTTTTACACTCCGGTGGAGTGGGATCTAAAAAAAGATAGAACTAAATTATCTTTAGTTACAGGATTGTGTGGTTTTGTTGGTTATAAAAGATGTGATATTTTTAGAGATATTTTGAAGCAGAAACGAGACGCGTGTTCCGTTCCGCGTGTTTTCGTGCGACTGCTACAGTGGTTAAGGGAGGAATCGAACGTTCATTTGAACGTCAGAAACCTTTTTTGTAGCTGCATGTACTGTCGTGCTTTATCGTATTCTCCAAGTTCTGTACGAAACAGAAGCTTACCCATATTATTCTGCAAGTGTTGCATCTCCGGAAATACTGTGGGAGTCATTAGGTTCTGCTGCATTAGATATTGCAGCAGCCCCTGAGAAAAGTTGGCTTTTTTTTGGGGGGGGGGGAGTTTTTCTTGACCAGCTAATACAGTTGTTCGTAATCTACAACTGTCCTGAGTGCTTGTCTGAGTAGGTCAACAAAGAAATAGCCAAACGGCCTCCGCACAACTTTTTTATTCTTCATATATCAATCAGTTTGTTTTGGGTACATTTGTTTCGCTCGCGTCAAAATCTGTAGTTTGTTGTGTGGATTCTTGAAAAGGACCAAGTGATGACTGTTGAAGCTTATGCTTTGGTTTCCTTTGCCTTGGTGGAATAGGTTTTGTAAAATATAAATGACACTCAGGTTTCGATGATGCGATCCTTTAGTGAACAGATTCACGACCGATTATTATTGCCAGGCCTCGATGATTTGGTCGTCAATGACAATCAAGTTGCATATGTTGACATCAAAATAGTAATCTCGTTCCAGGTTTTCAGCGATACCCTTAATAAATTCAGTTGTTGGTACTGTATTCAATAATTCACTGTAAGCGGATTGCCATTGCGAATAACACCAAATGATCCTCTCCGGTGGCGGGTCTATAACGTTTTTAGAGCCTGTTGTAGTAATGATTGTACCAGACAGTTTTTCCTGCTTCGGTCATCCCTGCAACCATGCAAGTAAATGGAGGTGCAACTCAAATTGAAACTTTGGACATTTTTCTGAAGAAAATGGTATAGCTTTAAATGCAGTGAAACTCCGCGAGACAGTGTGTTTACTGCGCACGTGTCTTTGCATATGATCTTTCCTTGAAAAATCCTCTTCACAAACAGAACAGGTCCAACTCATGTCAACTCTGTCGAACCTTGACGAGAACTGAGAAAGCCGCAAATGTTTCAGATTTATATAGACTTTAACCACGGCCTATTGTTTTCGCACCTCGTCTTCCTCCTCCTCGTTTCTAGTTTTACTGAAGTTGCGTCCTCCTCCTCATTTCTACTTTTGCTGACGTTGCCTCCTCCTCCTCCACATTTCTCTACTCCTCCTTCTTTTAATTTCTATCTTCCCTCCTCCTCCTCCACATTTCTATTTCCCCTCCTCCTCCTTCTTCTCCTCCTCCTCCTCCACATTTCTATTTTCCCTCCTCCTTCTCCTCCTCCTCCTCCTTCTCCTCCTCCTCCTCCTCCTCCTCCTCCTCCTCCTCCTCCTCCTTTTTCTACTTCTCTTCCTCCTCCTCCTCCTCAACACCACCAGCACAATTCTATTGTTTCACGCCATATCGAAGTCGATATAAATCGCATCACAGGAGAGTCGGTGCCATTTGAGTTTGGGAGAGTGTTACTTAAACTTCATTTTCAACAGCGCAAACCGGCATACTTTTTAAGAGCGACATGAAGATCATTCACACTCCAAATCACATGTGCATGAACAGTACTACCTTAGTCAAGCGAAACAAAAAGGGGGAAATTTACCAGTCTTTAGTGGTTCTCAAACTCAGCGGGGTGATTTCGCAGCAGTTATTCCTCTAGATCAATTTCATCCACTAGGAAATTCTCACTTTGATAAGAGTTACTCATGATTTTCAGCTCTATGTTTAGGAAAACCACTTTTTCTGCTCCTGGCGCAGAACTCTGTTTCATACTACTATATCTGCAAATAGTAAACCGTAGTCAGTTCGTACGCAATAGATAAACTGCATCTCATTGGGGAACTTAGCTTTGAAATTCAGGCACTATTAGCAACGATTTAACGTTTCTTGTCAGGCCTCTTGACAATGGGACCAATCGACGCAGATTCACCCCGAGAGTTTATTCTACCCCTTGGCACTGCGGAATTCCAAAAAAAGATTAGGGCATTAAATTTAGATTAGCACGCCAAATGTGGCGCCCAAATATGGACAAAGATGTCCAAATTATTATTTGTGAAATAGATTATTTGAAAGCACCAATTTAGAACCACGGGAATCCTCTTGTAGATTAAACGTTTAACAGGGAAACACTGCAAAACGCTTGCTAAAGGGTTCTACTGACGATCCTGCATCAAGTGTTTTAGATAAAGTTTTCTTTTTCCAGGCGGACAAAGAAGACAAATGATGCATCCTGGTTTAAAGATGATATTGTAAGGGAGCTCCGTGAAATCCAACTAGAAATGCAAACGTTACTCATCCATAAGCAGGCCCCCTCACCTGCACTGGTCGAGCGACTAGGAGGACTTGTTAATCGCCTCGACGACAAACTACAACAAGCGAATACAACCATTGACAGGCAAAATAGCAATTTAGTTGTGTGTCCAGAAGAGTACAAAGGTACAAAGTTTGGCCACCCTTTTTACGCCGAGGGCTGGATCGTCACCAACTGCACGGATGCCAAACCACTTCGCTCTGTGATAAGTGTTTTGGTAAATACTGTTCTATACTCCAACGAAGACGAGAAGCGCATTGAAACTGTTTTGAGAGGGATTACACAGGTCTACCCAACGATTCGGGTTTATCTAGCAACGCGTAGCAGCGCTGTCGCGAAAGCTTCTAAAAAGTATAAAAGCGTTATAGTCGTTAAGGTCGTTGAAACGAATGTAGCTAAAGTATGGAACACACTGAAAAATAAGGCCTCTACTCCTTATGTGCTGGTTGCACGTGATGTTATTCACTTCACATGGCTTACTCAACTTGAGAGACAAATTCGTGTGGTCCATCAGATACCAAATGTTGCAGTTGTAGGCGGCGCGTATCGGAATCTCACGGGTCACTGGAAAGCGGGATGCGTGCAAGCTAAGCTAAGAAACTTCGTTCTGGAGTACAAAGAAGGTTATTATCACTCAAAGAATGGATGCATGTTTTGTCATAATGTGCAGGGACCTTTCGTCACCAAAACAAATCTGTTGAACCTTGATGGAAACCTTCCAAATGAAGTAGTTTTTGAAGATTGGTTTCTACGTGTTGTTGAAGATGGCAACCTGATCATGTCGTGTCCAGACGCTATGTATTTCACTACAGATTACAGTACGCATCCTAAAAGAACTAACAAGGCAGTTTGGACACCGCTGGCTAAAAAGTGGGAGCTTAATCGGGTGTTGCTACCTCAGGGGGTCAAACATTCCTTCTCTTGTAAGGATATTGGTTTCAGCTGCAATGCCCATAGCGCTTTACTCCCAGTCTGCTGTCAGGAAGAGTATGCGCATGCGTTGACATTTTTCCAGCAGTTTACTAATGCGCACAATATGACGTTTGAACTTGATGCCGGTTCTGTGTTGGGCGGTGTTAAGTTCAATGGCCTACTTCCCTGGGATTTGGACGGAGATTTCATCGTGCTGTCTTCGGATATCGCAATCTATGAGAAAAAAGAGACGATCGAACATTTCCGGAACAACGGTTACAGTTTATCTGGGTATGAGCCTCCAAAGTTTAACAAAGAAGGAAAGTTGGATGACGGCTATGTAAAAGTTACTTTTAATGGATTTTATATCGAAGTATGGGGCATATGGAAATTGACAAATACTCAGTATCTCCCACCAGAACTACAAAAACATGCAACATTTACCAAAGCAAATATTCGGGGCAATTGGATTGAGACAGCGTTTAGTCCTGGTTTGTTCGCAAGAAATCGTTACGGAAGGGAAATCCTAAAGCATTCCCAGTCGTGGTTAAAATTAGGATTTGCACATAGTTTTGTCGACTACAAGCCTGGTAGCTTCACACCTTGTGATAAACCAAAACATCACGCTTGCTTGCACAACTTTCCTGGTGATGGTGACATTCCATTTTTGGTAGATTAGCAACGCCCAGAGTGTCCAGAGCTGTTAAAGATTCGGACGTAAACTGCAACGATAGGGACCTTAAAGGGGAAGTATCACGAAAATATGATGTCATTTCACTGAAAACCCAAAAATGTTTGTCTGACAACAGAAACAAAATGTAATTGTCTAGTTTTGTTATAAATTATCACCCCAGTGCAGTAAAACTGTCGATTAGTGCCTCTGGCCAGAGACAGAGTAGGTCGGAATGGATTAAAACTTGAAAAATATTAGGCTAATGTTTTTCAAGTTTTCGTATTTTTGTTTCCAAAATGCGCTAGAGCAGAGTACGAGTTGTTCCTTTCAAGAATTGACTTGATTTCTCTCCTCTCTAGAATTATTTTGTAGCTATATGAAGGTCTTATTTCACCATTTTTAACAAAAGAGGTCAAAAGCCCCATGATACTTCCCCTTTAAGCAGAGAAGACGACGACGTCGACGGAGACGGAACTTAAAAAATTACCTTCGCGTCTTCCGAATAAATCCGTGATGATTTATACTCTCTCAGTTTGTACAATGTGGCCGAACTATCGAGGAGCTAACGCAGTAGGGGCGCCTTTAAATTTCAGAAAGAGAAAGGGAAATTAATCATCATGCGTTCACGTTCTCCATAAAACCTTAAATTCGGTCATTTCACGTTGTTATTTTGCAGAGGACGGCAAAGAAATGTACCAAAGTGTAAAACGCTCGTGCAGAGCCAGTGTTTTGCTAATTAAAGCTATTGTTTTCTGACGTTCTCGTTGACGTCGTCGTCGTCGCTGCTTAAGGTCCCTAATGAGCGCAATGGAGCACCCAACAGCCTCGGAGAATGTGGTCATAGGCTTCAACATCTTGCCAAATATTGCTGATGTTGCAAAAGAGTTTTAATGAATGCAATCATAGGTAATCTGAAGGGATTGGTTATGAAACCTGGTCATCGTCAAAGTTGATAACAATGGTGCTGCAATTTATTTTTGAAGGGTCGCAACCGTGCACAATCCGGCCCTTGCTCTGACGTTTACAGTAGCTCCAGATGAATGTCTTAATAGCAACGTTTCTGTTGTTCAGTTCCAACACATTTCAAAATCTATTGAGTTTGTGCACTGTCAAGGACAAAAATGCTCACAAAAACATATCATAAAGAAGTTTGTCTGGCTTCACAACCATTACCTTTTACTGAGTAACTTTGATGCAATTGCGTACCCGATATAACGACTGCAGGTCGAACAAGAAGGTAAGTATAAACCACGGCTACTCTTTTTTTTTTCCCAGAGAAGTCGTGTTGGCTTGGTGTTGAAACAATCGGAAGGCACGAGAGGCTGGTAGTTGTACCACGTCATAAGGAATTCTGAAATTCTTGCGCGCAATGTACAGAAGGAGAAAACGATTCAACTGATACAACGTGGTGTAAATTGGGTGAACATTACATGACCAGACTCTGTATAATTTAATTAGTTGACTAATTAGTTTAAGTAGTTTATTGTTTCGACGTGTTTGGAACCACAGATGAAGTCCGAAGTCTGATTTTTTTTTATATGAAAGTTCTGAATAGAGAGCACCGAATAAGAGCTAAAAAATCTTTGTTTTTTTAATACTAAAATATTAAAAGCCAATACCAACGAGCGACAATTGTTATTGTGCATTATTATGGGTTAGGCAAATTCAATCCACGATGAACAGGACTTGTGTGCTCCCGAGACACTGCGTCACTCCGCGCAAGCGGCAGCTTCCTCTTCGTTTGGATTTGAACTATTGCAACATTTTCTTTATCATAAGTGACTGACGGAGAAACGAGCACGCCCATGAAAATGACGGTGGTAAATCAGCGTAAATTCGACTTAATTTTAAAGTAGAATTTTCAAAACACCAATAACCATTCCTTTAAAAACTTTCATTGATGCCATTTATACAGTTAGTACGCAACTTAAGCAGTTGCGAAAAGAAAGCCTGAAAAAAATTCAGGCTGCTTAAGTTGCGTATTAACTGCGAGGATCTTTCTTCTCTTTGATCTTTCATCCGCAGTTCAAAATATATGTTTCATATATCTACATACAAGTTATATTTGTATAAATATCTGTTTTTATCTTATTGCCGCACATTAAAATGTTTGCTCGTAGATCAAAACCCAGTGTATATGACAGAATTTGTTTTCAGTTGCTTGATCAAATCTTCTTGTTGTTCTCGTATAAAAATCGAAAAATAATATTCCTTTTCTTCCGCGCGGTTGAGGCGTATGAAAGGAGGGGGGTGAATAGGTCTACGGATCGGCGGATTTGGTTAATATTTTAGCCCGGATTCTGGATTCAGAGCTAAATTTTAACGGATCTGCGGATCCTATGATCACAGCGGATCGCGGTTTTATCCAGTTTTGGGGCCCGGATTTTGGATTATGGTTGTTAGGAAGCTCAAGTTTGCTCTTTTTTCTCGTATCTGCAAGATTTTGTTTCGATGCAGACGTTGGTTACATAAATATTTCGTTGATAGTCATCCTCAACGCTAAAACACAATATCACGCAAGGCAACTCCAACAACTGAAGTCGCTTTATATCTCGCATATTATCTAACGCGGCAAACAATTTGCTGATTCGGATTTGGTTGATTTTTTGAGCGGATCGACGGACTCAGCCATTAATTTTAGTGGATCGGCGGCGTCAAATTTCACTTCCGGTTGGGTACAATACCGTGCAAGACGGGAGACTGGGTATAGTAGGGCTGTGACGTCAATACAGGATCGTTAGGAGTTTCTCTATTCCTCAGTTGTTTTTCGTGTGCGGAAGAAGACAGTTACGAATGGGAATACTGAATACTCATGTACAATTTTAAGATCTTGATCTGGTGTTTCATTGGGTATCAAGATTCATCTACCCGATCCAATTGGACGTCATTTATTGGCTGAGACCTATAAATAATAACAATATAATAGGTAATACGCCTCTCTAGTGCGCAAATACCAAGCCAAGGAACTTTCAAATGCACGTTACAATATGTTAAAAAGAGACAAAAATATAATTTACAAACTATAATATGACAACGTCGCACGGAGTAGTATTAAAACGAGTAATAATCAAAGATTAGGGAGTGCGTTCGATGATCTCGATCCCGGGCTCTCCCTCCTTTACCAAGTTCGTGATGATGTCATCCGCACCTGCGAAATCTTAATCTGCCCCAAGATCCATTCATTCATGCAAACAATAAACGTTGTCCCATGCTATCTCAACTCTAATCTGTATTAGGAGTGCGTTCTTTGTACGTCGAACTCAACTGTTGTCTAAAATTCAATTTAAAAAACTCGTGGAAACTAATTGAATTAAAACTAATTTAAAACTGATGAAAGGCTAACTTAAAAAATGCGCTTATCACTTTATGAATTGTTTTAACACTTCATAAATTATTAAAATAATTCAAGAACAACACAGAGGAACACTATTGTCATTGTAGAACGTAAATATAATTGAAAGATTTATGCTAAGAACTAGCTCAGCAGCTCGTAGACTTGGAAAAACTGCTAGTATAACCGTCCAACATCTGCAATTTCTAGTAGGAAACGCGGTGAAATCAGTTTTGGAAAGATGGTGCAATATTGTAATTATTAATCAATACGTCTTTCAAGAGCCTCCATACTGATGTCTGATAATGACGTTGCTGTTTCGCGGTTACACTTGAAGTCCTTGTCAAACGTTTGCCGAGTTTTTCATGGACACTGCAATTTAAAGTCAGCCCTCCATACAAAAATTCCTTTTCCTTTTTTCTGCTATTTTAGAAGACTCAAGCCGAATAACTGTCGTTGAATAAATTGCTTTCACCACCAAAATTCCATGTTCACATCATAATAATTTTTTATTATATATTGTTCGGTATGCCTGTGCCGATACTGTATTAGTTATTAAAGATTATTATCAGTTATTAAAATAGATAAGCTTTGGTAAAAAAATGTTTTTGTAGCTTAGTGTACTCCTTCAAAATGTGTTTTTGTCATTGTCACTATCGTTATTTGTTTGTTTGCCTGTTTGTTTTTTGGGAGTCCACAGAACTACTTATGGTTGTAAACACGATATGCCTGCCGATCCGAGACCCGTTTCATGCACTGATTAACATTGTTAACAGGTTTCTAATTTCCATCTTAAAACTGATAAAAGGCTAATTTAAAAAATGCGCTTTTCACTTTATGAATTGTTTTAACACTTCATAAATTATTAAAATAATTCGAGAACAACACAGAGGAACACTATTGTCATTGTAGAACGTAAATATAATTGAAAGATTTATGCTAAGAACTAGCTCAGCAGCTCGCAGACTTGGAAAAACTGCTAGTATAACCGTCCAACATCTGCTACCAACCTCTGCAAAGCCATTTCACCCTTGAAACTTCTCAAAATTCAAATATTGACGAATCTAATGTTACATGAAAATTTAACTATTACTGACTGCGCGCATGAGCAATTAAAATTTCCTGGTTGACTTATTTTCTTACAATTTTAAGACATGAGAAGAATCTGCAGCGTTTTGTAGAAAATTTTGCGCAACGAAAATTGAAAACAGTGTCGTGAGTTCCCTCGTGCTGCTTCGAATTCATCGTTGCAGACATAGCAACCCTCCTCGTAGTACGTGTTCCTTGTATAGTATGCAGTATTGTTATTAGTTTGCTTTGTTGATTATGTAGATTGTTGTGTTATTAATAAAAACCGTGTAATAATAATAAAAAATCGTTGCACACAGTCCTATGTGCCGCAATTTCTATTAGGAAACGCGGTGAAATCAGTTTTGGAAAGATGGTGCAATATTGTAATTATTAATCAATACGTCTTTCAAGAGCCTCCATACTGATGTCTGATAATGACGTTGCTATTTTGCGGTTACACTTGAAGCCCTTGTCAAACGTTTGCCAAGTTCTTCATGGAAACTGCAATTTAAAGTCAGCCCTCCATATAAAAATTCCTTTTCCTTTTTTCTGCTATTTTAGACGAATTCCAGCCGAATAACTGTCGTTGAATAAATTGCTTTCACCACCAAAATTCCATTTTCACATCATAATAGTCTTTTATTATATATTGTTTGGTATGCCTGTGCCGATACTGTATTAGTTATTAAAGATTTATATCAGTTATTAAAATAGATAAGCTTTGATAAAAAAATATGTTTTTGTAGCTCAGTGTCCTCCTTCAAAATGTGTTTTTGTCATTGTCACTATCGCTATTTGTTTGTTTGTCTGTTTGTTTTTTGGGAGTCCACAGAACTACTTATGGTTGTAAACACGTTGAATATGCCTGCCGATCCGAGACCCGTTTCATGCACTGATTAACATTGTTAGCAGGTTTCTAATTTCCATCTTAAAACTGATAAAGGCTAATTTAAAAAATGCGCTTTTCACTTTATGAATTGTTTTAACACTTCATAAATTATTAAAATAATTCGAGAACAACACAGAGGAACACAATTGCATTGTAGAACGTAAATATAATTGAAAGATTTATGCTGAGAACTAGCTCAGCAGCTTGCAGACTTGGAAAAACTGCTAGTATAACCATCCAACATCTGCTACTAACCTCTGCAAAGCCATTTCACCCTTGAAACTTCTCAAAATGCAAATATTGACAAATCTAATGTTACATCAAAAACTAACTATTACTGACTACACGCACGAGCAATTAAAATTTCCTGGTTGACTAATTTTCTTATAATTTTAAGACATGAGAAGAGTCCGCAGCGTTTTGTAGAAAATTTTGCGCAACGAAAATTGCAAACAGTGTCGTGAGTTCCCTCGTGCTGCTTCGAATTCATCGTTGCAGACATAGCAACCCTCCTCGTAGTACGTGTTCCTTGTATAGTATGCAGTATTGTTATTAGTTTGCTTTTTTCATTATGTAGATTGTTGTGTTATTTATAACAACCGTGTAATAATAATAATAAAAAATCGTTGCACACAGTCCTATGTGCCGCAATTTCTAGTAGGAAACGCGGTGAAATCAGTTTTGGAAAGATGGTGCAATATTGTAATTATTAATCAATACGTCTTTCAAGAGCCTCCATACTGATGTCTGATAATGACGTTGCTGTTTTGCGGTTACACTTGAAGTCCTTGTCAAACGTTTGCCGAGTTCTTCATGGAAACTGCAATTTAAAGTCAGCCCTCCATACAAAAATTCCTTTTCCTTTTTTCTGCTATTTTAGAAGACTCCAGCCGGATAACTGTCCTTGAATAAATTGCTTTCACCACCAAAATTCCATGTTCACATCATAATAATTTTTTATTTTATATTGTTCGGTATGCCTGTGTTGATACTGTATTAGTTATTAAAGATTATTATCAGTTATTAAAATAGATAAGCTTTGATAAAAAAATGTGTTTGTAGCTTAGTGTACTCCTTCAAAATGTGTTTTTGTCATTGTCACTATCGTTATTTGTTTGTTTGCCTGTTTGTTTTTTGGGAGTCCACAGAGCTACTTATGGTTGTAAACACGTTGAATATGCCTGCCGATCCGAGACCCGTTTGATGCACTGATTAACATTGTTAGCAGGTTTTTAATTTCCATCTTAAAACTGATAAAAGGCTAATTTAAAAAATGCGCTTTTCACTTTATGAATTGTTTTAACACTTCATAAATTATTAAAATAATTCGAGAACAACACAGAGGAACACTATAAATATAATTGAAAGATTTATGCTAAGAACTAGCTCAGCAGCTCGCAGACTTGGAAAAACTGCTAGTATAACCATCCAACATCTGCTACTAACCTCTGCAAAGCCAGTTCACCCTTAAAACTTCTCAAAATTCAAATATTGACAAATCTAATGTTACATCAAAAACTAACTATTACTGACTACGCGCACGAGCAATTAAAATTTCCTGGCTGACTAATTTTCTTAAAATTTTAAGACATGAGAAGAGTCCGCAGCATTTTGCGGAAAATTTCGCGCGATGAAAATTGCAAACAGTGCCGTCGTGAGTTCCCTCGTGCTGCTTCGGATTCATCGTTGCACACATAGCAACCCTCCTCGTAGTACGTGTTCCTTGTATAGTATGCAGTATTGTTATTAGTTGCTTTGTTCATTATGTAGATTGTTGTGTTATTAATAAAAACCGTGTAATAATAATAAAAAATCGTTGCACACAGTCCTATGTGCCGCAATTTCTAGTAGGAAACGCGGTGAAATCAGTTTTGGAAAGATGGTGCAATATTGTAATTATTAATCAATACGTCTTTCAAGAGCCTACATACTGATGTCTGATAATGACGTTGCTGTTTCGCGGTTACACTTGAAGTCTTTTGTCAAACGTTTGCCGAGTTTTTCATGGAAATTGCAATTTAAAGTCAACCCTCCATAATTCCTTTTCCTTTTTTCTGCTATTTTAGAAGACTCCAGCCGAATGACTGTCCTTGAATAAATTGCTTTCACCACAAAAATTCCATTTTCACATCACAATAATTCTTTATTATATATTGTTCGGTATGCCTGTGCTGATATTTTATTAGTTATTAAAGATTATTATCAGTTATTAAAATAGATAAGCTTTGATAAAAAAATGTTTTTGTAGCTCAGTGTACTCCTTCAAAATGTGTTTTTGTCATTGTCACTATCGTTATTTGTTTGTTTGCTTGTTTTTGGGAGTCCACAGAACTACTTGTGGTTGTAAACACGTTGAATATGCCTGCCGATCCGAGACCCGTTTCATGCACTGATTAACATTGTTAACAAGTTTCTAATTTCCATCTTAACACGAATCAGAGAACCCGCTTTGAAAAAAATCCTTTCCAAAAGATGTTTTTTCTATGACAGCTATCAGCATTTTTATCATTGTAATTTTGAACGGAAGGCCGAAGATTGTGTAGAAACACATGAGTGTTGCTCCAAATGAGTTGAAAGAATATCTGAACCGTCTTGTGTACGTACTGGAACAATTCACCGCAGACATGTAACAGGAAAATTGACTCGGGGGCTTTTAAATCGTGCCCCAAAACTACTGTAACCACTTAACAGTGATTTTGTTACCCTGTCGACATCCATGTACGCTATGCCGGTTAGGGGTTGCATAAAAATTGAAGTGAGGTGAAGGTAAACTATACTGCGCTGAGGAATGAAGAGTATTAACTTGGGATTATCCTATTTCCAGGCTAATCAAAGGCTTATAAATATTGTTTGTGTTAGCTAAGGAAGTTCGTCACACTCCTCGTCCAGTTGAAAACGATGCTTCAGAGTTCACAATTTAGCTGGGATTTTATTAATTAATATATATTTTTTTGGTTCCTTGCATTCTTCTGATTTTAGAGGCGCAAGTAGGTCCTTATTTTACCATTGTCAAACTCGAACATTTGCAAGCGAAAAGATAAAGAAGGCGAAAAAAACTGTAATTAAACAATCAGAGAATAAATAATTACGATCTTTTTCAGTTTATTTGTTTGATACGAAAGCCGAGGAGGGACTTCCGACTTCCTACTTCTGACTTCGGACTTCCGACTTCCGACTTCCAACTTTTTTTTTTAAATTTTTAATTTTTTTTTTTTTCTAATTTTTTTTTTTATTATTATTTTTTTAATTAACTCTAGTGAGCAGCACACAGCAACAGATCTTGTCAACTTGTTTATTATCTCCTACCGGTTTCGCCTGATAACACAAACTTCGTCAGGGAGTTAGAACAAGACAGTGAGGGAACATATTTTACACCTAATCATTGTAGTAAAAATCACGTTCCAACAAGGGTGTGAACAGCGAAAAAACACCCAAAAAGCATTCCTTGCAGTATATGACGGAAATCCTGTGTGACGCTGAAAATGCGCAATGTTTAATTTTGGGGCTCACGGATTTAACGTTAAATCTTAACGTTCAATCTTTAATGGAAAAAACTACCTCCAAGGACACGGGACCGCAATGGGTACAAAGATGGCAGTATCCTTTGCCAATATTTTCATGGCAGAGATCGAAACAGAAATAATTGGCCGTACGCAGTGCTACAAAACCGCTTACATGGAAGAGATACATCGATATGTCTTCTCTCTATGGAACGTTAGCAAAAATGAAATCCAAACTTTTATAGAGCTAGCCAACAACTCATCATGCGACCATAAAATTCACGGCTGAAATTTCAGATATTGAAATCACTTTCCTTGACACATGTTTACACAAAGGCGAAAGATTAAAAAAAGGATCAAAACTTGACGTGCGCACGCACTTCAAACCGACAGAAACGTTCCAGTACACGCATTTTTCTTCTTGCCACCCTCCCGGCGTCAGGCAAGGCTTTATCAAAGGCGAAGCCTTAAGACTTCTCAACAAACTCTTCAAAAACAAAAATTGAAGAAAACATCACTCTATTCAAACAGAGACTACGCAACAGAGGTTACCCCGATAACCTTATAGATAAAACTCTCTCAGAAGTCAATTTCAGCGAAAGAATGTCGGCACTAACAGACAAACAAGAAACTCGCAAAAACATTTTGCCGTTTGTTACGTCACTAGAGTTTATTTCCAAAAAAAAAAATAAAATAAAATAAAAAAGTTGGAAGTCGGAAGTCGGAAGTCGGAAGTCGGAAGTCCCTCCTCGGCTTTCGTAGTTTGAATAAGTTGGTACTCACTACTGTACTTTTTGAGTCAAAACAAAACATGGTCACCCGACTGTCACCTGTTCGCGCATGCAAATTCTTTCATATGCGCACTTTTGTCCACCGAAGCTCTTCGCCCTCAGCTCAACATGGCTGATGCTGAAAATTTGGAGATGTGGACAGTGGTACCCGTGAATGGAGTGCCAGGAGCAAATGATTTAGGTAAGCATTATAAAGCAACGAACAAACCCCATAACTTTTTGAGACTTTTAACGGAAGCTTAGAAGCTTAAGGTAATCTTGGCTGTAAACAGTTATATTGAATTTCAGTCGGGCGATAAACAATACAACTTCTAATTGAATACAACGCCTTCTCTCTGTTTTATGCGTTAATCTTTGACATGTCAGGTCACTTATTATTTTTAAGACAAAATCTACCAGTTTTTTGGTCACGTTTTTGAGGGTGACAAGTTCTGTTTCGGTCTAAAATTGAAATCTTCGAGTAACACTGTAGTTACGTAAGCTTTATTTTGTGGTTGACGTGTTTCCTGTGGGTTTTTGACAAGTTATCGGCTCAGAAACGCACCTGTTGGTTTTCCTGTAAACATTTGATATTGAAGGAAACACGGTTAGTTAATATTTAACCATTACTAGTATTTATAAACTGAGCTGCGTGACATGGAATATATTCCTCACGATCTGAGATCAAACAAAATCTATTGTGCAGCGAGCCGCGACCACACGAAGAGAATGGAAGATTCGGGCAGTCCTTCGCTCATAGACCACCAAGAAACGGTAGAAAATTTTCCTCCGCCTGATACTTCAATCCTTGGTACAGCTGGCAGTGGAAACAGCCTTACGTTTCCAACGAAATACGAGGATCCAAGCACCGCTGTTGTAGCTAATGTGACCAGTGTTGGAGATTTGAGAGAGAAGGTCACGTTGTCGTGGAAGAACATCAATGTTTTCGTTCCACAGCCAAGAGCTTCTGTATGCAAACGATTGTGCTGCGGAGGGAATGGCGACGAGCCAAGAATCAAGCAGATCTTATTCGATGGTAAGTATTAAAGTACCGTTTACAGTCCATCTATTTTTATCTTATTTAGTTCCCGCGCGCGGTGATTCGGGCTAACATCTTTAAGATTCTACACCCGCCTGAGAGAATCGTGGTTACGGCAAACGTGAGATTCGCGTTTATGTTTTCTTGAAAAAATTAGTTCACAGATGAGAATAGCGCAAAATAATTCTGACCTTTGATTTTAACGCAAAACTACTCAATTTTACCGGGACTATCTGAAAATAGCGAGCGGCAAACAATGGTAACTTAATTTCTGGTCATTTCTGCCGGTTGCCGCTGATGGGTGCATTTAACAAGCTTATGTTTTTTAAAAAAAAAGGAGGTACAGCTGGTTTGCTGAGTCAGACTTCTTGTAACCTTTTTAAGCTTTTATGGAGAACTGTTAGGTGAGGGAAAATCAAAAATAAGGTTGTGTGACAAAACCAGAGTCACAATGACTCAGCATTATGACTAAACCACAACGCGGACTCAAGTTTGGGATCTGGCAGCCTTTATTACAACCTAAACTAACCATAACATAATACATATACTTAAATTATAAACTGGTACAAACAATATTTCACAGTAACAATCCTTTTTTTTTTACAGATCGTAAAGATAACATAGTCCCTATAACGATAACACGACAACAAAAACTGACAAGACTGCATGCCCTGGAGTGGGTGGGCAGGCAAAATTTTACCACTAAGGCCTAACTACTGACTGCTATAGCTAAATATAAGTTGCTGTAGCCAGATGTTGTTTGTGCTACAGCTTACATTCAATGGGTATATCAGGTTGACTAAGCCTTATCCTATACAGGTCCTGAAACTTGTTTTCATGTGATTGCCTAAACTTAATCTTGTGACTATCATGCTGCATGCCAAGAATATATATGCGTTATTGACCAAGCTTGTTTGGTCAAGATGGCTGGATATTGGCCAAGTTCTTTTTTGCGTTCATAAGAACGAAAAAAAAAGAACGAGGCCAATATCCAGCCATCTTGACCGAACAAGCTTGGTCAATAAAGAATTTATTATGTGGCTTTACCTTCAAGTTAAAACTACAACAACAAAACAAAACAGGACATGAAACTGCTCTGCTCGGAAAGAAATTCTTCATAGCTGGCAGGTGCAAGATTTATTTTCAGTGCATTTTTGGATTAGCATGTAATCGTGGAAAACAAGGAATCCTAAATTACATGTATCTTAGGGCTCTAACTTTATAATGGCTTAAAGGGAGTCTACAATTATTGAGAATGAAAAATTTAGATTTTCGCAAGAGTGGGAAGATTTGAATAGCATCCGGCAAACTCGCCATTTTCAGCCGATCGCACGTTGGCGTCAATAATAAACATTTTTACACAGTTTTCGGCTTCCAATCATTAATTCTTGAATGAAACAATAGATTTTGAGATTATATGCAAACATAATCCGAAAAACAGAGCGGGTAAATCAAAAAACTGGGCGAAACTTTGATAAGATTTTGTTGTTTACAACAAGCAAGACGCGGCTAAATTAAAAACGTGAGCTTCATCGGCGAACTTGAGAAAAATACTTTTCTGAACTGCTCTAAACACTTAACGCAACTTCCAGTACGCTATGATTTAAATACAGTCATTGCAAACCTAGAGAACTTATCAATTTAGCAGTCTCGACTTGAGACTATAAGTTTCACAAAATCAACTTTATCGAAAATGCTACATGCAGAGCAACTCACCGATTCAACTCACATTCATTGTAGCTGAAACAAAACTTTCACTACACCGGGACAATTTCATTCTCTTCCTTTCCTTTAGGTAAATGTTGAGAGTTTACCAAACTTTTTAGTGAGCGTTTCCCCCCCCCCCCCCCCCTAAAACAACGAGAAAATTGAAGAAAAGATTGCATTGTTGTTGGGATTAAACTTTCGATGCCAAGCGGATGGGCAATGGGTAATCCCGAGCAGGCAAGGTAGCTCCAGCTTGCCTGCTCGGGTAGCCAATCACAGCACAGGATTTGACTCATCTTGCCTGCTCGCGGAGCCAGCCATATAATAATAGGTCATAATAACAAGTTATCAATATCCACTGTAATTTTACAATAATATGAAACGAGACTTACCAGTAAAATAATATTTGTTTTGGATTGTGTGTCTTGTCATCAGTCTGAACGACAGAGTAACGTGCCTTCCCTTTCTCATGTTACTCCTTTGTTCCAGACTGGTAACAATATAGAATCCAAATCACACACCAACTTACAACTGTACAGGTATTAAAGTTTAAAGTCTTGTTTGTAGAATTCTATCTGTCATCATTCATACGTCACTATGGAGTACAGTGGAACCTGAGGTGTGTGTGTGTGTGGGGGGGGGGGGAGGGGGGGGAGTCTTGAACGTTAACTAGGGCTATTATGGGATTGGTATTTAGATTTCTGTTGGAATTAGTGGTTGGGGTTTTGATTCATGATCCTGTCATGATGGCAGGTAGACTTAAGAGAGTGATGAGAAATATACTCAGCATATCAAGATCTACATCTTTTATCTGAAATACATGCATTTACACCCAGAGTAACAATAAATGATTCAATCATAACTTTCTTGTTTGCATCGGGACTCTGGCATTTTGGTTCTGAGTACAAATAATAAACTATATTATAGTTTTTTTTTTTTTTTGCAGTGCAACCTTGTTCAATCCATTCAGGGTACTGTTAAAACTTTGGTATCTAAGATATCAAGGCATTCAACTGGTGTGACTGAATGTTGCAGTGTTTGAAAAACACTATACAGTGTACACTGTAGTTCATCTCTCAGTAACAAGGAAAACATGAGACTAACTGTTCATAATCCAACCATTCTTTCCACCACCATGGTGGAAAATCCTTGAGCTGCTATAAGTGGAAACCAGCAAAACCTTCCGTGTGGGTGGAAGAGAATATTATCTGGAACTGGACAATTTGTTACACTGTAATATTTATTTAATAATTGTGTTTACTTTTCATAGTCAGTGGCAAAGTTGAAGCAGGATGTTTGTTGGCTGTCATGGGATCAAGGTAAATAAAATTGTTGTCTGTACTTTTTAAAACTAACACTGTACTGTGTAAATTATTAGCTTGAATATTATATATAGCCCAACTATACAGTAGTTTCTTTTCAGCTCCATTCGTTCAAACTTTAAACTGTAAAATTTAAACAAAAGTTATTTTGTAGTCATCAGTTGTTCAAGAACACATCTATTTCTTTCCTAAAAATTGGGTACAATCCACCAACCCCTCTTGAAATACAATTTAGCTTCATAATAATATTGCTCTTTTTGAGACCCTCACCTACAGACCTCACAACTAACAGTCACTAGAAAGCTGGATATTTTCAAAATGCAGAAACCCAGAATTAACCTAAATACAATAATTTTTAGATATGTGTGGTTTCATGGATGTAATTCTTTGTGGTAGGATCAGTTCAGCTTTCAGCAGTTCACTCCGTTCTCAGTCCACCTCTTACAGCTGTCGATCATGTATCTGGTTTCTGTAGTCGCCAGAGCTGGGATGAGATATTGTTTTAATTAGGTCCACTGCACGTTTTTGTTGTGGCAGTCTGTAGTGATCAAATCTAATTCTAAATTTCTTTCTTTTTAAGTGGTGCAGGCAAATCCACACTGATGAATGTGCTAGCACATCGTAACATTGGTCAGGTGCAAGTCACTGGAGCAGTGGAAGTAAATGGTCATCCTATTGGAATAGACATCAATGCTTTATCAGCATATATTCAACAGGAGGACTTGTTCATTGGATCACTGACAGTTAGAGAACATCTGACCTTTCAGGTACAGTAAATGAGATTGCCTGAGCATCAGTTCTTACAGGATGTGCTTTTGACTTTCAATGTCAGCTATAAAGCCCGAAGGAGAACTTCCTGTTGGTAGGTGCCAGACATTTGATCTAACTTTCCATACCTCGCTCTTGAATATTATTTGACAGTTTGGCCACTGTGGATTCAGTACATAGTTGAAAAGGAATGTTGTGCAGTATGGAGGAGACCCTTATTGCTGCCATACAGTGAAAAGTTAATTATGGAAGCATTCCTGAATTTAACATGATATAGATGAATCTGATGTATCCATAAGGTACATGTACAGGTGGATATTATGTTGAGTTAAGAAAATGTTTTTAATGTTAATCTTTTATTTTAAGGCTGCTCTTCGTATGGATAAGCACACTCCAAAGGAAAGGCGAGAAGAACGTGTTGAGGAAGTTATGTTAGAGGTATGAATTCTACACCAGTCAATCCAGAAAAAGACGCGGCTCTAGAAATCTTTGTTTTTTAATCAATAATTGCTTGATCTGTACAGCCACTGATCAGGGCTTCTGATATTTCGCGCAGTTGCGGAGCCGTGAAATTCAGTTATATCCGCGGAATCCCGCGAAATTCACAAAAAAAACGCGTAATACCGCGAAATTTGTTAAAAATTTTACCAAATACATGTCAGTAAAATATATTTGAAACTTATCTTGGCTACTGGGGCTGTTTACTTTCCATAAATGCAAATTTATCTTGAAATTTCATCACTGCCTCGAGTAAACATAACGTACCATAACTACCAGGCGTTCTTAGATTAATGTTGCGAAAAACTGGGCACAAGAAATGAGAAGACTTTTCGGTGACACTATACGGAGTGTAGCCTCCCACGCAGACGTTCTTAGGGGTTCGTCACGCGTTCCTGCCCCACGAACGTCTGCTGAAACGAACAGCCACTTCCATTCGTCGGCAAGTTGCCTTTGTCTGAACAGACCAATGAGCATTGACTCATTATGACAAGTAAAGCCAATCACATACTGCGAAACAACGGAAATCATCACCCGTGGAGATATTTTCGCTTCCGGACGTGCATTTTGTTTATACGATTGAAATTTTTCCTTCCACAACACCCTGCATTTTCTTCAGTGATTTCACTGAGAGTAGGGGCAAGAATTCCAAGATTTGCCAATTTTTCTACCTGGTCTTTAATAAGATTTACAAGCGGCGAAACCACAACAACAATCAGTGACCAGCAGCTTCAAGAATTGAATTGTAAACAAACGACAGAGCTTGATCATTAAGTGACTTTTCATAACCAGTTGGAAGGTTTACGAACACATCAGTTTTCTGCACAAATTGCACTACGACTTCTCTTTGATACGCATTCAACTCCCTAATACCAAACGTTTGGCACACATGACCAAAAACCACACTTACGTCCGCCATCCTGTCTAGAGTAATATTTTTAATATCAAACACGAGTTTACCCAAAATTGGGAAACGGCTCCTGATTGGTCGGCAGTCAACAAACGGAAGTGGCTGTTCGTTTCAGCAGACGTTCGTGGGGCAGGAACGCGTGACGAACCCCTAAGAACGTCTGCGTGGAAGGCTATACGGAGTGGGAAAGGAAACTGCTGTCTGTAGTAATGCAGGCACAAGTTTAATCGTACGTGCAGGACACGCGAGAGACACAACAATGTTTTGACTTCACAAATGGATTTGAACCTTCGATCACGAACAATCTTGCCTTGTAAACTGCAAAGCAACACAAGAGACCAAGGAGAGAAAAGAAATTTATTGCATTGCTGTGTTCGGCTCTAAATTGCAGCTGAAAAAGGAGGTTAACCGGCCGGCGTTTCGGTAAAGCTTATGTTTTTCTTGTAGCTCGAAACAAGCACAATTGCCTTGAGAACTGTGTTGGATAAACTTTTGTGTTTTCTTTCTTGCCTTGAATTTGACATCCTTCCAATATATCTTTTTTTTCTGGAATCTTTCTTCTTGGCTTTCTTCTTTGTTTTTCGGCGAAAATTTGCCCCGAAATTCCCGCAAAATCGGCTGTTTTCTCTGCCAATTTGTCTCCAAAAATCCCGTGAAATTTGACTTTTTTCCCCGCGAATTATCAGAAGCCCTGACTGATTGCTTTAAACATACTTGTAAGGCCCAGTTACAGACACCATCCTTCACATGTCTGAGCCAAATCGAATTCAATGAATTAAGTTCATGTGAAGTACGGCGTCTGAGTCAATTCAGAACGGCTAATCTACATGTAATTTGGATCAGCTCAGCTGTTTTTCAATTCCCACCTGGCTTGGCCAGAAATAACGGCTTGATTCAGATGCCGTTTTTCACTTGAGCCAAATCAAAAGCTTTGATTGACCCAAATCCACAATTTTCTTTAGTCATAGTATGCTTCAGTCAATTTTGGCTGAATTAAGTTCAGAGTCTGAATCAATTCATCCAGTGTCGGTCTAGATTCAAATTCAATTTGACAGTACAGCGTATGAACTGGGCCTTAGACCCTACAAATCTGTGTTAGAACTACATGTAACTCAAAAGTATCCATCGAAATTCCCTCCCTTCAGGAAAATCAACTAATTAATCCTTATACTTAACATTCTATAAAAACTTTGGACTTTTAGACCTCCCTCCCCCTTGCAATTTTCAACCACCTTGCAATTTGGGGGTAAAGATAAAAAGAAAAAAAAGAACAAGAAGTTATGTAACTGTAATCTTTGTACCAATTTATTATTTATAAATATATATAATTTTATTGCTTTCAGTTTCCTAAATTAATTTTCTTCTATTTTGGTACTGTTTTTTTATGAATTTAGCTTGGCTTAAAGAAGTGTGCTGATACAGTAATTGGTATACCAGGGCGCTTGAGAGGGATTTCTGGTGGAGAAAAGAAAAGATTGGCATTTGCATCAGAGGTACGGTGGTGTCACACATAATCACACCCTTAGCTGGTAGAGACACAGACAAAGAGTATAATACAGGAATTTTATATCATGGAATTTTATCCACTGCAAGGTATAGGGTGAAAATGTGAGGTTTAACCCCTTGTTTAAATTCCAGCTCTTGTTTGAGGTCACCTAAACTTTCAAAAAAGTACACCATTATTTTTTGTCTTTTAGGGCCTTTCTGCGCTAGCACACAATTTAGGAATTGCCTTGTAAAAGTCTGCACAACATAATTATTTGGTTGAGGCAATTTTTGTATTCAAAGTTTTTATCTACACTTAAAGCTATTTACATTTTACAGGCTGTCCAGTCTGTAAACAGTGTTTAATAATGGAATCACTAATAATGGCTTTATGAAAGATGATTGACAAGAAAAACCCAATTTTGGTTATTTAATCGATTTTGTCCAGTTTTTAACCACAGCAAAAATTGTTGGCGGTGCCTTTGAAGATCAACCGTCTTGAACAAAATTTGTAAAGTTGTGACAAACCAAATGATCCACATTTGTAAAGCATTGATAATGACAGAAAATTTGTCTGAATAAAGAGATTTTTTCGCTTGTGTGGAAAGGCCCTAATGTAACTAGAAACTGTGCAATACAGTGTGCTTGTAACATTACCTTCTATCATTTTTGTTTGTTTGTTAATTTTTTAGGTTCTTACCAACCCTCCATTGCTGTTTGCTGATGAACCAACATCTGGTCTTGATTCATTCATGGCTCAGAGTCTGATAACATCACTTCAGCGTTTGGCAGCCTCTGGTCGAACCATCATGTGCACTATACATCAACCTTCGTCTGAGGTGTACGCCATGTTTGACAGGTAAACCTCATTTGTTTGCAGAATTTAAATGGCAAACAGGGTGGTTTCCAGGTTTTTCTTACTAGAAAAAAATTTCCACTAGCAAGATTATTGATCAGACCCCTAATGGATGTTTTTTTTTTTTTGTTGTATTTTATTATTTTTAGCTATTATAGACTTACCATACAACACTTACTATAAAAACAACACTATTACAATTTTACAATTAGGAGACACTCCTAATGGATGTGGTGTCTCCTTTCTCTTCCATTTCCTGCTCCTCTTTACTTCTCATTTTCTCCCTCCTCCTCTCATTTTTATCTACCCCTCCCTCCCAGGTCAAGTTTCGTTCGTCTTCCACTTCTTGTCCATCTTCATCCGCATCCTTGTGGTTTTATTCCCCCCCCCCCCACCCCCCCGTCCCTTTCCTGTCATATTTCAATCCAGGTTCCAGCTCCACTTCTCTTCCATTTATTCCCCCTTTTCTCTCCTTCATCTGCCCCTTTCTGTCTCAGCTTCTTTTCCTCTTCCCTCCCAGTCTCTGTCTTTCCTTTCCCAGTTTGTGCCCTTTTGTCTTCTGGTTCCCAATCTTTCTCCTTCCGAGTTTATAACATTCTTCTCTCACAGGTATCTGCTTTTCTATTCTTTAGGTTTCCTTCCCCCCTCCCCCTTGGGTCTGTCTCTCCCATCTCCACCTGTTCAATGGTTCCCTTCTCTTCCCTTTCTTGTCTCCAGGTTCTCTTCTGCTTCCTCACCCCACCCCCCTCCCCCCTCCTTTCGTCTTGACTTCCCTCTTCCCTCTTCCCTCCCAGTTTCTTGTTTCCTGTCCTGGGGTCATCTCTCCTAGTTCTCTGCTCCTTCACTTCAAGATGATGTACATGTATCTGCGCCCCCTGCCCCCTCTCCAAAGAGGCTTGCTCACCAACTGAATTTCACTATGATTGTGTTTTCCAGCGTTATGTTCTTAGCAGAAGGAAGGACAGCTTATATGGGTTCCACAGCTGAAGCAATACCATACTTCCAAAGGTGCACTTTAAATCCATAACACTTGTTTAGTCTTGTTGTTGTGTTTGTTTTACAATAACCTCATGATTGCATGGCCTTGCATTTTTAGGACATCAAAAAAATAATTATAATAAATATTATCATTATTGTACCTGTACTTCTGACAGGCTACCATGACGATGTAGCTTGTTCAGAAGTTTACAAGGGTAGATCTACATGTAAACAAAGGTGTTAGGATGGTTTTCAACTCCTTATGAGAAAATTGGGATACAAACATGAGATCAAAACAAGTACAGCTGCCTTTTCAAGTGCAATAATTTTTATAGTGCCCTAATCCTCCCACTCATACATGATCTCTATTAGGTCTTATCACTTTGTCTATGCTGTGCATTGTCAGATAAAGGAATTTTGCATTATATGGACTTGAAAGAGGGTTTTGTACATGTATTGGGGAGGGGGAGGGCAGGTTGATATAAATTAGTTTTTTTCACAATTGGCAATTTCATTGTTTCCTGACCATCCCAGATGTTGATGTTACCGCCGTTTTTTCCCCTTTTTCAACAATCAAATTGCATTCAAGGGTTTCTTACCAAGAAACTAAATTGATCTCCGATATTCCCAGACAGTCAGAAACTGTGTTTTCGTATGTCAGGAATACTCGCTGACCATAATAGAAATCTCAGGGATGCGTGGAGGAAGTAGAAATATTCCTGATTTTCCTGATTTATCTCTGACCATTTAAGATGATTGGAGATGTCTGCGATTTTTGTGTTTTCAAAGTCGGTAGCACCTGGGACAGTTAAGAAACAGCGACTTTTCCCGACTTTTGAAACCGACAATTTGATTTGTAGTTAAATGTGCGTTATTGTTTGCAGGCTTGGGTATCCCTGTCCCATGAATTTTAACCCTGCAGATTATTTTGTTCAAACTTTGGCCATTGTACCAGGAGATGAGGAACGCTGCAAGGAAAAGGTTAAGGTATGATTGTAATGGGTATTGTTATAGCTTTGTCAGTGTTATCTTCCTATGACTAACAAAACCCATCCATAAAAATAATCGTCTCATCATTCCTGTATTGTCAACAGTATTAATTTTTTGCTGGTAAGATTTGATTTTGGTTTTTCATGGGATAGGAAATCTGTGATGCTTACAGTGAGCTTGAAGCAGAAAAATCCAAAGAAGAAAGTGGATACAAGAGTCACGACCAGGTAATTGCATGCCTTAAATCCTCTATCCCCTCCAATCCTTCCTCTCTCTTCATAACCAAAATGACACATACAGTCAACTCTCGCCTTGCAGATACCTTGCTATAATGGACACGCCAATAATACGGACAGCAGCTTTATCCCCAGCAAAAATAAATTACAGATGTTTGACTGAAAAAATTCCGGCTATTACGGACTCTGGCAGTCCCGCGGATGTCCGCAATAAAGGGAGTTGACTGTATTTTGCCTCCGTGGTAGTCTTTCTGTACTAATCTGGGAACCAGTTCACATAAAGTATTTAGGAGCTTTGGGGTCCCAAAATATCACTTGTATTAAAAAAGGATTGGAACACCCTAACCGCTTATTGAACCACAAAACTATTAAAAATTAATATGCACGGTGTTCCATAAGAGAGAATGATTCTTTTTATTACAGAGTTTGAAAGCTACATGTAAATTTTAAAAAAATAAAATAATTAATGACGTCTTATTCATGGGATAATTCAGTGATGGTATTCCAAAAAAAATTCCTCACTAAACGCTTCATATTTAAAGAGTACCTTTCCCCTCCTCCCTGGAATCCCTACTTCTCCCTCCCTTCATCAAAACATTGGATAGAAAACGTGTTTCACTGTGGCAATAATGATTCTTTTCATTTTAGGATTCTTTCAAAGCAGATGTAGTTTTCAAGAAACGCTCACCGTAAGTCTTCTTAAATAATTTGTGCCTATTAAAATGTGTTGAACTCACTCTTTGCCACCAATAATCCTTAAAAGGAAGTAATCATTTTTTGTTAGTAAAAATCATTCTTCTTATTGAAAAGTTTAGCTTTGAATTTTTAAAGCCCTTCTTATATCAAGCTTCTGCCAGAGCCAGATGTCAGCAATGAAGGACTACAATGTAGAGGGGCCGTTGATAGCACAATCTTGCATCTGTTTGTTTTATTGATCACCAGACGGTTGCCTGATTATAGCTTACACTCTGTAGTTCTGTTTCTGGCCAGCAGTTTACAACATGATGGCAAATAGACCATATTTGTGTTTGTGGTATTGAACTGGGTCTAGATTGCAATGGAGGCTGTTGCGGGGGTATATTTTAAAAAGAATACTTGCATGTGAAAAGAAAAGAATCCCTGCCTAATTTTAAACCCAAACAGTGATCAGCATAAAATGTCTCCTTGTAATATCAATGTTTATTCAACCATTGAGGTCATGAGAATTAAGGGTATGATCACCCAAGGTAAATTTTCTTGATATTTTAATAACTTCTCCACAGTACTTTTATAAGAAAAATATGGGGACAAGATAGGAGAATTTGTCCTTTCACATTAGGGGTTAAAGGTTTAAGCCTCATGAGCAAGTAAGAAAACGAATACCAACTGTGTTTTGTGTCATTTACACTACTGACGTTTACCATCACAAGTTTGTAATTATTAGGTTGACCTTTGAATGAGTTTTTACCTCAAAATTCCCACGACGAATATTAAAACGACATGAATATTGCAATCCATGTAAGTAATATTTTACATGTAGTTTACATTTTTGTTTCATTGTAGGTACAAGGTGTCTTGGTGTCGACAGCTTGGTGCAATTTTGTGGCGATCATGGATCAGTAACCGACGCGACATAATTGTCTTCAGAATAAGACTCTTCCAGGCCATTGTAAGTTTTTAATGTATATATTTATGATTGAAAATTCTGTCAATGAATTTTGATGAGGTGTTTTCGTTTTGAGTGACCATAGCTTGGCGGTCACAAATTGGAGGGTTGTTCCACCAAATATTTTAAAGGCAAATTTAATGGTTGTGAGGTAGAAAGTTATAAGGAAGAATGTTGAGTGTTCTGCAGAACCAAATTGGTATTTTCATGGTGGCCCCGCGGCTCCCGTTCATTTCCCTCAGAATTTATAATTTTATTTAGGCTCCATCATACTACAACCAGTCAGTCTGTCTATCTTCAGTCAGTTAGGTGGTATGTCAGTCGGTTTCTAAGTCGCACAGCCAGGCAGTCTGCCGGTCTGTTTATCGGTCAATCACTTTATTTATTAGTTGTATTTTTATTTATAGATCACGGGACTGATTGCTGGATTGATCTACCTGCAAATATCTTATGACCAGGATGGCATCCAAAACATCGGTGGTGTTTACTTCTTTCTTGTCACATCGACTTCATTTTCAAGCCTTCAAGGAGTGATCTTTGTAAGTATAAAAATATTATTAGTGCCGTGTAATACAACATTGAACAGCATACATGTAAATGTCTCTCTGTCATTCGCTTTGGTTCAGCGGTGGTGTTTCCATTCATATGAAAATTGGCAAATTGTAAGGGTTCGTCATCTTGAGGATGACCATGTCATGATGAACTAGTTATAAATTTGTTGGGAGCCTGTGGTGGAGGAGCATCTCTTCCCTGGGAAGTAGTAATACTTGGATGGTGGGTATCCTGTGATGGACTAGTATGCCCATCGGGGGTGGGGTGGGGTAGTCACTTCATACAGGAGAGACTGGCCAACCACGTGGGTTCCTTTGGACCTAATTGTACAGTGATATTTTTTTAACAGCTGTACATGTACCTTGTTACTCCACAGGTGTTTCCCGTGGAACTTCCAGTGTTCATGCGAGAACACAAAAACGGGTTGTACAGAACGGACGTTTACTACCTAGCAAAGACATTAGCCGAGGTATGATTGGTACATTTAGCTCTTTTTAAGAGTATTATCACTCCTAGAGTGCGTAAACCGCGTAACACTCTTTATTGATTCCTTCTTACATTTTTTTGTTCCCAGTGGCCGTGTTTCCTCGATATATACTCAATACTAAGTAAAACAATATTGAATATTAGAGCCGGGAGGGCGAACCGAGCACGTGCTTTCCAAAAGAAATCTGTCAGTAACATTGTTGATTTCATTTTACAACATTTTGGGCGCCATGTCATGGCATCTCTGGTAGGTTTTTCAAGGAAGCTATCCAGTACTATGATGATGTTGGTGTCGCTTCACTGTTAGTCGTGTTAAAATGATAGAGCGAACATTTTGGTGACGCCGCTTCGTGCTAGTTTTACAAGGGGTATACATTTATTTCTTCTGAATTTCAAATCTATGCTGTTATGTCTAGGACGGGTGCAGTTTCAGACCGTTAGCATGCTCCTGTCGGAATTTCGTCCTTTGATTTACAATCCTAAAAATTCTCGGGACAGACTCTATCAGATTTTCTGTTATCGCCAAGAGGAAATTCTTCCCTCCTCCCCTCCTGCCTTACAATGATGAGCCCGTGTGTCCAGAATTGAAGGTAACTTACATGTACAAGTCAACATTGATTTAGGGGAGGGGGGGAACTTGTACAAAGCAACAGAGGTGTAATTTAATGCGAAGAGAATTAGAGTTTGAAATGTCAACCCTTGTCTCAATGACTTTTGTCTAGGGTTGTAGGTAATAAAGATAGGTCAAATTTGAAGAAGAATCACGTTATTTCATGCTTTTGTACTGTTTTTAATCACAAAACATTCTTACACATCGCTCTCGAGTTTTAAAAGTTAAGCAGTCTTTTTTTCCTTTCCCCTTTCTTCCTTCTTTCTTTGTCGTTTTCTCAGTTTCATGGTATCTGTCTTTTTTGTCGCCTTTCATTTTCTTCATGTTGCTGAGACAGTTCTAACAAAAATTATGTCGTTTGTGGGAACGTGAATGAATCAACCCAACCCATTTCTGGCGTATTCCTATTTGACTTGGCCCCAAACGGTGGAATAGCCCCAAGCCAAATAACAATACGCCAGAGATAGTTTTATTCTTTGATCGAATTAATGTTGAAATATAGTTTTATTTTACGTTCGGGATCTACGACATTTCATTTTTTATAAAAGAGCCTTGTAAAGCGTTGAAATTCTCAAGGAATGCGCGGATTAGACTCGATACCACTTGCTCTCGAATGGTCACGTGAGCTTAGGCTGCCTGTGGTCTTAAGAGACGACAAAATCGTCTTTTTGCGTGCCCGTCCTATTTCATACAAAGTACGACTAGTCAATCTGATCATGAGACAGCTTGTTTGTCCTAAACATTGTCCTTCTGTTATCCTTCTTGCAGTGTGAAAACGAACCCTTACTGCAAGTAGCTTTCGCTATGTTCACATTAAATCCGAATCATGAACACTTGCATTTGTAATGCCTGAAGAACTATACTCTGTACCAGTCAAAACTTCGTACAAATGCAGGACTGGACTAAGGTTGAAAACGACGCGGCCAAGTTCTAAGTGATTGTCAAATTTCCTTTTATTAGACACCCATTTTCATTGTGGCTCCATTGCTGTTAGTAACTGTTTCATATTGGATGATTGGTAAGTAACCTTTTTTTCCTGCTGGTTTGTAAGACTTTACTAAACAAAGCCACGTTAGAGTTCATTTGCTGTTTAAAGCAGCATTTTTTTCTTCGTAAGCTTCACGTAAAATGACAAAATAAAAAATAAAAGGCAAAGTCCAAGAGGAAACAGCTTTCAAAGTACGTGGCTGTTATCGGCTGAATGCGATGTGATTGAGATATTTTTTCACATTCCTCCAAAGTTTTATAGTAATTGTCGTAATAGACAGTGTCAGCCTTTTTGACGGTGACAGCCAAACCTCAGTTGGTTTTTAAGTTCACATTTATGTCGAAGCTGGCAGGTAACCACTAATCTTACTTAGCCTACGTAGCAGATGTTTGTTTTACAAGCGAGTGGGAGAAGCGGACGAAAGCTTCCGGAAAGAAGCAGCAAAAACCAACGGGAGAAGGAGGTTTCTCCTTCTCTCCAGAAGCTTTCTGTCGCATGTCCGCCCGTTTCAAAATGAAACAGCAGCTACGTAGGCTGATCTGACATAGAATATGAAATAAGAATCAGTCGACTTAAACTTTTCTATAGTAATTGTGGCGGGACGATTCACAACTCCAACATACGATGGTGAAAGAAGGCAAATTAAATTCCAGAAGTGTGCAGGATGTTTGTCACATGAACCTAGTTTAATGGCCTTAGCTCCCACGAGTCTCCTGTAGCTCAGTGGTAGAGCATCCGAACTAGTAATCGGAAGGTCTTAGGTTCGACCCCTGATAGGAGCACTCGGATTTTTTCCGAGTATGCCTGTGTCATTTACTGATTAATACATCATTTATTCACCAGGCTTAACATATTCCATCACGTTATTTCTATTGCGCATATGCCACACATTGACATTCCAATCCTAGCAGCATGCAGGATGTTTGTCCCATAAAACTAGTTCAATGGCCTTAGCTCCCACGAGTCTCCTGTAGCTCAGCGGTAGAGCATCCGAACTAGTAGTCGGAAGGTCTTAGATTCGACTCCTGATAGGAGCACTCGGATTTCTTTTTTTCCGATTATGCCTGTGTCAGTGACTGAAAAAGTACCTCATTCTCAAAATACATGTAAATTTCGTACTGGCACTCGACAACTTGAGCAGGCGAATCGAAACATTGTTGAGTAGTGGAGATAATTTTTACATTTTGTCCGATAGCAGCGACTTTTTTCTTTCCAAAGAAAGTAATCAGACTGTGTTGCGGGGTGCACAGTTTATATTTTCTGATGGTGCGGTAGGTAGCCGAAATAGAAATTTTTCCAGATGGTACGGTAATTTCACTTCGATTATTGGAACGGGACACGCGGAGCATCTTCGACGATCGTGTACTTTTTTTACTAGACCCGCACTGTTCCCTAGCCTGTGTTTCAACTGCTTGAGCCTGAAGGAAAGCTCCTCTGTGATTGAAGTGAGGTGTAATTCAAAGAGAAAGAAAACTCCAATTACTCTTTATCCAATACTACAGTGACCAGTCTAATGTGGAATATTGCTCAGAAATGATTGTTTGTTTGTTTGTTTGTTTGTTTGTTTTTTTTCTAAACAGGATTGCGGGAGGAATTTACCAATTTCCTTGTTTGTTATGGTATTATGTGCCTGGTCACCAATGTGGCTGTCTCATTCGGTAAGTATTTTGAACAGATATGTAAAGATATGTAAAGATCGTTATAAGATCGTTAAATTAATGACTAATTTTACTGTTAATCTAAACCAAGTAGGTAAAATCGCCATTGAATCATCTGTAACGTTGGCATTGTGTACAAAATCCGCTAGTACGACCACCAAATGAAAGCTACCGACAAGGCTGGGAAAGAGGCTGGCACAAAAAATTCCGAAAATATACCATTACTTATCCTAGCGGTATGCAAGACTCATAACGCATATGATGCCAGTAAATGTCCTGGCTCACCAGTAGAATCTGATCGCTGACCGGGAGGTCGTGGGTTGGATTCCCTTGTGGGACTCAGATTGTTACTTCGTCCCACGCTCCTGACATAATGATCATTTTATCTTTGTCAATTGATCTAAATTATCTTTCCTTTTTTGACAGGTAAGAATATAGTTTATACTTAGTTGTTAATGACTTGGTTGTATTGTAATTGTCTTTGAAACGCCCCTTCGTAGAAAGATACTGAAGTAATCAGGAGCCGCTTACTCGGAGCGTGCAGCTCCTTTTCCGAGCCTATGTCAGGGCGTTTTCACCGATCAGTCTCTTTTTAGATACGCATGGGAATACTGCTTCCCCCGAAAATTTAAATTCTGTTCACATGAGAATTATGCAAAGTTAGACTGGTTTTGTGAGAACTTCAATCTAAGATATGTGCAGTATTTAGCCAAGCCTAAAAGCGGAGATCCACAATCCCTTTTTTAATTCGCACAAACAAAGGAATAAATGTTCTGTGTATGCTTTGTTTTGATGAAAATGAAATCACACTTTAATTTTACATTCGGTTTTTACGTTCTTTGAAAAGACTTCAGTGATAAGTACTCACACATCTTACTCTTTGCCGTTATATCCTATTGTTTTAAGGATGCTCGAAAGGGTTTCTAGCTACGTGCGCGCGCATAACCCACCCACGCCATACGCGTCAGCTGAATGAATCAAAATGTCTATCAAAAGTCGCGCGCGCAGAACACTGGAAGTGAAAATGCAGCGTAAAATCGCGCGAACCGGAAATTAAAGCTGCAGGAAATATTTGTTTTTATTTCGAAATTTTTCGCAGTGACCTAGCTTGATTTATTTGTATGCAACAGCATGCAACATTCAACATACCACTTCAAATAGAAAACAAACGCGGGCCGCAGCACAGCTTTACATGTACTTGAATGTGCTATTCGTGTTGGTTTTCCTGTGATGCTGCGTACGATCGGAAGGACGGACGGACGGTCGGACGGAAAGTGACGTCATAACCAAAACCAAAATTTCTTGCATTGATGGATTACCATATTCTCTTACCCATGGGACTCCGCGCGCGCGACTTTGGTGCGCGGAGCTCCGCTTAAAAAAGTTCGGTGAAAACGCTGTTACACGAGTCTATAAAGGCTTTACGCTCCGGGTAATGGACTCCTGGTGGTATAGATTCTGTTGTCAACAAATTTCTTCCTCTTTTTTTACCTCAGGTTATATCATATCAACCATTGCGCCGACCATCACTGCAGCCACATCTCTTGGTCCACCGCTCATGCTCCCTCTCTTGATTTTCGGGGGATTTTTCCTCAAAAACACGTAAGCTACCAGGGCGATTTTCTGTGGTAATTTTTGTAGCGAAGACCATTGTTTTTTGTTTTTTTTTTGGGGGGGGGGGGGGGGCAAACAGTCGTCATACAGGTAGATTGGCTTTTCATTGTCTTTGTTCCTTGGCTTTGTAATTGGTTCAACTGTGTGTACTGTTGCCTTCTTCTGTTCTTGAGTGGCAATGTCTGTCACAGTTGCTGTGACTGCGGAATGCGAAAATCGAGATTAGTTCCATTAGCCCTTCTCATTAGCGTCTCGCCCTTTGCCGCTCGGTGCTTAATGCGCATTCTCCGTTCTACCATCATACACCTTTCTATCTTTCATCACTGAGCTCTGTTATCATGATAGTCCAAAGATAATACCTCATTTCACAATTGTGTGCTTGCTGACCTGAGCGGATGACTCTATCCAGCGGATAAAATGTATTGGTTGCAGTACATTTTATCCGCTGGATAGCTATTTATCCACTGGATAGAGTTATCCGCTCTTTGAACCGGCGCCTTGACTCTGAGCGGTAACAAGGCTGGAGTTAACTTAGTTTTGACACAAACCTCAGTTCTTTTTCATTTCGACATCTACATTGATACTTAGTCATGCTTTCCATCACTCCAAGAATGTGCAATCCAGTTATCCTAAGAACAAAGTGATGAACATGTGGGAAGCAATGAGGAATGTATCAAAACAAAGTCAACTGACTCCAGCCTCGCTTCTACTCAAAGGCCAGATCACGATGCTCTCATCTGTGCAATGGATTATTGTGCAAGTTGCTCAATGCCGTAAATGTTTTCCAGCAAGAATCAAACCACGAGGCATATGAATTTCCTATAAAGTTACTGTTGCTTCTAATTATCGATTGGTTCTTTGGGCTTTTTGCATATGCTGCTGTCGGTGGCCGACCTCTCACAAGTAACGACAGGAGGCATTGTCCTCCGATAGCCCGTAATTTAAGGTTATTTGAGTTTTTATGTTATTTTGCTCCTTAGAACTGTTCCGGTTTATTTTATTTGGTTAAAGTACATTTCCTGGTTCAAGTATGGTTTTGAGGCACTCATCATCAATCAATGGAAAGGTTACGGTCCTATAGGTATGAAGACTTCGTTATTGACTTAAGCTGTAATCCTGTAAATAGTCAGGCGGTAGAAACGTGTCTCAAAAACAGTAAAACACGGGGTTTTTTGTATCGTGCTCTGATAAAGTGTGTTATTTAAGCCAATCAGAGTATACACATCTACCAATCATATAATAAAGTAAAATGAGCATGCGCTTACAGCTTACAGTGCGACGCGCCTTACCGTGGCCACCCAACAAACTTTTTTTTTTACAAGTTAGCCAATCAGGATACGCGAATTTGAGTAACGGTTACGCCTCCTTGCAAAGTCCAACAGCCAAGAGACGCAACAACGAATTATTGAAAACACGTCGTTTTGTAATTTATGAACAAGGAGGAAGATATCCTGATTGGCTAACTTGTAAAAGAAGTTTGTTGGGTGGCCACGGTAAGGCACTTCGCGCTGTAAAATATGCCTTTACCTTATCCTTCTTAATTATAAAGGATGGCGAAGCAGTGTAATATTGAAGGAAAAAGCTAATTAGAAAACAAGACATTACGTACTAAGTGAGTACAAAGTGCTTACTGTCTGTTATGTTATGCCGCGTCCTGTTTTCCCTAATTTTGTGTATGTTGTGTCAGACTGTGGATTTCCATCCAATTCAACTATGTCACCTGTGAATGGAGATCAGGGCAGGCTTTGTGTAGCGAATGGTGATGCAGCTATCAAGTTTCTAGGCTTTGACGAAGTAAGTAAACACAAATGTAACTTTGTTTGGTGTAGAGATATCATTTTGGCTATTCACCCGCGTCATGGGCTGTGCATATTGTTGCACAATCGACTCTCTCAGAGCGGATGTAACTGTAAGGCAGACATGAACAAGTTGTTGGTCCCGCCAGGAATTCAAACTTATCTCTTTTAAGTGCCGGAGAACTTCCCTGAACCTTCTCTGGCAACGTTTTAGTATGGCCTGTTTTTTTCCTCTGTTCCTTGGCCACAAGTGGCTACTTTAAGAGCTATCGTTAAGAAATTGACAAAGGAATACAGCTTTTTCGACAAAGGTTGCACAAAAACAAAGCGTAAAAGCGTACGCGACAATGCCGAAAGGTAATACCCAATAAATTTCAATAAAAAAATTTCAATAAAAGCTCAGAATCCATAATGCCTCGACCGTACAGCGAAACTTGAGATGGCGGGCAATATGGATTCTGAGCTTTTATTGGAATTTATTGGGTATTTCCCAGACTACCTTTCGGCATTGCCGCTTCCGCTTTTACGCTTTTTTTTTTTGGACAACCTTTGTCGAAACAGCTGTATATACAACATCGCACAAATACGACTTGAGAAATTTCATTAAGATTGTGAAAAGGTGTGTAAGAAAGTAGTGCACCCAGCAAGGGTAGTTAACTTAGATAATAGTGTTCTTTTACGGAGAAAAGTCGGACGAGATGTTAAAAGTAGCTGGATGAACGAATGATGGATCAAACTCCTGCCTGACGTACGCATGAACGAGCAAACGAACCGTGAAGGAATGTAAACTGAAAATGTACATAGTTGTATGAGCATACAGAATGATCCTTTTTTATTATTATTACTCGGGCCGTAAGGCGGACCGAGTTAAGGTTTCGGTAGCATTATCAAATTGTTTTTTCTTTTGGGGGTCGCGATGGGCCGAGAGATAAGACTTCGGGCCACGAGTTATTGTTCTCGGTCTCGTTTTTTGCACTCGGCTGGTACGAGTTACGTTTTCTGTCGTGTTATCAAATTCTTTAAATTGTCGGTCGCGTTCTTTGTTTTCGGGCCGTGAGGAGTGTTTACAATATGCGAGCCAGACGTGCAAAGCATGAAGGGGAGCTAGTTAAGTTAACCTAAGTGCTATTTAGGCTAACTGGGGTGCTCTTTAGGCTAACCGGAGTGTTTTTTAGGCTAACCTGAGTGCCTCAAGGTTAGTTTTGTTTAACCGAAAATTTGGCAACTAAATCAGTCTATGACCTCACGGGCCAAGATAGATAAAGATGTCTCACGTTTACTATCGAAAAACAATCAATGTAGAAACGGTTTCTGTCTTCAAATGAAAGGTGAATAACAAATGCTTTCCCCTAAACAGCGAAACATTGAAAAACGTACAATGATATAAACGTACGCGTGATGTGTAACGTTACTCTAGATCCCCAGGGGGGGGGGGGGGGGTACTCAACATGCTTGAGTAGGGAGGTGCGGTCCGGGCGTTCAAACCCTGACCCTGTTTAAGACACAATTCTCCGATTTCCCTATCCCGTTTAAGGCAGAATTCAAAATTTTCAGGCCCTTTCTAAGACATTTAACCCAAAATCACACCCTGTTTAAGACTAGAATGAAATAAGAATACACTAGTTTCTTACTGTATTTTAATGCATTGGCAATCACAATCTGTTTAAGCCATTAGGTCAAGTAGGGATACCCTGTCTAAAACAGAAAGTGATGAAATAGATACCCCGTTCAAGACAAATGTCGTTTTCCCCTGTACTTCATTCTGACTGCAAGAAATGCAATTCTATCTGGTGGTTACTTATTGTCTCACCATATCTCTGTATCTGTCTATTTGGTAGCCTGCGAGCAAGCTCTCTTGGGGGTGGGGGGCGGGAGGGGGAAAGAGGATCCACCCCCAAGAGAGCTTGCTCGCAGGCTATCTATTTGGGGGAATTGGCGATGTTGGAGGTTATCACTGTTAAAAGATTGTAGGCTTTACGCACCACACAGTCAAATATGACCCGAGTATAAGCTCGAAACATCTTCTTGTTATTGTAGCTTTGCTTAAGAATATAAACACTGCCCTCAAAAAGACGGTAACAAAAGTTCCCGTGATTTTGGTGCCCTTTATTTATATATTTATTTGATTGTTTATTGCTCTTTTTTAGGACAACTTTTACTTGGACATATACTGTCTCATAGCCCTGATGATAGGCTTCCGTGTATTAGGCTTCTTGTTTTTACTGAGGAGAGCTTACAAGGAACAGTGATCGAAGATTCTGCAGTTTCACAGGAGCAAGGGAATGCTTGATCATTGCTAAGGCACAAAAGTGTTACAGTCAGTCTATGTCACACGCGTGACCAGTAGAACATTCGAATTCGTCTTTGTAATGTTCAGCATTTAAATGGAATTTTAAACATTTCTTTGAAAATGTTTCCCAACAAGACGCATTAACTGAAAAAAAAGATTCAAAATACTTGGGAAACAATTGTTATTCTTGCAATACGTAATGCTGTAATGTAATGTAACAAACTAGGGAAATTTCTACGGGGACTCTGAAATCTAGTTGGCGATGTTCAAAACTGACATGTAAATTTCAAAACTCCGTTCAAATTTAAAAAATACTGGTTACGCGTGATGTGGATCGATTGAGAACTTTTGCAATCAGTAATTGTTGAGTTTTTTAGCATTAGCCGGTTTTTGAATTATCAATTTCCGGTTTGTCTTCTAAGAAGCAACATAGAGTTTTCGTTTCCATGGTCATGATCAAGCGTTTTTGGTCGTTTGGATTGGTTTAATTTGTTCGTTTCATATTAACAAATACTTGATAGATGTTTTTTTTTTTTTTCAGTCAGTGTCCAAAAGAACACAATGTGAAAAGCATTTTACTCAAACCCGACAGAACAAACCTAAACAGGCTCACCTCAAGTTAAAATGGTTGATGGAAAGAAAAAAAAACTTTGTGCATTTCTGCGCCTTTCAATAACATGCGGACTCTGTATTTCAAGATTCAACCAACCCTTACGCTTTCCACTGCTGTCAATCACTGCAGCGGACCTCTAAAGTCCGTTTAAACGGTTTCAATATTTGGTTCAGCATGCGTTCGACACTTTGTTGAACCAAATGTTGGGGACGTTTGAACAGGTTGTTCGACATTGAAAGCGTAAAAATTGTTGAAAGCGTGTTGAATTAAATTTAAATGGTTTAAAATTTCATTCAACATCCATACAACACTTCCTTTGTTCTCGAAAATGTTGAATGGTTTTGAAGCCTTTTGAACACTCCGTTCAACATTTGTCCGACATTTGCCCAACATCCGTTCAACTTTTGTTGAACGAATGTTGGGAAAATGTTGAAACCGTTTAAGCGGGCCTTAAAAAAACAAACGCGTTTGGCTCAACGGGGTCAAAAGGTCATTTTCGTGCACTGCGATTGGCGGATTTCGAACTACTTTGTCAATTTCTGTATTGTTTGCGGTCAGTCGGTTGTCGCTGTATTTATGATTGACAGCAGTAAAACACGCAAACCGTTAGCTGGGGTTGACTGAGTTCAGAGTCCGTATGTTGTTGAAGGGTGTTGTAAAGGATGGCGCCCTGTAGCGCCCTAAAGCTTCTCACGAATTTTGACGCGGAAAAACGTTTGAAAAAAATAGAAACAAGCCGTGGTAAAAAGATTTGCTAATGCACTGGAAACAGAGAACTTAAAATAAATAGTTGCGGTTTATAAATTAATGACTACATCCTTTCTTTCATTTGACTTATACTATCATCTCACAGTAACAGGAAAAAAAAATTCCGATTGTGTTGCAGTCTACGTCTTTTATGATCGTACGTAATAATTTTCGACAGTATGACTATTTTTATGACCATAAAATAATCGCATTGTTGAGATTGAATATACCAATCAATTTACAGTTAACAGATAATTTTGATTGTTGTTGTTGTTGTTGTTGTTGAACGCAGCTGTTGTTCTTCTATATATTTATACGACAATCCAATATATCCTAGCCGAAATGTTAAACCACCAGTCAGTGCCATATTAGCTGTTAAAACTCTTTGCTCAACCCGTTCGCACAAGCCTCATAAGGTCAAGCAATACCAGAATGGATGTTTAACTACTGTTGTAAAAACAAAAATTAGCCAATCACAGGATCCCAAGCAGAAAGAAAACGCCTTGCTACCAAAGTTAGACAGAGAACAATCGGAAGATGCTACCTCCATACGCGTACAGTGAATGTTTGCATCGCAATGTAAGGTTAATTTGTGAACAAAATTCAAATTGCTGAGAGCAAGTATTCATTTAGATTGACGATTAAAATCAACAAAGTTTGATTCAGGAACAGAAGAATGCGTTAATAGCATTCCCTTGAAGCAAAACCGAATGGAGCGCAGGTTTGATGGCGTAGTTTGAATTTATGTTGCTAGTGGAAACGGGTATGCGAGCAAACTAGAGTTTTGGTAACTTTTAACATTAATTTTGTAGTTTATATGATTGTATATACTGGGAAGATTTCTATATAGAGAAATTTTCCAGTCAAAACCAAGGTAATCGTAACAAAGAGAGCAGATAGATAGATAGACACCTTTTTCAAAAAATACATATCAGAGTGGTTTTTTAACAAGAGTACGTTAAAGAACAAATTATAACTTAAGGCCGGCGCCTCCTAATACCAAAGTATTTTTGCACAGTTTATGATTATGCGGGAAAAGTAGATCTTGACAAAAAACTATTTTAACCCAAAAAGAAAATTACAGGTAACCATGCATCTTTTAGAGATAAGCAACAATAAGTAGTTTTATAATACGGAGCGATGTATGGCCTTGTCTAGTATCCAAACTGAAGGTCATCTCCGAAGATATTCATGGTTACCCTCAATTTCCATTTTCGATTCCAACAGCCCTTGCTTAGATCCGCTTTTCTCGCGTAGTCAAACCGCGCAAAAAGACCTTTGTATTAGTATGCACCGTCCCTCTTAAGAAACCCGGGTCTCTCTGACCATCTCGGGATGCGCAGTGACAAAAGAACGCACCGTCCTTAACGTGCGGGAAATGATAGCCTGCTTAGCAGTCATTCCCTTTCCGACAGCGAGGGAGGCTCTCTACGGAAGATTTCGTTCGCTTCTCGCGCTTGGTTGGAAAGGAAATCTAGGGAAAAGATGAACCTGGTGGGGCCTGGCGTGGGAATACTCGCTACACGTAAGTCCGTTGGTTTTGTTTTTGTTCCTGCTTGGTTGGCAACGAAGTCAAAACCGAGTATAACTATAACCAGTATTCAATGGAAAAGTGTTTGTATGATAAGGTTATCTGCTCATTATCTTGAGTAAAAATGTGTTTTTTTTATCGTTTTGATTTTACATTAAACTCAGAAAAGAAACAGTTTCAAAAAAATGTTTTAGTACTCTTTTCTATGAGTGTTTGTCTTCACTTGTTTCTTGAACGCGTGATCACATGGCGCCATGACTCAAGGGACTCCGGATGGGGATTACCGTTTTTTATTTTTTAGTGTTAACTGCTGTGAAATTGTTAATTGTTTCCAGAAAAAATACTATACTGCCACGTTTTTGGAGGGTTTTGCGTTAGAAAAATGTTCATTTAACATTGTAAATACTTCTCTGCTCTGCAAAAATCACCGAGTCTCAAAACTAACCTAGAGTTGACGACGCTCGAGCCAGATTGAAGCGTCGTAATCCTACCTGAAAACAGTCCTCATCTTTTAGGGCATAACGAAAGCTAGCGCAAGGAAGAAAAAACAATCTGTCATTTTTGTTAAGATCTATATCGGTTTCTGTTGGTAATAATATGCCATGACAAAACAATCATTTGACTTTGTGGATATCGGTCTGTTAAGGGGGCAATTTACCTAAATTTGAATGAAGTTTAAAGAGGTTTTAAGAAGGGATAGAAGAAAGAAAATGATTTTTGGAACACCAACAGACAGTTGATACCCACGCAAGAGCACCCCAGGTTGTCAGTCCTTTGGCTTTTTGGTCAGCCGGTGGTCGCCAGAAGAGAGACTGGGGAACTGGAATTTTATTTAAATTTTTTTGATTTGCTGTCCCGTAACGGCCTCCATTGTTTTTACCGCAGAAAACCTGTGGTAATAAAATTCCACTACCCTAGAGTCTCTACTGGCGCCCAACCGCTGACCAAAAAGCCTGAGGACTGTGAGTACGAGATTGTGTTAATACTGAAAACCAAACATGGGAAAATAATAGGTTGAAAATGTTTTTTATTCGACCTGGGACCAAGGTCACGCTCGCAACATCGTTCTTTAATACTTTTGTCCTAATGGGTCTCAACCAATCAAACCGTCCACGTTATGGTATATTCGTTGTTTGTACAGCTAATTCTTTCATCTGCAGTTCAAATATATGATGTTTCATATACACTCTGTTTTTTTTATAAGAACCTTTTTTATAAGAACGTCGAGGCTGAGATTAACCGAAATTTTAAGAACGTATTAAGAACATTCCTCGGGCTGATTGTCAATTAAGAACGTTTTTTGTATTTTGCTTATCTGTATATAAATCAAGGTAACAAATGTAAATTAACCAAAATACTTGAGGGCATGTTTTGTATAACATTAACAATGGTGACACACATCTCGGTTTGTCATGATCACTTTGATAGGTTTCTTGGTCACGTCCGGTTTGATTTACTGAAATACATGTAGCGTATGCCATGTAATTTAAGAACATCTTAAGAACGTTTTCAGCCTCAAATCGCAAAAAAATATAAGAACGTTCAGCCTCAGCTCCAAAATTAGACGTTCTTTTAAAAAAAAAGAGTGTATTCATATTCATATACTCATCCATCACGAAAGTATTACAAATTCGCAATATGACCAGCTCCCGCACCGGCATCGCAGAAGTCATGGGTTCGAATCCCGTTCAAGCCTGAATTTTTTTCAGGCTTTCTTTGTCGTAACTGCGTACTACCTGCGAGAATCTTTCTTCTCAGTTTAACAGCTAATTCTATTAACGTTGTCGGGGCGCAAGATAATATGGGCAATTTATTAATTAATCTACCAAACTCGGCTATGATTCACTACTTCAGTTTATTAATCATACAGGCAAACATTTAAAAATGTTTTCTCCCATCAAGTGGCGTTAACCGTACGCTTGGACGGTTGAAGATCCTTTACGAAAGAATGTCTTACTTTCGACGGTTTCAGGTTTATAACGGATAAGTTGTATTTCAAGTTCATTGAATTTAGTTTGATTTTAAACGTTACGATGACCTTTCGTTTGAATGTTTGTATATTTCAAAAATGCCTTTGTCCCCAGGACGTAACCGTGATTTAGGCTCCGTCGGTCAAATTCCTACAAAGTATGCAAGCCTGCAAATACTGAGCAGTTAGTCAGGGGCGGACAATTCGTCCGAAAAAAATCAGTTTGCTTGAGCATTCTTAGCGGGCATTTCTGATTGACGGTGCGAGCCTTCAACCTGCTTGTACATGTGAAACCTGTGGCTCGCTACAAAACATTCTAAACTTTGGAAAAGCGTCATGGTTTATTACTGCATAATCAAGGGGACCCCGTATGTTGTGTTGATTAAGAATACAAATTTAAAACCCACTTACGCTTTTACCATGTGTTATACTGTCTTAATGAATTAATCATTACAGCGCGGCTTAGGTTACGCACCAGAACTCTATTTGTCAACTGAGTTTGAAATAATCCTAAGTAAAGGATAACTTGACAGTCCCTTTTTTTAAGGGTACAGAGGAACCTTCACATCAATTATGAAAAAAGACCCATTAGTAAAAGATGGAATTCGGTTTGTCTGCTAGCGCCGCCATTTTGATTAGTTTAGGCTCGATCTTCTATCGCGAGGAATGGAACCAAGTTGAGGGGTTTGTAACTCCTCGGAAATTTCGTACCACTGGGTTTTCCAAACGACCAACGCCATTTCTGAAACTTAGTCCCGATCCTCACTGTTAGACGCAACACGTGTAAATTATTCAAATTGGCCACCGTTAGCAGAAAAGACACAGACAAGGCTTTATATTGATTTTTTTTATTTCCATTATTGACGTGAGGGCTCTCTATGAGGATATTTCGGATTTTGGAGTACTCTTTGACTTTGATAAAGCACCAACAAGGATTTCGCCATTTTGTGATCGCCCACAGGAGGCGAAACCTGACCTGGGTAAAGTGCCCGCTCGATACAAGGTCCAGAGAAGCGGAATCTATTGTAATTTAAATTTGCTAATGATTATTAAGCTCTAACAAACAGCTTTGTAGAGATTTTGTCCTCTGAGGAGGACTCGCCCAGAGTGACTGGCCAGTTGTCACTTTCTAGTCCCATCTTGCATCGCGATCCCACAACCCCACGTCCTTTTTGCAAGGTCCAAAGCAGGTGGAAGTCTGCGACCAAGGAAGTGAATTTTTAACAAATTAACCAGGCTAATTGTAATAAAAAGGGCAATTAAAAGTCTGGCAAGGTAAAAAGATAATTAAAACTTTTAATTGGTCGAAGCACAGAATATTTACAATGATGGACATATAAAAGAGACGCTGAAATTAAATTTGCAAATTAATGCTATTTTTAAAAAAATTTAAACATGTGAACGGTCTATCACGAAAAAGGATTAGTGGTCTGAAAAAAAGGGAAAAATATATGTAAAAGAGTTGATCTTCGAGTTGCAATAACACACGGCCTCCATTCTTTCAGGTACTCTGAGGAGAAAAGATGGAACGGTTAACCGGAATATATGCGAATTATAAATTGTAAAAAATTGAACGACAATCTTTGCAACTGTCAATTTTGTTAATTAAATTTTTTTAGTGTAACTATTGACTTAGTCTTATTTATTTTTGTCCATTATTATGTAAGCATAAAAATATTACCCTGAAAATCCGAATGAAAAAAAGTTAACATTTTGCTTGTTTAATAGATACTTAGGAAGTGTCGTGAGGCACGTTTTAAGCTCCTTCCTTAAGCTCCTTCCTCCTACCCCCGAAAAGATAATAAAAACTTCAGCAGGTGTAACATTAAATAGTGTCATTAGTTTAGAGGGGAAATGCTACCTACTTTTAGTGTCGCTTTTAATGGCTGAAAAACAAATTAGTTCAGTGTTTGAGTTTTGTTAATAATTACCTTACTGGTGCACAGAAACTAGTATTAATTATCTTTGGCTGCAGATGGCTAGGATGGAAATGGGTTGTAATTTGAATAACTTGTTCTTCCTGTTAGTTGGATTATAGTTTGTTCTTCCGCCTCGGCCTAAATCACCTTATATCTTCCTTTCACTTGGTCTAAGAACACCACTATATAAAGAAAAAGGTTTCTCGTCGAAAATTTGAGAAATTCTAAGCAAAGTACAGCAAAATCCTTGTGACTGTGCCCCTTAAGCAGTTATGCCAGCAAATTAAGACGTACATGGAAGCCGTGCCTTGGAAACATCTTGGGGGAAGCAGATGAAGACGCGGAGTCCTATCCTTATAAGTCAAAGAATTGTGCTTTTTTCATGACATTCAACCGCAAAACAAGTTTGAACCATACAAACACCGACCGTTCTTAGCTGTAAAACCGCGAGCGAAGCGATGTCAACCATGACGAACCAATCAAGCACTGAGGTACGCTTTTTGATACAAGGAAGTGATGCTGTCCTCTACATCGCAGTCTGTGCCATAAATGGCGTGTTCTCTCTAATGACATTGCTCGGAAACTTTGTCGCATTAGGAGCCATCTGGAGAACTCCCTCACTGCACACTCCCTCCAATGTGTTTGTTTTTGGACTTGCTGTTTCCGACTTTGGAGTCGGCTTGATCGCCCAACCGAGTTTCGTTGTCGTCTCAGTCATCGAATTCGTTACAGAAACACGCCTGGGGATGCCGTGGGTCAGGGCTTTTGTATCAACGCAAGCAGTTTTTGTATTCGCCACAGCTTTGACGCTCACAATGGTGAGTGTAGATAGATTCATTGCGCTTACATTTCACTTGAAATACAAGGCCATTATTACTGTTAAGCGAGCTAGAGGTATTTTGTTCTTTATTTGGATCGCAAGCATCGCTTACGGACTGGCGTTCCTGTTGTTGGGAGCTCGTCTACATCACATTCTATCCGCCGCCGTATTTTCTGCTTGCATGATCATTAACTTGCTTGTATATTTCATTATCTACCGTATTGCCCGTCGACACCATGTTCAAATCCAAGCTCAAGAACAAATACAAGCCAGACAGGAAAATGGAACTTCAAATATGAGCGCTTACAGAAAGTCTGTTATCAACATCTTTTTGTTATCTACCTTATTTGTTCTCTGCTGCGTACCATATATTTTTGTAAGGGTGTATATCAGTTTTGCAGACTTGAGCCGAAACCGTCGTATGTTTGCTGCGCGGTTGTCAGCTTCATCGATGTACCTTAACTCCTTGTTTAATCCGTTATTGTACTGTTGGCGCATGCGCGATTTGCGAATGGGGATGAAAAGTTTTGTGAAAGCATGGTGTTGACTGGAGTCAGATCGATGTCAAAACAGACCACGTGATTTTGAGCTCCAAGCCGACGCCCTAAAACTTGGTAATCCTCGGGGGAGCGGGATTAAAAGCAAAAAGAGGGGTGGGGGAGATGGGCTTCTGGACTCCTTTACTTTAGTGAACCAGGGCTCCGAGGAACTAGAATAGACATGGCACATTGATTCCAAAGTAAAATCCCCCAAGCCTCTTTTGGATGGAATCACCTTCGTTTAATTTTGTATAGTGACTTTGCCTCGATCTCAAAGTTAGCAACCAAATTTCTAAATCTGTTTCAAGTATTCAGTTTTCGACATTGAAGGAGAAAATCATTTCCATTTTTAAAAAGCATGGACAGACAGCAGTCTCATATAAAATTGGAGTTCTGAGTTGTTAATTAAACCCTTCTTCCGGTTACATTGCATAAAACGTCATTAATTGACGATGTAAACCAATCGGGTCTGATCGTTGTACATACATTAGAAATTGTTGGCAATGTTTCAAGAATAATGCTTATTTGCTCTGTGTTTGTCTATTCATATATCATATAAAATATCAGACGTTTCCTGATCGGCAGAATGTTTGTGTTCTTCAATGTAGTGCTCAGGGTGAAGGCAAGTGTAGCGGATATAATTTGCATCACACAAATTGCACTGAATAGAGCTTATTTACAAATGGTAAACGGCTTAGCGAAGGAGATCTGCATTTAGGGATGTTAACCGCAACATTTTTCTTTTCAATTATTATTTCTATTAACTTAGCAGATATATTGAATGAAGTATTGTGTAGTGTTTTACTGAGCGTAGACGTTAAGAAGTTGTAATTAAACTTATTCAGACAGGCCCGCCAAGACTAAGGGGCTGTTTACATGGAGGGAGGAAGATCCTAGCACCAGGAAGATCCGAGAAGGCGAAAAAACGTTTCGTTAATTTGCTTTACATGCAGAAATTTGGGCCGAAGTGGTTACCAAGTGGAGAAGGAAAAGAGGAATAACTGTCGGCCTTGAGCAGCTGAACGCCCGGCTGCCGCCATGTTTGGTCTTTTTGTTCTTTGTTCTTTTTGTCCCGAGCGAAAGTAGTTTACATGGTGCTAGGATCTTCCTATCTCTCAGCTAGGAAGATCCTAGCGCTAGGGTCAAGTACAACTTTTTGCATGCAAACTAACTAGAGAAAACATATGGCGCTAGGATGATCCACCCTCTACGGTCTTCCTTGCGCTAAGATCTTCCTCCCTCCATGTAAACAGCCCCTAACACTAGCTACCTGCGGGCCAGTCGAGTTGTAAATAGTTAAAAATAAGAAAATAAAGGTTGTTGTTGTTGTTGTTGTTGTTGTTGTTGTTGTTGTTGTAGAAGAGTCTGGGACACCCAACGGTTCATTTCGGTGGATATCTGTTCGGAAGGTCTTTGAAACCTCCTCAGAGTTGGATTTGGTTTTAAAGAGAATCTCAAGTTTTGTACAGGATGAACAAGTACATTAAACCAACGAAATCTCGTGTACACCAGTAATTTATTCCGAACACTCCCAGTACACTTTATAACCGAAGAACAGAGTGAGAGAGAGAGGTTCGCTAGGGAAAAAAGACAGGAAAACTTATAAACATATCGCAAGGAAATAACGTAAACCGGGAACAAATAAGAGAGTACAAGCACAATAAATCTTACGGAATGTTTGTACTAGCTGGCGAGCGGGAAAAACGTTAACAACTTGAACTGGAATTTACAACATCAACTGAAAGAACTGACAACAATTTTTTTGCCCTTGCATATATCTGAGCTGATTTTCAAAAAGGTGGCTACAGAAATTGAGCACATTTTGAGACTTTCTAAGCTGAAGGAATATGCTAGTCATTAACAATACTCCAGTTACGGTTCATCACAAGAAAGTAAGGTCAGGAAATACTATGAAAGAGAAAAGAGGGGCTTTTCTTTGGAATTCGACGTGACATTGACACCTGAGTGAAATGAGACATGACCTGTGATCCGACTAAACAAGTGTGACACTTGGTAATTATTAACGGCGCCAACGCATCTTAAATCTCAACCAAAACCCGGTCTTTAAGCGCTCAAGACTAGCCTTCCACAAAAGAATCGGCTTAATCGGAGCAAGACAGCGTTTTAAATTGATTTTCCGTGTTAATTATAAGTTCAAGACGTAATGACAGCTGTAATGAGAATCACGCCGAACGAACATCTGGAAATTATTTATGACATTGAGTCCGGAAATCCGACCAAAATCGCACTTCTCGACTAATCGATCACTAGCCTAACAACGCTACAGTTATAACGGCGAAAAATAATAGAATAGCTTTTCAAACTCAGGCTTCTTGAAGAGAAAATCCTTGCCCATTCTTGCTAGTGTTTTCCATATCAGCTTAAGACCCGGATGTTGAAATCAGCATTTGAAAAGGGAAGGGTTAGCGCCCTTTTCCACCACAAAAATATACTAAGTCTTTGGCTGGGTGAAAAATTCGCAAAAATTTCACGTTGCCCGAATACAACTCATCCCTAAGACCTACTTTTTAGAGCCAAAGACTCTCACCTCCTCAAGCAAAGCCCACAATATACAAGCCTTTAATAGTCCAAGCCCGAGTAACTGAAAATTCCCGTTTAGTTAAAGAGGACTACTGGTGGCAAGCATATTAGACGAGGCAGGAACTGCACTCGTAAGACTTTTTCCCTCACTAGACTTAATGATGTCCTCAGGAAAACTTTGCTTCAGGAAGCCAAACGAAACGCTAGGTCTAATGACTTACTTCTGATCTCAGAGCGCGCGCCGAATTCAAAGCCAAATCGTTGCGCGGTTAGAAGACGTTTGAGAGAGAGTGGGGCTAGGTTAGCAAATCAGGGAGGGAGGGGGGCGGGGGGGGGGGGGGTAGGAGAAAAATATTTTGGTTTAATAAATATTTGCTAATGACCATTGTAATTTATTGAGTTACTGATGTGAAATTCAATAAGAAACGCTAAAAAAATAAAAAATAAATAAATAAATAAATAAATATCTTAAGAAAAGGTAACAAAAACGTCAATTTCTGTGGCCACCTTCTGGAAAATCAGCTCAGATATGTCCTTGTCCTAATTAGTCCCTTAGGATCGCGAAATGACAAAAACGCTAACTAAAAGTGAAAACACGGATGCGATAACAATAGCCCACTTTGAAAAAGAGTGATAGCCTGGGCCGAGAGTAGCTGCCCAAGCGATTGTGGGAAGGTTTTAGGGGAACGTTGGCTACTATCATCGCATTCAGCCCCCCCCCCCCCCTCCCCCCCCCAACAACCCCACAATCGCTTGGGCAGTTACTCTCTACCCAGGCCATCACTCATTTTCAAAGTGGGCTGAAACATGTGATACAATGTCAAACAGTTAACTGTTCGCAGCAAATTTTTTTCGGCGGAGTGTCAATGAGCTCAAAATTTCGTAACAGGCAAATATCTTATTAAAAATGCGAAAAGGTCAGCTACAAAACGATCTGGAAAGCAACCTGCTTTTCAGTGGATTGGAAGAATAAATGCACGGGAGGTCTTTTTGTGGACGTTACACTATGCGATGATAGTGTCACTACTGACTTCACGTGATCACTTTAAAGTAATCCGGCAGACTCGAAAAAATTTACTAGTTAACTATAATCCGGCGCCAATAGAAGGAAGATTCGCGCACGTTTTTCGTGTACTTGCGTTAATAAAGCCCCAGAGAAGTATTCTAACTTGAACTTAAACTCACTCAAATCCAACGTCGTGTGTTCCTCTATCCCGTTACTCAACAAGGTGTGACTCAATTATTGGCATTGGTCGTCATTGTTAAATGTAACAAAATCGTGTGTGACCGGAAGTGCTGCTTTGCTCAGTATATGCGAGTAAGCACGGAAGGCGACAAAAATTACCACAATAATGAAGAAGGGAGACGATAGCAGGTCGCCTCTCCTACAAAACAGAGCAAATCGCAGAAAACTGGGTTATTCAACGTTCGACTCTGATGCCTCTCAAGACAGTGGACTTCTTATCAGCACCGAAAGCGAGACACCGAGGACCGCAACAGCTGTCGAAGATGTCAGAGAAGGAGTATCGATTTCTTGGGAAAACATCGACGTATTTGTCGAAATTCCCGACTCTTCGTTTTTGAAGCGACTGTGTTGGAGAACTAGGGAAAACGAAAAACCTACAAAAAAGCAAGTTTTATCAAATGGTGGGTGAATTCTTCTCTGATCTACTGGACTCACGTTTCGTGTGATATTTCTTGGTTCTCAGTCTAACTCTAAATCATGTGGTGTGACCATTCAAATGAACCCGTACAGTGCAGTTAAGTTTCTTGTGGTTTCATTTGGTTCATGGTAGATTGCTAGATGAAATGTTTAATTTATGCTTTTTATTATTCTATATTTTGTTGGTGGTTTTTAACAGTGTGGAAGGCAAATTACCGAAGGATGTCGTTTGTTATTGTTCAGTCTATCGATCGGCTGGTTTTTTTGAACAGCCTGTCTCCAGTGCTCACGTGAGGTTATAAAATAATCTGCAGAGTCGAGCATCTTACTTTAAAATAATTTATTCCTCGGCCCGGTTTTGTTAGGTAGAATCTGTTTTATTTTTCGGACTCTTATGCTTCGTATTACTTATGACTTGGTGCCGTGGCCTGTCTAGAGAATAACAAATACTTTTAAAAATCTTCACCTTTGGTCAACTTTCACAGTGAACAGCAGCACAGATACGTGCTGCACAACATTGTCTGTTTAAATGGTCAGCCCTTCGTCTTCAGACTCTTTAGTTAGAGTCAGATATGATTGAATTATTTTCCTCTTTGATTTGACAAACGCAAGGAAAAGCGGGTCAAGTATCTTCCGTAAAAGCTCCGCGGGGGGGGGAGGGTACTTGCTACAATGGACTATACGGGAGGACCCTCACGGAAGGGGTACCTTTTTCAGGCTAGAGCTATGTTAAAAGGGTAGGGATTTCACGAGCTAGCCAATAGAAAAGGGTCACGAAAAATTATCACTTAGGGCCTTCAAAATATCTCGAGCAGACCAAAAGAAAAGAGATGCAGTTTTTCTACTGTAGGTATGTGAAACTGAGGGGTACCATTTCCTATGGAAGGTATATGAAAGAGTTACCTTTTCTCTCAAAGATGGTATATAAAAAGGTAAAGGTTTAAACCTCGGGGCGCAGCCTCCTCATACGAAACTTTCTTGATCTTCTTCTACAGTGTGTGGGAAAGTTGAAGCTGGTACTTTGTTGGCTGTCATGGGTGCCAGGTGAGTCAAAGGAGTAAACGCGGGTCACATAAAAAGTTTTTTCTCGCATTTTTCTCTTTAGAAAAAAATTTCAGAGAGTAAAAATAGATTAATAAATAAAGATTCACTGGCGTCGTGGGCTGGACTCCAGCCGTTTGCTCCCTGAGTATCGTTTCCAAAGAAAAACAGACGAAATGAATTTTCATACGCGCAAAGCGGCGGGAAATCGAACCTCACCCCCCGCAGTAAAACTTCAAGACGTGAGCGTTGCGCTTGTAACATCCCCCTTCTGAAAAATACATGGCTGAGAATGATGTATTATTCTAGAAAGTGACACAGGCATACTCGGAAAAAAGAAACCCGAGTACTCCTATCAGGAGTCGAACCTCAGACCTTCCGAATACTAGTTCGGATGCTCTACCACTGAGCTACAGGAGACTTGTGGGAGCTAAGGCCATTATACTAGGTTCATGGGATAAACCAAGGCTTAAACCAAGGCCATTAAACTAGGTTCAAAAGGGATGGCTGTAGATAAATGTAGTTTTGAAGGAGTAGTAGTTTGCGTTGGGAGCTGAGAATGAATGTGGTAAAAAAAAGTTCAGAGATTTCGGGACTACAACAGGCCCTGGGAACGAGGTTGTCGGGACTACTGTTCCTTCATCAGTTTGATGAAGAGACTCAGATGTAGGGGACAATAGTCTAAACAAGATGCTTATACTGGCATTTACGCGAGATGCATTTATTCCAACTGTATGCTTCGCAGAGGGGTGAGTGGTTATCCTTGCTAATGGAATAGTTTGATTCACGACGATCGTGTTACGTTGTTTCCCTTGTGTTACGCGATTCAGACTTTCATCGGAAATTTCTGAAATTCCATTACGATAACGGAAGCTTCTCAATGACCTCTTTTCAGTCTCGCATCGTGGTCTAAGACTGTCAAACAAAGCACGATTCCTTTGCCAGGAATTCTCCAATTTCCACCGTTTTAAAGGTCGAGTGCTTCTTAGAAGTTATTCTTTCGATTTACCGTTTCAAAATTGTTTATTTAACGTTTTAAAACGGCACACTTGGGTCCATGACATGTTAACAATATGGCGCCACCAATTTAATCCAAGATTAATGAATAAATCAAATGATGCTTTGACGTCACACAAGTAGGGGTGAGTGGGTCCCCTCTCTCGCGATATAGGCGACAAGAATGGATTTTGATTGGCCTGCTTTTGTTGAAGACAATCAGAACAAGACATCCCGAGTAGGAGAGGGGAGAGTTAAATGAAAAATTTAATCCGTTTTTAATAAATATATCAAATGATGCGTTGACGTCACACAGGTAGGGCTGAGTGGGTCCCTTCCCTCGCGATATAAGCCACAAGAATGGTATTTGATTGGCCTGCTTTTGTTGGAGACAATCAGACTGACAATACATCCCGAGTAGGAGAGGGGAGAGTTTAATGAATAAATTAATGTACAGATTTGTGGATACGACGAAGAAAAAAAAAAAAAAGATGCCTGCTATACTGGCATTACGCGTGATGCTGTGGCTGATTCATTTATTCCAAATGTATGTTTCGCAGATTTATAAAACAATCCTTGCTAATGAAATAGTTTGAGTCACGAAGATCGCGTTACGTTGTTTCCCTTGTGTTACGGTACTCATGGTTTCAAGGGAAATTGCGGGAATTCCATTGCGATAACGTAAGCTTCTCAATGACCTATTTTCTGTCTGCAATCGTGGCTAAGACTGTCAAAGAAAGCACGATTCCTTCGCCAGGAACTCTCCAATTTCCACCGTTTTAAAGGTCGAGTGCTTCTTAGAACTTATTCTTTCGATTTACCGCTTCAAAATGGTGAAATTTCCGTTTAAAAACGGCACACTTGAGTCCACAACATGTTAACAATATGGCACCAAATTTAATCCGGTTTTGATAAATAAATCAAATGATGCTTTGACGTCACACAGGTAGGGGTGAGTGGGTCCCCTCCCTCGCGATATAAGCGATAAGAAAGGATTTTGATTGGCCTGCTTTTGTTGAAGACAATCAGAACAATACATCCCGAGTAGGAGAGGGGAGAGTTTAATGTACAGATTTGTGGATATGACGAAGAAAAAGAAATTGTCCCGTTTTTAGACACGGTATGCCCCCTCAGGGCATCCTGCGTAATCAATAGCGCTACACAGTCTGAAACAAACTACGCTGTGGCTGTAAAGACACGCTTCCTTGCAATACTTATATCTATTAAGTAGCACTGGTGGTTCAGTGGTAGAATTCTCGCCTGCCACGCGGGAGACCTGGGTTCGATTCCCGACCAGTGCAGTTTCTCTTTTTTTATTTCTGTACGAAATTTATCGCCCAAGCTTATCATTATTAGCTACTATTTTACATTAGGCGTAAACGTCATGAAACACTTCCTTTCTGACTAAGATGGGGATCAAAAGTAGGGCCTTAGGCAGAGAAGTTGTGTTCTCACAACTACTTGAAAGTGGGCAGCGGAGTTTTAAAAGAAATGGGAAATTTTTTTTTCTGTCGTTTCAGTGTATTCCGCATTTTAGGCGGCCCTTACTCTCATTTTTTAAACAGGAAAATATACGTTGGCAGCGACATATACGAAGACTTCATTGTCGGTCTGTTGTGTTTGGGCTTTCTTCTTTGTGTTGAATTTGACCAGGATTGGCGCACCCCGAGCTACATAACAATCCTGGGATAACAATTTATTACCAGAGTTAGAATTAGAACAATTCGAAGTTATTACAGCAAATTTTAGACAAATTGCGACTCTGTTCTCGAATTAGCTTAAGTCCAAGTGAATAAATTTAAGTGGAACTGTTCCTTCGTACACTGCTAACTGATTTGTGATAATGCGTTTGATAAAATATTTTGCACGGTCCGTTTGAGAACGATAGAATCGTTTTCGGACAAGAGACACATCGAGCTTTACCATATTGTATTCCCAAGGATAATTGTGGTTAAGATCTCAAAATCAAAACACAAACTGTGTCAAAAGCTAATTATAGCGAGCTTAAAATAACGGAGAAAACATCTACACACGAATATTTGCTTTTATTAAGTTAGTAACACAATGCGATTTTTAACTACAAAGATTCTCAATCCTTCAATCTACTGTACCGAAAAAGATGGCGACTGGGACAGTTCTAAAAACTTCAAAGCTAACAATGCTGCAAGCTAGTACAGGGACGGGTTTTGCCAAAAAATATGACTTGGCTGTGTTAAGATCGTACTCTTAGTTCGCATGGTATTGTGGTAAAACGTACAGCTGCCATCTTTTTTCCATACGGTGTGATTCGATCGCCGTTCCTCAGATCAACTCCACTTAAAAAAATTAATTCAATCGATAAACTCGGCAATTTGTTTCAAATTTCAAAATTCCGAGGAGGAAATTTGTTTCCAGGAGCAGCAAACAGCATATAAAAATTCTAAAAGCGAACTAAACGTGCGAAATTCCATAAATCTGTGAATTACCCATCTAGGCCCAGTTGTTCAAACCATGATTAATTAAGCTAATCCTGGATTAATGTGAACCTTGATTCAAGTTTAATTACTAATCGGTAAAGATTCTTCCAAAAGATTTTTGGCCCTCAGTTTTGACTTAGACTTTTCTTTACCTTTAAGCTGAAATTAGACTTTAAAACCACTTTCAAAAGAGCGAGATGAAAACCTCGATTAACTTTTAATCGTAGAATAGCGTTAATCGGCTTTCGAACAACCCGGCCCTGAAAACAGGCAGTGCTATATTTTTCCATCAGATTACAACTGCGCACGCGCACCACATGAATCCGCTGACAAAAACCTTGATGATTGCTTTGCAAGTTGTGAGAGCATCACTTTCTTTTTAATTTAAGAGAATGTATGGGTAGTTGCTCCCCACCCCCACCCCCTACCCTACGTCAGCAGTCTACAGCCGAGTTCCCATGATCATCTCATATTCAACCAGTGCGAGTGAAATAAAAACACGAGGAAGAGTGTTGCCACTGATTCTGAAAAAGTGATGCTGCTTTTGGTTTTCTACGAGTTGTGTTTGGAAATCGGCTGAAACGCTCTTTCTTGTGTTTGGTATACTATAGCTTCTCAAACCATTAATAATTCTTGGAAAAATTCAAAGCGAAAGTTTACATTTTATGTTAAATTTCATGATAATTAAGAGTCACATTTCTAACCCTCCTTCACTGTTAAGTATTTAATTTCCTTTGCTTTGCTTTCATGAATTATCGATGAGTTTGAGAATTATACATCACTTTCGTGTGTTTTTAGATGTTTTGCTAATCCAGCACTCTGCATTAATCACTGCTTATCTAAGTTCTTGAAGATTCGTCTTCTCAGAAACGAAAGACAAATAACATTTGACTTTGACATGAATTTTGAAGTGGTTATTATCGCTTCTCCTGTATTGACAGTATTAACCATGACTTTGAATAACCGATCCAGCGCGGTGAGACATACATTACTCATGCATCTGTATCTCTGTTTTTCTTGCAAGTGGCGCTGGTAAGTCCACCCTGATGAATGTGTTAGCTCATCGTAACATCAGTCAGATGGACGTCAGGGGAACTGTAGAGGTAAACGATCGGCCGATTGGGCGAAAGATAAACGCTATGTCTGCTTACATTCAACAAGAAGATCTCTTCGTTGGTTCGTTGACCGTGAGGGAACATCTAACCTTCCAGGTAAATGATGTTACATTTTCTTTCTTGCGGATGGTGTATTATTCATTGAGTGACACATCGAGACACAGGCAAACTCGGAAAAGGGAAATCCGAGTGCTCCTATTAGAAGTCGAACCTAAGACCTCCCGATTACTATTTCGGATACTCTACCACTGAGTTGCGATGATAGAGCTGATAGGATATGATTTTAAATACATAGATAAGTGTCGTTCTGTTGTGTTTTAAGGCTTTACGCTTTAATGGGACTGCCTTAGAATAAACGCCAGGCTTAACCGTAGCAATATATTGAAATCTTAGGTAAACTTTTGAAAATTTCACTGGGCTCCTGACTGACATTATAATTTTTCGAAACCTATAAAAACTGTTCCCCAAGTGACTTTAACCTTCGAATTTTCATTTTTTGCATACCGGATTCCGGCTTTGAGGTTAACCCGGTTAAAGCCACGCCCAATTCTGATTTGGAGTGTTTCTCTAACAATTTAAAATCAGCCTGCTCCGAGACCGAGACGTTTAAATGATAACAGCATTAAGTAGGTAACGTTGCGGCCCAAAACATGATTGCCGTTAGACTTTCTTCTGGCCCTATCTGGTCAATCTGTTGCATGCTTTACTACAACGTATGGTGGGAGGAGAGGGTAGTTGTCGTCTTTTAGTGGGGAGAAGGAGCTTTGGGAAACTTGGAGCGTGATCTCGGACAACGCATGCGCCGTTCACTTTCGGCTTACCTTGCCTTTTGACCACATACTTGTATCCTTGATGATGATGATTCAAGATTTTGTGAGACACTTGCACTGAGGAAGACAAAAATGGAAAATTGCAAAAGATGCAAAACAAGTTATTGCACTGGCCGGGAATCGAACCCGGGCCTCCCGCGTGGCAGGCGAGAATTCTACCACTGAACCACCAGTGCTGCGTGCTAATAATATAACGACATTAGTGAGCTTTGACACGATGTCAGATGCATAAACACATCGTTTGCGCAAGCAGATTAAAGTGTCAAACGACTAGTTTGGATGCATCCTTGTCATTTCTTTCAACGTTCGTGAAATCGGTAGCGTAGTCTCCTTCCCCGAAATTTTGTCGACGTTGTGAATGAAATGGCAAGTTTTGCACCATGCGAGCGCGCCGTTAGAAGTGCTCGACTCGAATCTCTTTACGGTGGCCAATTTACCTTTGGTAAAACTCAACTGACATCGCGTTAACACTTGTCACCCTATATAGCACGCAGCACTGGTGGTTTCTCACCTGCCACGCGGGAGGCCCGGGTTCGATTACCGGCCAGTGCAACTGCGTCTTTTACATTTTCTGTAATTTTTTTCACTTTTGTCTTCCTCAGTGCAAGTGTTTCGCAAAATCTTAAGTCATCGTCATCTGTTATCCGGATGATGAAGATTTACGTCATATATTTATGGTGGTTGTCAGTTGAGACAAGGATACAAGCATGTGGTCATAAGGCAAGGTAAGCTAAGAGTGGACGGCAGATAGCAACTTATCCGCTGGATATAGTTATCCGCTCTATGAGCAACCGGGACCAGGTCACCAAGCACACAATTGTGAAATGGTGTAATATTTTTGGACTATAATGATAACAGAGCACAGCGATGAAAGATAGAAGGGTGTATGATGGGAGAACAGAGAATGCGCATTAAGCACCGAGCGACAAAGTGCGAATCACGAACAAGAAGGGCTATAATCGAACTAATCTCGATTTTAGCATTACGCAATGCTCACAGTCGAACCAATTACATAGTCAAGGAACCTCACAAGACAAGGAAAAGCCGATTTACTTGTACGCAAACTCACTGACCGAAAGAAAAAATTGGTCTTTGCTACATAAATTGCCACAGAAAAATCGCCCTGGTAGCTAGCTTACGTGTTCTCGGCTTGAGGACAAATGCCCCGAAAATCAAGAGGGGCAATATGAGCGGTGGACCAGGAGATGTGGCTGCAGTGATGGTCAGTGCGATGGCTGATATGACATAACCTGAGGAATAAATAATGAGGGAGAAAGAAACTTGTTGACAACAGATAGGTAATCTTTAAATAGAAGAATGATTCTCGCAGTTGTTTTTACGCAACTTAAGCAGTCGCGCAAAGAAAGCCTGAAAAAACTTTAGGCTTTAACGGGATTCGAACCCATGACCTCTGCGATGATGGTGCAGTGCTGTACCAACTGAGCTATCAAGCCAACTGGGTGCTGGTCATGAAGGCTGAATAAATGAATAAGAATGTATGAAACATATATTTGAACTGCGGTTGAAACTCACAATATGACCTGCTCCCAGTTGGCTTGATAGCTCAGTTTGTAGAGCACTGTACAGGCATCGCAGAGGTCATTGGTTCGAATCATGTTCAAGCCATAAGTTTTTTTTTTCAGACTTTCTTTTCGCAGCTGCTTCAGTTGCGTAAATAACTGCGAGAATCATTCTTCTATTTAAAGATTACCCATCAATTGTCAACAAGTTTTTTCTTTCCTCCTTATATCAACCATCCTGCCGACAATCACTGCAGCCACATCTCTTGGTCCACCGCTCATGCATCCAAACTAGTAATCGGAAGGTCTTAGGTTCGACTCCTGATGGGAGCACTCGGATTTTTTTTCCGAGTTTGCCTGTGTCACTCACTGAATAATACATCATTCTCATTTATTCACCAGGCTTAACATATACCATCACATTTATTCCATTTTCTTTCTTAATTGTTAAAAGATTATTTAGACTATTTTAGTACGCAAAACAGGGGATGCAGTACGTGCATTGCATATCCCTCTTTTCGCCATTTTTTAATCTTAATTACGTCATGAAACTGCCATGACGTAGTAAAATTCGCGATTCCCCACACACAAACAATGGGGAGTGTGATTTACGAGAAAGGGCTTGTGTGATGATTTGGATGGACGGAAGGACATGTGCCGATGTACAAGTGCATTTTTTGTCGTTTTCTTGGGTTAACTTAGCTCGTGTTAAATGTTTCCTTTACAGCTCACTGCCACTGCCATTTTACCAGTTCCGTGTCTCTCCCCAAAACGATCCATAATCCATCACTCATATCAAACTCCTGATAGGAGGTTAAACCACACCCAATTTTGATTTGGACAACTTAAAATCAGCTGCTCTGACACCGAGATGTTTACTGAAATGATAACAGCATTAAGTAGGTAACGTTGCGGCCCAAAACATGATTGCCGTTAGACTTTTTTCTCGCCCTATCTGGTCAATCTGTTCCATGCTTTAGTACAACGTATGGTGGGAGGAGAAGGACAGTTGTTGTACTTTGGTGGGGAGGAGGAGCCTGACGAAACTTGGAGCGTGATCTCGAACTACGCATGCGCCGTTTACTCTCAGCTTTACCTTGCCTTTTGACCACATGCTTGTATCCATGATGATGATGAATCAAGATTTTGCGAGACAGTTGCACTGAGGAAGACAAAAATGGAAAATTACAAAAGATGTAAAAGAAGCTCTTGCACTGGCCGGGAATCGAACCCGGGCCTCCCGCGTGGCAGGCGAGAATTCTACCACTAAACCACCAGTGTTGCGTGATGTTTAGTTAGGGACATTATGTCAGATGCATAAACACATCGTTTGCGCATGCATCCTTGTCATTTCTTTCAACTTTTCGAAGATGTTCGTGAAATTGGTAGCCTGGTCTCCTTCCCCGAAATTTTGTTGACGTCATTTGTGGATGAAATGGCAAGCTCTGCACCGTGCGAGCGCGCCGTTAGAACTACCCGGCTCGAATCTCTTTACGGTGGCCAATTTACCTTTAGTTTTCCATTGTAGCACGCATCAGCCCTGGTGGTTCAGTGGTAGAATTCTCGCCTGCCACGCGCGAGGCCCGGGTTCGATTCCCAGCCAGTGCAATTGCTTCTTTTACATTTTCTGTATTTTTTTTTTCATTTTTGTCTTCCTCACTGCAAGTGTTTCGCAAAATCTTAAATCATCGTCATCTGTTATCCGGATGATAAAAAATTACTTCATATATTTATGCTGGTTATCAGTTGAGACATGGATACAAGCATGTGGTCATAAGGCAAGGTAAGCTAAGAGTGGACTGCGCGTGCGTAGTCCAAGATCGCTTGATTTGCTCTGACAAAGGGCTAACGCTCGAAATGTCAGACTCAAATCTTTTTACGGTTGTTAATATAATTTACCTTAATTATAACTTATCAACTCTGTTGATAAATCAAGCATTAGATTCTTATGTAGACTGGTATTCTTATTAAAATATTTAACGTGTTGTGCCGACTTTTTCAAGGCTTTCCTGCGCATGGACAAACATGTTACTGACAAGCAGCGGATAGCACGTGTCGAGGACGTGATACTTCAGGTATGAAGCATGAAATAACAAATATATGACGGTATAATGAATCTGTACACATCACGGATACGAAGATATATAGTGACGTATAAAGACGCCGATGATACGAACTGCATGATGCACATTATTCCTTTTATAGTTTTTGTACGGAATCGTCATCCAAGTATATAGGATCCGACTTTTTTCTTGGCATACTCTGACGTCCTTTATTTACGGACCTTATACATCATGCAACGTCCTTGTATTTTTTTCCGTATGCTGACTTTGTACGAACTGTGTGAGGGACCGTATACAGATAGTTTCATGCAGTATGTAAACAAATCTTTCAACAAATGAAATTAAGCATTACCCAACAATACCTCCGGGAGCAACTCAGCATGAATGTGGTAGGTTTTCCTGCGATGTTCAATTTTCAGTTTCATTTCAGTTTAATGACATTTTCACAGATCCTTTTATGTATTTCACTCATGGCCTGCTCATTTGAAGGTATAACAACAATTAGAAAGTGTTAAAAGGTTTAACAAATTATGTGCTTTTGGAACTGAATTCCTTCCAAATTTAAAGAAACCTCCCACCAGTATTTCCATAATCAGCAGTGATTTTCCTGAGACGTACCGCAAGTCCAAGACCGGTTTGCTCAGTTTACCTGTTTGACTGCAACGGCACAAAGATGAAGTTGTAGCATTTCAATGAACTAAAGTACGTCCCTGTGTGTTGGCCAGTTAATTAGAGTGTTGGTTTTCTTTCCCAGCTTGGCCTGGCAAAGTGTGCTGATACATACATTGGAATACCAGGACGGCTGCGTGGAATCTCTGGAGGAGAAAAGAAAAGGCTCTCATTTGCTTCAGAGGTATAATAATATGCACCAAAGTGATTTCTCGCGTGCGTCAATGTACGCTACCTCATGAGTTTAATTTCCAAATGACTGAGTATGCGTCATAATTATCAATGTGCCCACAAGCCATTTCCATCATGCATATTACAAATGATGCATTGAAAAATAGCCTGGTTATTAACCCCGGTTGAAAAAGAAGTCTTAGAGCCTGGTTATACCCTGGTAACCCTGGTTATTTGCAGAACGAGGGTTACCAGACTTACCTGGAATACCAGGGTTACCGGTAACCGGAGTTTTTGAACACAGGGTTCAAGCCTAGTGGGTCTAGTTCAAGAACCAGCATACCCCGTTTTTTTTTAACTAGACGTAAAACAGGGTATAACCCTGGTTTTAACAGGATTTTGTTGCCAGGGTTAAGTGGCACACTGAAAACCATGAAAGATCGTTGCAAATAAAGAGGCAGTGTGGTCGAGTTATGTGTCTTCTCTCTGACCACTAGCTGGATTTGTTTCATGGCAGTCACCCGTTTAAATCGTTGGTAATGCATTGTTAAAAGCCAAATGAAAAGCCTCTCTGCCAGTTGAAATTTTAAGAAGTTTCCGTTCTCTATTTGTTTTGTGTACACCACCCTACACGCTTCTTGCTTTAAATCTAACCGTGTATAAATATTTTTTTTATTGTTGTCGAAATATTTGTACAAACATTAAACTGACCAGCCGTGTTCATTGGTAACAACTCTTATACGAGGTACAACTACGACAGAATAGAATAGGAGGAGTCCTTGCATTCTTTAGTTGTCGTTGATATTTTGATATTTAAATGTCCTCATTCATCAGGTCATAGCAGATCCGCTATTGCTGTTTGCTGATGAACCAACTTCCGGTCTTGATTCTTTCATGGCAGAAAGTTTGGTTACAGCACTGCAGCAACTGGCAGCTCAGGGAAGAACTATCATCTGTACCATTCATCAACCTTCATCTGAAGTCTACGCCATGTTTGACAGGTAATCTGATATGACAATATATAAAGTGCTTCTCGAGGTTTGCTTTTTTACATTGACCCAGCATCCATATCGGTACTTATTCTAGGGTATATGTAGATAAACAATAAAAAATAACGTTTATTAAGCGCCAAAATATTCATAGGTAATTGTCCCAGACCGTTATCTGTTTTGAGAAGTTCTCCAAGACCAAGCCGGGTCGAGGAAAACTGCGAGCTTTAAGAAAGGAAGTCAGTAACAGATCCAATGACATTTTCTTGTACGTATTTTTCTAAAGCAAAATAAACTAAGGTTGTTTTTATTATCTTTCAAATATTTCCCCTGAAAGTGCGATTGGGATGTCGTCATTTCAATGTCTTTCAACTTTTCACAAGTGAGTTAATGTCCTGAAACACTCATCAATCTTGAAATTTCCTGCTAATAATGTTGTTAGAGACAAAGAAGAAAGTCAAATTTAGAAAACTTTGGGAATATCATTCAGGGAATGTAATCAGATATGTCCCATTTTTAACGGGAACATATTGCGTTATGTGACACATTAGGATTTATAATAGGCTCGCGAAAATAGAGCGAAATTGTTTGAGTGTCGAAGGTAATTACGTTTGGTTTGGTTTTTGTATTACTACGCTCTGTGATTGGTTGGCAAAATTCAAGCCACTTTCCCAACCAATGAGAAACAAAACCAGAGCCAATCGCGCCTCGTTCGCACGCGTTTTCAAGCGCTGGGCACCGGTTACATCTCTTTGCTTAAAATGGTAATCGGTTCATTATGCTGTTTGTGTCTTTTTGTGATTGGCCAGAGTGATGTTGGTTTTGGTTTTACGACATTCGATTGAAAATATTATAGATGCAATTTGGCGTTGTCTAATCAGACTTCTGGTTCAGACACAAGAACTTGTAACTCGTGCAGAATTAAGAATCGAGGCTTTTTCTTTGGACTTATTTTCGTGTTCTTTTGTTATTAATCAGTTTACGCAATTTCTTGAGCTTTCCCTTCAGCTGTTCCAGCTAATGCTTGTACCTTGTCGGGGTTATAAAAAACGTTTCTTAACAGTGATATGTAGCGCTGATCTACTCCACTTAAAAACTAAGTATCTGTGGTACCTTTATTTCTAGTATCCTGCTATTGTCTGAGGGCAGAACAGCTTACATGGGTTCTACAGCTGATGCGATCCAGTATTTTGACAGGTAAGTGTTCACAAACCGTTTTAGTACGATTGAATTACAGTACTGTAACTCATTGCTAAGGAAACAAACACGTCACAAATGCGTATCAAAAAGGATGTTGAAAGGTGTTTTTGAAGGTAGTAATAGTCTTATTTTCAATAGCTATTTCTTTTTGAATGTTCCGTTTTTCACACAGAAGTGTGAGAAAACTGTCAAAACGGAGAGGTTTACGTCGTGTTAAGGCAGCTGCAGTATATCGAGAACTTCTCAATTAGAAGCGCGTTTATGTTCCATACTGTCAAAAAGCTCATATAGAATCATACTATTTGATAATGTGAGGGATAGTTCCGTTTTGTTGGCCCACCAGCTTTGAAAAGCCTTCCAAAAAGCTATAGCAGAGGAGCAGCGTAAGAACATGTCATCTAAGCCCACGGTGTTTTTAAGAGAGGTTACCATCACAAATGAAAACACATAACATGACTAAACAAATAACACCAGCGCTTTCTAGAAAGCCTCAGTATCATTTTTCATGCCGGATCAATGCAGACACGAAACCTCAGTGACTTAGTTTCCTTCCAATTGATTCAAGTAGAATCATTCTAATTTCGAATATGAAGATTTTATACTTAGATTCAGTTGTATATTTCTTGGGTTAACATTTAGATAAAACATTTATCTGTAGCAGCCCTTGGATACTAAACTCATTTTCTCTTGATACTAAACTAAACAATAATAAAGATTTAGATTTTTCTCCCCTTATTTTTTGGAGATGGTTTACTGATGGCTAAGGGTGAAGGGGATATTCTTGTGATAGCTATGCGAATTAATTGAATAATAGCAGTAAAATATCCACTTAGGTATTTGTTATTGACCGTTTCCCCAATAATATCAGGGCACTTCTGCACGGATATCTCATACCATCAATGTAATTTCCTGCCGCAAAGGACTGGAACTGCTTACCCCGCCGTCTAGGGGAGCACTCCTCCCCTACGTGCTTTTAAAAATCTGTTTTCTTCTTACCTCCTAGATGCCGATCAAAGCTGTCATATTTTTAGTTTATAGTCTCTTAATTCTATTTTTGAATTGAAAATACCCCCTTTTCGATTTTATCACTTTATAAAGATGTATGTATTTGTTGATATTCTTATTGTCTATTGCAAATAGGTTTATACCAGCAGCCGTTTTTAGTGTCGTCACGCAACGCTTCTCCTGAAGGCACTAAAAATCGGCTGCGAGGGAGACTAGGCTTCAAGGGTATCCTACAATACCTTTCCTTTTATATCTGCACAGGTTGGGTTATCCTTGTCCCCTCAATTTCAATCCTGCGGATCATTTTGTTCATACCTTGGCAATTGAGCCTGGCGATGAGGAAACCTGTCGTAAGAGGGTTCAGGTTAGTGTCTCTTGCCCCTCACTCCTCTTACAGAAATTGATTTGCCGGCAATGATAGTAGCAAATTAGGTGGTCGGTTTGTTGGCAGCGGTGGGGTAACAGTGTTGCCGCCGTTGTTGTTAGGGTTAATACGTGTATATTGCAACCCTGTTTGTACACCAACAGTATTTGTAAAACAATATATGAGATTTTGAACCGGTATCACGTAAACGAATACAGAGGCACGAGAGGTGTACTAGTTGGAAGGTTTACTGGTATCACGAAATTTAATGTAGAGCTATTTCTGTATCAACACCACCGCCTGTCTCTGTAATTCATGTACAGAAGTAGAAACTTTAATGTTATTTGTTATCATTCATGTGAATTCTAAATGCTTCTATTCAGGAGATTTGTGGCGTGTACAGCTCGCGTGAAGCAAAAGATACTGACCCAGAAACAGCAGAAAGACAGGTGATTATCTGATATCTGTTGCCAAACACGAGTTTAGAGGCTCACCTAGTGGCAGCCCTGTGTATTCTTCTTATAAGAAAAGGACCAATTAAGGCATCTTAACTCTGAAACTCCATCAGTGACAAGTCAAGGCCAATGGGGCGGATGGGCTCAGGACTTTTGAAGGATAATGGTACTGGGAAGGGAAAGGTTGCTGAATATCTGGTGAGTTTGACATTGCGGAGACCGAGGCCTGGGGCAAACGTCGAATCGGCTTAGTCGAACTTAATTCGTCGAAAAAAGAATGAAGGAGTGAATGATCATCGCTGTTACATACGCAACTTAATTAAGCAGTTGCGAAAAGAAAGCCTGAAAAAAAATTCAAGCTTGAACGGGATTCGAACCCATGACCTTTGCGATGTAAGTTGCGTATATAACTGCGATGATCATTCATTTATTCAATACCACAGCAAGTAGTTGCCAGGCAACTCTTGGTACCTCTTAGAGATGAAAAGGAATCAGCCACACATCATGCAAAAAGAGATATTCTGGTACCTTTCTAGGGTTTCATTTTTTTTCGATAATTTCCGACAGTTAACCCCGTCATCTTTCTTTAGCAGTCTCCCTGAGTCGGTAGGTAACCTCTCAGGGTCACATTGTCATTAACTTAGAATGTTTGAGGATGGTTCTAAACCATTAATTGTCGAAACCCTGATATCCTCGTTTATCTGTTTCTTACGTGCAATACATGCTACGGATGGTTGTTGCAGGAAACTCCTGTAGCACACATAAGAAGGGATTCACTCACACACCGTTTCCATTGTCGCTTTGTAGGTCAAATGGTTGAGAAGTGCACTAGTAACACGAACGTCGGCTCACCTGAGCTACTGAAAATTCTTTTAGAGGTCGGGAACTTCAGAGCCGCATTATCATTTTTTGGCAGAACTGAGGCAGCTTTCATTTTGCTGTGTTGTGCGGGCTGTTGGCTAGCCTGAGAAACATATGCCATTCCAATCAGTTGTGTGTGGTAGCCTGTGATCCTGCCCTTTTTGGTTAACTTGTAGGAGACAGTAGGGGCAAAACAAAGACATTTTGAAAGGGTGGATTTAATTAGGTGATATGATTTTCCATATTCTATGTTTACACAATCTTTCCCATTTCAGGACTCCTTCAAAGATGACGATGATGCAGTCCGTCGCTCACCGTGAGTCTTTCATCTTTCAGTTGTTTTCTGTTATTTTACTCATTTGAATACGGTTTATAACAACGTTTCGGAGTGACAGGCTGACTGACTGAATGAATGAACGAACGAACGAACGAACGAACGAACGAACGAACGAATTAATGAATGAATGAATGAATGAATGAGCGAGCGAGCGAGCGAGCGAGCAAGCGAGTGAGTGAGTGAGTGAGTGAGTGAGTGAGTGAGTGAGTGAGTGAGTGAGTGAGTGAGTGAGTGAGTGAGGGAGGGAGGGAGGGAGGGAGGGAGGGAGTGAGTGAGTGAGTGAGTGAGTGAGTGAGTGAGTGAGTGAGTGAGGGAGGGAGGGAGGGAGGGAGGGAGGGAGGGTGGGAGGGAGGGAGGGAGGGAGTGAGTGAGTGAGTGAGTGAGTGAGTGAGTGAGTGAGTGAATGATTGAGTGATTGAGTGAGTGAATGAGTGAGTGAGTGAGTGAGTGAGTGAGTGAGTGAGTGAGTGAGTGAGTGAGTGAGTGAGTGAGTGAGTGAGTGAGTGAGTGAGTGAGTGAGTGAGTGACTGAACGAACGAACGAACGAAGGGATGGATGGATGAATGGATGGATGGAAGGATGGATGGATGGATGGATGGATGGATGGATGGATGGATAAATGAACGAACGAATGAATTAGCCATTGAGCGAATGATTTCCATTGCTTATAACTGACAATGCTTCAGTAAATGAAGTGAAAGTCAAATGATAACATAAACTTTTCATGCGCTGCTCAATCTTTTTTTTTTCCTTGTATGGCCATTATCTGATTTTATTCCTAATCTTTAGGTACAAAGCTTCCTGGTGCAAGCAGTTTCGTTCTGTTTTCTGGCGATCCTGGATCACAAATAATCGAGATGATGTTATCTTCAAAATTAGACTCTACGAGAGTATAGTGAGTGCCAATGATTACAAAACCGTAAATCTTTCTGCTTTCACGGTATTTAGTGATTCCATTTTTTCGCGAAGGGTTGGGATTTCGGGACGTTACTACGTAGTTGATTAACAACGAAATAAAGAGCCTAAGGGGCTTCAGGTGGGAAGTCGTCTCTTTATCAAATGGTAACGAATATGTTCTTCGAAGGATGAAAAAATGAAATAAATAACAACTTTCCAATCTCTAATACAATACTTTTCTGTCATTTTATTGCAAGCAAACTCTCAGTTTAAGTGTGTACCTTTCTAAAAACGAGAAATGGCACCAGGTATACCAGTGTTTGTCTCTTCGAGAAAGTTGATACAAATAAAGGAGGTAAGGTCTCGGACGAGCCACTGGAGGCCTAGTCAACCGGAACCAGTAAAACCCAGCTCTGTAGCATGATAAAGTATCTACTTGTAGTGCTACCCACTGAGTTGTACCCATTTATATTCCTGGGGGATGGGCAACAATATAGAGTCTGAAAAAACAACAAGGCGACAGAGGTTGAACCACCCACCGGCCTTCAGATCTTACGTCTACTCGCTAATCACAGCTGCACTAGCCTGCGTAGCTGGCGATATTATCCTCGCGCTGCGCGAATAAAGAAATTTAGAATTACGTTTACAGCAAACGACAGAAATGACCCCGTGACCAAGTTTACCCTATATTTACCACTCGCTGTTTTCAGTTTCTCAGTAAAATTGAGTAGTTTTGCGTTAGCATCAAAAGTCAGAATTATTTTGCACTGTTCTTATCTGTGTGACAATTTAATTTTTTCAAGAAAACATAAACTCGAATCTCAAGTTTGCCGTTTGTCGTAGACGTGATTCTGAATCTCTCTAATATATCTTTTTGGCGGCCGATCCGCCTTCCAAAAATGAAGACATTACGAAGGATTGACTAGTCATATCCTGCACCTAATTCTTGTGGTGATTTTTTTTGCATGAAGAGTTATGTATAAAGGAAGTTCCCTATGTAATCTTGTTCAACTACGTGATGAAGTCTGAAGTTATCAGACGAAATCGATCGAAGAATAAAACTTGAGTAAACAACATTTCTCTGATGACGGTGTAGCTTACTACTTTTTCTTTTTTTTTTTAATTGTTCGAAGAAAAAGCGGCGTAAGCCGAGAGAAATCACATCTTCCCCACTCTGTCGCACACACAGGTTAGAGTAGCACCATATCTCCACCACCAGAGAAAATTGAATGTACCCGGCTAACAACAGCGGCCTCTAACAGCATGCCTGTGTTTAAGAAGAGTTGTTCTTCTCACCTTATGTTTCGTCTTCAGTTTGTAGGTCTCTTAACTGGAATTATTTACTTCCAAACAAAGATCAACCAAGCTGGCGTTACAAACATCTCTGGAGCGTTTTTCTTTTTTCTTGGCAGTATCACGTTTGACAACATTGGATCTGTTGTCTTTGTAAGTGTTTTTGAACCGCTGTTTGTTGCATTTAATTTTCAGTTCTGTTTGCCGTGACGTTGTTAAAGCGGTATTATCAAATAAATTCAAAAATTTTCAGCGTAAAAAGCAAGCACAGTCAGTCTGCTAAGCTTGCGTTTGCCAGAATCGAATCGCCAAACAGACAGTAATACCATAGGTTTTGTTACGTCTTTAGTTCAATATGCGCTTGCACAGTAGTGTATGGTCGAGCAGAGCATTGAGGACTGAATTCAATGCACTCCATGTTGTTTTTATTCCCCCGAAGGATTCACCGACAGGAACAATGCTCATGGACACTCAACGGTCTTTGTAGTCTCAGTATTTCAGATTTGGTTGTAAAGAAAATCTGAGGTTTTCTTCGCCATGAAAAGCGAGAAGAGTCAGTCTGAGGTTCGGCTGTCAGAATCGAATCGTCAAACAATCAGTCGGTTACCATAGGATTTGTCACATCTTCAGTTTTCAGTGAGAGCCAACGGTTCATTTCGGTGGATATCAGTACCTCTTACTAACCGAGTTCGAGGTCCGTACAGTCAGTTATGGACCGACTCTTACCCATTGATACCGCGCTTGGGCTATAAAGGCCCAAATAAATGATCTTGGAACACAGGAAAAAACATTTTAGGTATTTTGCTTAAATGTTCCCGTTGGGTGCCCCTGAGTGCTTTTTGAGCTTACGGACGTTTGCCGGTGTTCAGTAGAGAGAATTAACAGGCTGATGCAAGGCAGATTGTTTTCGATAAGAACCTGACAGAGAGAAGTTCGAAAATTTTGCAAAAATTGTAGTCAGGTTGTCGGACCAGTTGCACCGCTCTGGATCAAGAAACCTCATAAATGACGACTGAGACAAATCTACTTGATTATTACCTGCTGTGAATTCCCTCAAAAGACAAGCGATCTCGACGGCTGGCCCTCATGTTAACTAGGGTCATGCGTTTGCCTAAAGACGATCTCGATAAATTGCTCTTGTTAAACGAAGCTATGTTGGTTAAATTACTTATCCTATCCATCAGTAAAACTTGTTTGGACACCATGATGTTTAACCTATTTATCTTATATATCAGTTTTCCTTTATTAGGTATTTCCCGTCGAACTATCTGTGTTTTTGCGGGAACACCACAATGGGATGTATCGTACTGATGTTTACTTCTTGTCCAAAACCCTTGCTGAGGTAGGTATTCATCCAAGCCTATCATGGTGATTGGTGTCTTTAAATTTGTTTCGGATGTAACATGGGGTTGATTTGCATGTGAAACTTGAAAACAGAGGAACAGCCGCGTAATAGCACCTTTAGCCTTAAAACGAGCAATTTTCATCGACTTTCAGTGGTTATACTTAATGAAGTTTGAAACGATAAGGGTTGTGTAATATATACAGTCTTTGGTAGATATAAACAGAGACTTGCCATAAGTTTGAGACGCGAAACAAAAGTCATCAGTGAGAGAAGTCCTCCTGACAGGACAGCATGAAATGAACTTCAACAAAAGTTAAAAATAAACGCACTCTTACTGTTTGTTTGTTTATTATTGTTTTGGTTGTTGTTTTTCCACAGGTGCCTTTCTTTGTTCTTTATCCGCTCATCTCAATTACCATTGGGTATTGGATGATTGGTAAGAAAAAAATGATGGCGGTAATGGAGGTTTTCTTGGACGTTTTCCGATATGAACTTGGGGCCAGAAGGCGTCGCCAAAAAGGCAATCAAAACTAGGCGATAGCTGAGACAAACCTCGTCGGCTCGACGGAGAAATTATTACAATAATCTTGCAAGACCATTTTTTGATTGACTGACTGACTGACTGATTGATTGTTTGATTCCTTAATGGATTAATTGATTGATTGATTGATTGATTGATTGATTGATTGATTGATTGATTGATTGATTGATTGATTGATTGACCGAGTGACTGACTGATGATAGATTGATTAACTGACTGACTGACTGACTGTTGATTGATTGATTGATGGATTGATTGACTGATTGATTGATTGATTGATTGATTGATTGATTGATTGATTGATTGATTGATTGATTGATTGATTGATTGATTGATTGATTGATTGATTGATTGATTGATTGATTGATTGATTGTGTCTGCAAATCCAAAAACAATCTCTGTCTTTAAAAGTTTTAGCCTTTATAATTTTATACTTTTCAGGTTTGCGAAACAAGGTGCTTAGTTTCGTTTACACTTATGGAATACTCGCTTTGGTTAGCATGGTTGCTGTGTCCTACGGTTTGTCCCATTTTATTAATTCATTATTTGCATCATAACGATGAAGTTCGTCCAATGAGGAATAATACCATTATTGTACTTTTCGTAAATGTTAGGGATGTTCTTAAACAAGTATTTACCTCGAAAAAGGCAGAATAATTGCACGCTCGAAATCGCTAGATTTTTATTTGCACACGCGCACGTGACGATAGACATCATCATGTAATGACGATCGACTTTAAAAAAGAACAGCCTTTTAGTCTCTGAGATAATCCTAACATCAAAAGCAAACATCGCGACTTCGATTTACATCGAACAGACCATAATGAGGTTGTAATTGCCCGTGTGGATGTTACTGATGCGTTGGAACCAATTGAGACCGAAGTATGAAAATAACCACGTTTAGTGTTACATCCTGTCCATCCAATCGCTAACCCCTCCCCACCCCCACCACCACCGTCCCCACCCGCAATACGCACTACCCAACAACCTGGATCACATTACGCCCAGAGAAATTCTCCAAAAGGTATTTACTGCCCTAAAGGGTATGATGTTTGCAAATGTTGCAAGTTTCGTCCAAAAATTGGGTTTTGTGTTGCCCTCTAGTTTGAAAAATTGTGTGTGGTCGAAAAGTATCATTCCTTATTATAAAATGCAATTGACTACTTTAAATACGCAAACGCCACGTCTGGAAACAAGCGTGTGTCGAGAATGGTCTGAGACTGGAAAACAGGGTGGCAAACAAGTCCAGCTAAAAGTTCCGACAATTAGCCAAAACCAGACCATGCTGAGGTTTCCTCCTGTTCCTTTGTAGGTCCGTGAAGGCCGTTTGTGAGGAGGTGTAGGGATTTTTCTGGATTGAGCAAACCCTACATGTTGTTTAAGTCACTACTTTGCTCTTGTTGCAGGGTATATCATTTCCACCGTATCACCCACTGTACCTATCGCATCCTCCATCAGTGCGCCGTTGATTCTGCCGCTGTTTCTGCTTGGGGGATTCTACGTTAATAACACGTGAGTGTTTTCGACTCGAAGATCTAGCTATACGAGCGCTTCGACTCGAACGCCTTATATTCTTTACTTTCGGCGAAAGCGCGTTTGAACTCACAAATTAATGAACACATGAGAAAGTGAAAGAGAAAAACAAACATTCCACGCGGCAACTATTGTGTAACGGTGGCAGTGATCTGAAGTGTTGTTGTTGTTGTTGTTGTTGTTGTTGTTGTTTATTTAGCTCAAACTTTTTATCCAAAATGTTGTTTGGTTATTATTTATTTAGCTAAATGTTTGTCATCAATTAACGACGATTAGCAAGTCTTTAATTCCTTACTGGTCTTGTAATGTAGAAACTGTTTTTATTCTGTATATAAAGTCCAGGAGTGTGACCATTCTCCTAAAAGTTCTTGAGAAGTTCTTTAATTCATGGGATGTTTGGGGGGGAGGGGGTAAAGGGACCCCCGCCTATTTGTACTGTTTGTATTACGGGCAATTTCCCAGTTCAGTCCCGCTTCACACCTCCCCACAAATGCTGCTGTCCAGCCCTTCCTTTTCCGTCACACTCAGACTTCTATCTTTCTCTTTTCCATGTTGTCTGCCCCGGCCATCTCCTTCTTCCCTTAACTTCCTCACGGTTCGATGTCAGATAAACATGAGATAATTTATAGTAATACACCCCTCATTTTCGTGGTTGTCATGGTTTCGGTATTTCTGCTGGTTTCAGAGATCTAATCTGTTATCTCAGCTTATTAGCCAACAGCAATCCACAGAGTGTACACTATGTTTTGCTGCGTTCAGGAGCCGCGCTCGTGCTGTGGATGTCGTTTTTATTTTTCACTGCCATGAGATGCGACTAAACCAAACCGACTGGAGATACTAGTCACGGATTTGACTAATCAGGTGTTCACAGTCAGGAGAGAATACTTTTCTTTCGGCGGCAATACCCTTTAAATAAAATTAAAATAAATCACTTTATGTAAGTTTCAATGTATTTAGCGCAGAGCGCTAATTGGGGACACTTTCCAAATCGAATTGGAGTTTAGAAATGTTGGTTTTTGAGGAGAGAGGAAAACCAGATTACCCGAAGAAAAACCTCTCGGAGCAGGGACGAGAACCAACAACAAACTCAACCCCATATGACGCCGATTCCGGGAATCGAGCTCAGGCCACATTGGTGGGAGGTGAGTGCTCCCATC